>NC_087273.1:7976875-8279687 GCF_015220805.1 Pogoniulus pusillus
AGTTGCAGTCTGACCTTTCCCTTTTGCATCTGGAAGAGCAAAAGGCACCAGGATGCTGCTGGGCAATGTAGCCAG
Organism: Pogoniulus pusillus; assembly: GCF_015220805.1. Classification (NCBI taxonomy): domain Eukaryota; kingdom Metazoa; phylum Chordata; class Aves; order Piciformes; family Lybiidae; genus Pogoniulus; species Pogoniulus pusillus. The sequence continues at coordinate 7,976,951 of NC_087273.1, forward strand.
AGCTGGCCCACAGCTGGTCCTGGGGCCCTGGAGAGGACAGCCTGGCAGCAGGACCCTGCAGAGGTAGGTCTGCCAAACCAGGCCAGGTTTCATCTGCCTGGTCTTTACTTTGAGTGGGGCTGCCCTTACCCAGGCAGAAGGTGGTCGGAGCAGGGTTGCTCACAGTGCAGAGTGCCAAGGCTCCGGCTGGGGCTGGGGAGTGCCTGTGTGTCTGGGTCTCAGGAGTACGAGAGCTCCTCTGCCAGCCAGCGAGGTGCTGAGCCCTCTTCTTGAGGGGTTTGCCTCGCAGGTGCAGCCAAGCTCAGCAGCTGTCACTGCACAGCTCTTCTGCCATGGCTGGTGTGAGCTGGGCAACGCAGGACCTGCTCATCCTGGCACTTTCAGGGAGTAGAAAACAGCCACAACTCTTTTTGCCTTCTCCTGGAGCAAAACCCTGACTGCAGCACATCCATAGGGAGGGATTGCTCCAGCAGCACTCAAAGTTCCCTGCCTCCTGCTCCAACCAGGCACCAGCCAGGTGGCACAAGCCAAACACCTGCCCAGCCTCCTGCTAGCTCCTCTCCCTCTATGCACCTGAAGAGGGGTTGGGCAGTGATCCTTGTGAGTGCTGCTGAATGGGGCAAGGTGAGGGTGTCCCCTTCTCACCTGGAGGACAAGCCAACAGAAGGTAAGTGGCATGGCACTCTGGTCCCAGACATCTCTTCCTCTCCCCCAGTGTGTGCTGGAAGCCAGCTAAAACGAGCTGCAGTCCTACAGAAGTTTCTCTATGGCTTGGTACAGGATAGTCCTGGCTCCAGTGACCACACAAGCAGCAGGAGCTCCCACTGGGATAGATGGGATCATGGTGGCTGCTCAGAAACTCTGGGTGCCCAGGATGCTGAAGTCCTGCAGTGACAGGGTGTTTGGGCAGGGGTGTGCTAGGTGATGCCCAGCAGCCTGGTTTAAGAAAGCAGAGCAGGGCAAGAGAAAAGGTCAGGGCTGGTTATGCCCTAAGGAAAGGCTGGAAGGGAAGGAAGCTGCAACCCCTTCTGAGAACTGCAGCCTCCAGAGGTGGTTTCCAGGACGTGGGCTGGAGAAAGCTGGAAGCCAAGGAAAGCCATGGCCCAGCTGTGCCCAGAGTGGCCTGTCTTGGGACAAGGAGCAGCCTGGTGGAGAACGTGAGTAGCACCAGAGACTAAAGCTTGAGCTGCTGTAGAGATGAGCTGACAGCATCCCAACTGCCCTGCACCCCAACAGCAGCTTCCTCACAGGTCTGGCCTGGGGCAGCTCCATCAGAGCCCCCAGGTGTGACAAGCAGAGAGCAGGACCCAGGCTCCAGGACAACTTTTCTTTATTGCTACCAGAAGGCTTTCAGCAGTACAATGGCTCCAAACACGATACCTTCCTCAGGGCTGTGGAGAGAGCTTACACTTGGGGCAGGTCGTTCTGAGAAACGGGGGTGGGACACTTGCAGAGACGTTTGTCTTGCTTAGGGGTGACAGGAACACAAAACTGGGGTGAGGGTCGCTCACTTTGGCCCTGTGGCTGACAAGGACACCGCTCAAACCTCGGGCGGAGGTGGCTGCCCCAGCACCTCCCTGCCATAGGTAGGAAAACGCCAGGATCAGAGGTTTACACTTGCTGGGTTGGTGAAAATCCAGGCTGAGCGCAGTGTTTCTTGGTGCAAACAGGAGGGGAGAAAAGACCCTTCTTGGTCAAAGTGATATCAAATTGCTTCCCTGCTTTCTGCGTGGGAACAGGGAGGGCTTGGCGTGAGGCACGGAGCACAGTGGGCACCCACCCCAGCATCCTGCCTGAGAGCCTCGGGGCTGGTTTGGTTTTGTGGTTTCATTTTTCCTCTTAAGTCCAGTTTTTAGATAACTCTCTCCTGTTGAAACGCCAAAGTGCTGAGAAACCAAAACGAAACCAAACCAAACCAAACACAGAAAAGAAAGTCTCTTTCTCTCGGGGGGAGAGGGCAAAGAAAGCTGCGGTGAGGTCAGGTGGCACAGGACATCATGCACGAGACTCGCCAAGAATCAAAAGAGGAGCAAGCAGAGAGGGGGGAGCAGAGAAACCAGAGAATGGTAGGGGTTGGAAGGGACCTCCAGAGATCATCCAGTCCAACCCCCTCCTGCCACAGCAGGCTCACCCAGCACCACATCAGGACCGGTCTTGAAAGTCTCCAGAGAAGGAGACCCCTCCCCAAGCTCTCTGTCTCAGGCAGGCAGAGTTGGTGGGGAGAGCCCTTGGGTGCAGAGCGTGGGTTACAAGACAGAGGAGCAGCAAAACAGTGGAACTGGCAACACTAGAAGGAAACAATTTCTGGCTACTTTTTTTTTTTCCTTTTTTCTTGGTTTTTGGGACTTTTTTTTTTTTTAAAGATTTTTTTTTTTATATACTTTTTGGTGTGGGGTTTTGGTTTTTGTTTTTTTTTAAGTGCTTAAATAGTGGAACTAGAATTAGCCACACAAGGTGGGGGGGAGGGGGAACCCAAACGTAATAATCCAAAAAGGGTTGGGAATTTTTGGCTGGGTTTTTGGCTCCCTTCGGTTCAGCCTGACAAGGTATGGCCCCACCCCGGTCCTGCCTGGTCTCTGGAGCAGGTGGTTCTTGCCCACAGCTACATCACAGACACCGGCTGGAGAGGTGGGCACGGGGAAACGCTGCCCTCCTGCCTGGAGACATCGGCGCCACAGACAGAGGCCACGCTTTCAAGGGCCACTGCCTCTGGAGCCACGTCCTCGTTGTAGAGCCGTTTGATGCCATCGTAGAAGTCATCCACTTCCATCTCCTCCACCTTCCGCTTGGCAGAGGCTTGCTTGCAGCCCCCGGGAGCCGGCAGACGCTGGTAGAGCGCGGCTGTACCTGCGACTGGCACTTCTGGCCTGCCGTTGTCCTTGGAGAACCCTGGCCCTGGGACAGAGGAGGGCTGGCGTTTGAACGCTCCTCTGTTACAGGTCACCAGGGTATGCTGGAGGGGACTGTAGACATATACAGGATTGGGCAGCAGAGGAGAGTGCAGAGTGGAAAGGTGATGTGCCACCAGCTCCCGGCAGTGGATCAGCTGCGAGCTATCCATCTGGAGTGGGACGAGAGGCAGAGACAGGGGTGAGGAGAGGCTGGCAGCCAGGGCAGGGCTGCAGCTCTGAGCACACCAACCACCTGGGCACTTCCCTTCTCCTCAATGATCTGCTGAGCACAGGAGACAGTGGCAAAGGACTGAAGACCCCTAGCACAGTGACTTTATGAGATACAGGTTCAAGAGCTTGCATTGGGTTGGAAAGGACCCTCAAAGGTCATCTTGTCCAACCCCCCTGCAGTCAGCAGGGACAACTCCAACTAGATCAGGTTGCCTACAGCCACACTGAGTCTGATCTTAAGTGTCTCTAGGGACAGGGCCTCAACCACTCTGGGCAGCCTGTTGCAGTATTTCACCACTCGTAGTACAGCTCCTCCTCCTCATGTCCAACCTCAATCTACCCTGCTCCAGTTTCAAACCCTCCAGCCCCCTGCTTGTGCTCCCACCTCCTGGTAATAGTGTGGGGGACGTTAAAAGTGCCTGTTTATAGCAGCTTGAGTGTTTGTCTCTCCAGGCCCTGTGAGGCCACCCCCTATGCTTAGACCGAGACTGACTGGTGTCCCCTCCCTGGTCCAGAAAGCCCAAATGCATCAGGGCACACAGCTCCTCCCTTTGTCACCTGCTGGCTGTGGTCAAGGTCGAGGCTTTGCAGAACCAAAGTGTCCCTCCAAGTACAACCACAGAAGCACCTCCCTGGCAAAGACTTTAAGACCATCAAGTCCAACCCTAACCCAACATCTGCCATCCTCTCAGCAGCATGACTGCAGGCAGGCAGGGATCAGCATGTAGGGACCGACAGCCCCAGATCCCCAAGCAAGGTGCAGCCCCCTGCCCCTCCCTGCTGCGCAGTGCCCCCCAGCCCTCACCTGTGCCTTCTGGAGCAGCTCGATGATGAGAGCCAGCCAGTCGGGCAGCAGCTTCTCCAGCTCCAGGCTGACGATGGCCAGCGCCAGCATGGAGCCCTTGAACTGCAGCAGCTGGGAACAGGCCATGCAGTGCAGCAGCTGCTTGGTGAGCACCGCCACGTGCTGGGAGGGGCTCAGCTTGGGCAGGATGGTCAGCAGCTGAGGCCTGTTGGACACCGCAACTGCATGGAACTGGGAGGGGGGAAACAAGCAGGTGAGGCAGCTGGGGTCACCAACAGGCAGTCCCTCAGGCCAAGCCAGCTCAGACTTCCACAACGGCATGCCAGAGGGCTTGGACACAAAAGGATCCCACAGCTCGAACTTCAAGGCAGGAACAACCACCAGTGGCATGGTGCAGCCTTCCTGGTGGGAGCTGCCACGATCCATGTCGTGTGCCTGGGGACCACCTTCCTCAGGGCTCTGCAAAAGGCTACTCCTTTCTCAGCATTAGCTTTGGCAGGTCAGGTGTCCTGGACAAAACCTCCTTGAGCAACAGAGAGGATGAAACTCAGCAGAGACCCTCAGGATACTTCCCTTGGTCTTGCATCATCCATGGTCCTGGTTCTCTGGCCACACTTTTCTGTAGCAAGTGCTTTGGCCTTGGTTTGGTGCTGCCTGGCACTTAGCTCCGAGCCAAACCACCACCAGTTAAGGCTCAAGGGTAAGGTTTTCAGGAGCTGTGAGTCTTAGCTTGTGGCTTAACAGGCCTCAAACCAGACCAAGAGGTCAGATGGCAAGGCCATGTGTTGGGAATTGTGCCCCCAGTGTCACGAGTCTCTGGAACGCTCTAGCAAGGCTGCTGCTTTCAGAAACCACTTGCACAGAGGAGTTACGAACACAGCCTGAGGCCCTGGCTCCCCCACAGGTAGGCTTCTGTCTAGGTACCTTCTTTACAGCACCAGGCACCAGGAGGAATGTGGTGAAGAGCCCCTCACTTACAATGTGGAGGAAATCCAATGGCGTTGCCATGTGAAGATCCCAGTTCAGTTTATCCAGGATAATCTTCTCCATTCTGCGGATTTCAGCTGGAGAACAACCACAAAAGCTGTCCCGAGCCAACACCTTCAGTACTGGAATCCTCTGCAAAAGCCAAGGCAAGGGAGAACCCAGAGGCCCAGTCAGGACAGAAACCACCCAGCCCTGTCCTGGCAAGCAAAAGCAGGGCTGGCAGAGTCTAAAGGTGCCTTCAGACCACACGAGGGTGGCAAGAACAAGAAGCCTACCTCATCTTCCTCGATGGTCTTTGCAGCAAGGAAGAAGCAGCTGATTGCAATACAGTTCAAGTACTTTGGATGAGCCTGTGGCAGAGAAGAACAGAGAAGCCTCTGTAAGAGAGATGCACAAATTGTCCCCAGTCCTGCTTGCTGGGATGGACATCCTGAGCCCCAGGCGCTGGGCTGCCCGTGCGCCGTGTTCCGTATCGGCAGGCTGGCCTCCGGCACTGGCAGGCGGTGCCAGGCAACCATCCCTGCTCCGTGACGTAGGGAGGACAGCAGGCTGCCCGCCCTGTCAGCCCAGCTGGCACCCACTGCTGTGGGAAGGGCTGGGTGCAGGCAGTGCAGGAAACATGGGAAAGGGAGAATCACCTGGCTAAAGACCTCTCTGCCGAAGCAGGAGCAGCGGCAGCTCTGCTGTTAGGAGCAGACCCAGAGCAAGGGGGCAGACAAAAATGCTGCCCCTGCCTGCTGAAGCGTAAAGCACCACAAGAACCATCCCTCCTATACTCCTGCCCTGCAGTGCTCACAACTGTGGCCCAGGGATTGGGGAGGGATTGCTGGTTCCTTCCACAGCAATCTCTTTTGGGAACGGGAAGTGAAATTTGGCAGCTGCTCCCCTGCTGTCCACCTCAGGAGCTGCTGCTTGCAAAGGTCAGTGCGAGTCCTGCACCAGATGTGAAGCTCTGCTCACAGCCTGAACTGCTGCCAGGACTGCTTCTTGCTAGGTGAACTTCAGTAGCTGGCTGAACTTCAGTGGCTGCTGGGAAATTCAGAAAGCAACGAGAGGAGAAGAGAGGCTCACGTCCACAGTGAAGTTCTCTACCTCTAGTCGAACTCAGTTACTCAAAGAGCACCATGCTGTGCCTACAGCTTTGGCTTCCTCCTGCCATTTAAACTGCAGTCCCTGCAGAGAATCCACAGGTGGGGGTGGCAGGGGAGCCCCTGCTGGAGCCTTCCACGGTCACTGAAAGCAAAGGGAATCCATCCCCTCAGGGTAAGGCTGGAACCCGTTCTTGACAGCAAGGAAGGACACCTTCTGTGAAGTTTATTTGGGCAAAAGCAGATGTCTAGAGCAGGCTCCTGCCATCAGGGAGGTTGCTCCTCCCCGTTAGTTTTAGCAGTCATTTTATCTCCTCTTTTCCCTTGTATCCCCTCTAAGAGACTGCCCAGGAGCCAGGCCAAAGCCTGTTAAAACCCAGCTCCTGGTCTCCTATGGGAGCTTCACCCTGCCATCCTATGGCCGTGGTGATGGGCAAGGACCTGTCTTAGTAACAACAGAGAGGAAAACAAGGAGGGAGCACTGAGGCCTGAGCTGTTGGAGCAGTGCTTGGCCAGACAAACAGCTTTCCATTGGCTGGAGCACACAGGGGGCTCCATACTCATGTTCTCATACCTTGCAGACTCCTTACTCATGTTCTGATACCTTGCAGACTCCAAACTCATGTTCTCATGCCTTTCAGACTCCTTGGCTGCTGCAAATTGCTGACAGAAAAGCTGTACTCGAGGGCATTAGCTGCTGAGATATTGAACTGTGTTTCCCAGCTCAGTCTCTGAGTGACTCAGCCACTTTATCTCCCCAAGAATAAAAACTTCCCTGGCTTGTAATTAAACCACTGTCGATACTGACCGGGTGGATTAATGGATGATGTCACTCCCAACCCAGCCAGTGAAGTCCCACTGAGAGGTAAACACGGAGGCTGTGCTTGGCTCTCCTAAGCTGTCTCACCTGCGCCTCTGCTGAGCCAGGAACGGACCGGAGCAAATGCAGCAGGAGCTGCCCAAAGCCACACTTCACAGCTCAAGGACAGGCACTTGGGGCTGATCCAGTTTTAGCCACTTGCACGGGCACAAAAGATTACCCAAGGCCAGCCCACCTGTGGCAGACTCATGGGCACCGCAACGCTGCAGATCCCAGCTGGCTTTTGACCTCTCTTTTCCGCACACGTTTTAGGTTTAACAGCCTTAAAGCCCAGCAGGCAGCTCTGCTCTCCAGCCTGCTCAGTACAGCAGGAGTGGGCAGCCTGTCACTGGGGTGGTCTGCAGCCATGCTGGCTATCCTCTGTCCTTCACATCTGTCACATCTGTCACATGTGACACCAGCACTAAGCTCTGCCTCTCAGCCTGGCTGCAGACTCTTTATCTAAAGCACAGCCTTTGCAGCCCCTTCTTCTGATGGCTGGAAGGAAGAAGGGCCCAGCTGAGGCAATCAAGATCCCAACCCCACAGCTGAGGAGGGAAGGTGCTGCTTCTCTCTGGGGTTAGCACAGGCTGCAGTTGCTGAGCTGCCCTGCATGGAGGCAAGACAAGGGGCAGAGCAGAGGGAAGAAAGAGACTTTCACTGGGCCAGTTCCTTGAGCACTGCAGGTTCTCCTTACAGCAATTGCTGCTTCCACCAGGTGGACAATTGCTATAGGGAGATTCTATCTCCACCAGCTCCTGGAGTGGTGCAGGTGCCCTCCCATCCATGTGTGGGAGCAGGGGGAAGCGAGCATTTCCGTCCCACCACAGCACCAGGGCTGCACGCTGCTGGCTGGGCAGGTGGCACAGAGCCACTGCAGTTTGTGGAGCTGCAAGCATTTACCTTCACTGCTGCTAAAAACCTGTCCAAAAGGCTGATGGCCAGGGCCAGCGTTTCTGGATAAAGGTGGAACTGGTATTTGAGCTTGGCCAGCCACTGGATGACCTCATCCCTCTGCTTTGGAGAAATGGCTACATCCTGTCGGAGAGAAAAGCAAACTGCTGTTAGAGACAGGCAGAGAGAGAGAAGCCCAAAGATTTTACCTGGCAGGAGTCATTCTGCACAGAGATAAAGCCTGCCTTGGGAGGGAGGGGCCCTGAGCCAGCCTTGGGCACCACTTGGTTCTTGCTGCTACTTATCCCAGCCCCAAAGCTCTGCCTGGAATAGACAAAGTTCCTTACAGCACCCTCAGACCGCACCATGCTGAGGAGAGGGAGGCTGTGCTGTAGCTTCCCAGGTGCTGACAAAGTACTCCCCAGTTCTGCTTTAAACTCTGTGATGGTTTCAAGCCCCTCAGAACCACGCAGGTGCACAGCTCCTGACACACAGCTATGTTTTGAAAGGAAAGGTTTGGTTTTCCTTCAAGTCACAGAGCTATTTTCAGCTCAGTTAAAATGAAGTACTTTTGGCTGTGTTGAGGAAAGAAAACTCCAAGCAGCTTAGAAAAGCCCTTCAGTAGTGCTGTGAGCTGGAGCAAAGCAGGTCCAGTTTCACTTAAAAACGTTTAGGTTTGGTTGGTTTTTGAACTGTTTCTCTTTTGGCCCAGGTCACCCCCATTGATCTGTTTGGCCAGTAGCTGAATTTCAACCACACAAACCCATCAGCCCCTGACGTCAAATCTTTCTCCCTGACTTCCCTCAGGAAATGTTTACAGCTTTTCTACAGCCTTTGGAGTCAACCAAGTGGATGTCTGCTCTGACTTCACCAGGGATTAGCCAGGATAATGAGCAAGGATGTGCCCAGAGGTGAAACCAGACACGCTTCTTGTGCTGTGCTCAGGGTCCTTGCGCTCCTTCGCCTCCGCTGAGATGGTTTGAGAAAGGGAATGAAATGCTGCCTGGCTGTAGAGAGGAGAGCTTAGGGCTTGCCAAACAAAGGTCACTGCTGGGCTGGGCTGGGCTGCAGCTGTCCTCCCAGCAACCACAAAGGGCAAGGGGAAAGGAGCAGTTAGAGGAAATAAAAACACCCAGCAGTGATGCAAAATAAATACTCCAGGCTGCACCCACCACCAGCGCACCCACGGTGTGCCTTCCACAGTTAGCACTGCCTGGTACAGAGCTGCTGCCTCCTGCCTTGAAGTCAAGAACGTGTGAGAGCAGAGCTGGCACAGGCAGGGCTGGAGTGACAGCAGGGCCTCCACGGGGACACCAGCTTCATGCCTTCTGTTGCTATTGGCAGTGTGACATAGTCACTCTCTGCTGAGCTCCACCTTCACCAGCGAGCAGGACGGAAGGGATGGGGATGGTGGCAGGGCTCGAGCCCCAGGGCCAAGCTCTGGGCTCTGTGACAGTGTGGGGGCACAGCAGGTCACTGCTGCTGGCAGAAATGCACCTCACCAAAACGTGGCCAGACAGCTCCCTCTGCAAAAGCACAGCAGGAACTGTGCTCTAAAGGCACAGGGCCGTGCAACCCAGAGCTGTTTCCTCCAGCTGTCCTGGGCTGATGAAGCACCACTACCTCTGCCTGCAAAACCTGCCTTCAGCTGCTGCTAGGAGAACAAAGTCCTGCCTTGTCCTCGCTCCTGGAGCTCGATGGCATCAGCAGGACTGTGTCTGACCCAGATGGGACCTCATGATGCCACTTGACTCTAGTGTGGCTTTTAAAAGCACCTCTCATTTCTCATGAGGAAGGAGAAAACTGTTTGGTTCTTTTTCTTCCCTCCCTTTCAAGAAATAAAGATTCCTTTGAGAATGGTTATTGCAGTTTAGGGGTGGAGTGTGAGCCCCACGAGGGGCAGGCTGCCTGCCATCTGCAGAAAGGCTGGCTGGGGGCACACTGGGACTAGAGTAAATGCACCACACAGCAAGGTTTATTAAATGCTCTGCTGAAAACATCTCCTGGACAGCAGGACAGGTGCCCAGAGTGTCTCTGGGGAGAGAACTGGGCACCACCATGGCAAGCCATGACTGTCATAGAATCATAGAATCAATCAGGTTGGAAGAGACCTCCAAGATCATCCACTCCAACCTAGCACCCAGCCCTGGCCAATCAACCAGACCATGGCACTAAGTGCCTCAACACCTCCAGGGATGGTGACTCCACCACCTCCCTGGGCAGCCCATTCCAATGCCAATCACTCTCTCTGGCAACAACTTCCTCCTAACATCCAGTCTAGACCTCCCCCGGCACAACTTGAGCCTGTGTCCCTTTGTTCAGTTGCTGCTTGCCTGGGAGAAGAGCCCAACCCCACCTGGCTACAGCCTCCCTTCAGGTAGTTGTATACAGTCTTACAGAGCCAATCCAGGCCTGCACAGCTGAGCCTGGAACAGGCAGGAAGGGGAGCAGATGAAATTCCTTGTGGCTTTGCTCCTTCTGCCTGATTTTAAATGGCAAGAGACAAAGCCACACAAAGGGACTTCTACCCACAGCCAGGTTTGGACACCACCGTGGAGTTAAAAGGCTCCAAGCAGCTTAAAGGATTACTTTGGAAGGGCAGAGTCTGGATGAGTCCAGCAGGTAAGCTCTGCACGCAGCTGCTGACAGCCAGCCTGGAACCACCCCAGCCAGTGAAATAAACCTGACTTATCAATCAGCCTCTGCCTCTTGAATCACCTCTGGTCCTGCCCCAGCAGCCAGTGAAGCCAGTGGGTGCAGGTCTGGGTGCTGGGAGAGCTGCATCAGCAGGGCAGCTGCCTCTGCCCTCCTGCGAGACAGCAGCAGCTTGAGACAAGGGGCTGAGAATGGCAGCAGGGCCATGCCTCAGCACCCCGGGGGGTATTTCCCCCATCCCCTTTCATTCCTGATACATCCTGACAGAAATGGGCACCAGCCTCCTGATGCAGCTCCTGGCAGTGCCCATCCTGTTTCAGTGCTCACTGCCCTGTGTCTGCCAAAGCACAAGTTAGGCTTTCTCCTAGAAACAGAACGGCTGGGAAGGGTAAGACCTGCCCCTGCTGCCTTGCAGCCTCCAGGCTTCCCTGAATCTTCTCACCCTTCATGGGCAGTGGGAGGCCAAACCTCTGGACTCAGCAGCAGCTTTAAATGGTCAGGCCTAACATAAAGAACAGCAACTGCACACGCAGAGCCTGACGGCAGCTGTCCCTTCCAGGTGAGGAATAAGCTGCCTTTGATCTGAGCCCCTGGAAAACAAGCCTGCATCTCAGCAAGACAGCGAGGAAAACAAAGAGCACACAGGCCTCACACAGAGCACCCTGCCCCTTAGACATGAAGCAAGCACTTGCAAAGGGGAGCAGGCAGGCTTTGGAATAAAACCTGGCTGCTCTGGAGCTGTCTGGGGAAGCAAAGTGCAGCTCCGTGCTGCACTAACAGACCACAAACCCTCTGTGGACTCCAGCCTCTAGCTGCAAAGAGGGGCACTAAGGTGGAGCTGTAAACAGAGGGGCACTAGGGTGGAGCTGCAAACAGAGGGGCACTAGGGTGGGGGGGAGAATCCCCTCACACAGCAAGAGCAGGTGGATTGAAAACTCACCTCATCGACAGCAGGAAAATTGGTTATAGCCTAGTTTAAAGGCCAAGCAGAAGGGAGAAGAATGGATCTCAGTGGACTCACAAACCTTGCTGCCACGTCCCAGCAAGGAGTTTCCCCCTTCACTCTTTGTCCCTTTGCCTCCAGGCTGTACCTGCACCTCCCTAGTAACACCAGTAAGAACTGCAGCTCCATAAAGGTAATTAAGCACCGAGGTCACCGCTCCTCATTAGCTAGGATTAAAAATGAAAATGAGCCACTGCGGTGGCTGACAGCAAGAAAGTCCCTTCGGGCTGGAAAGCAGAAGTTCCTCCTGGCTCTGCAGGTACTTTCCTGCAGCGGCTGCGTGTGGCCAGCTTTGTGCTGCCCACAGAAGCTGCTCCCTCCCGGGGTGGCAAAGCACAGTAGCCCAGCAGGAGGGCTCTAATCAACCAGAATTAACCCAGGCCCAGCAAGGGCAGGCTCGGCAGCAGCGGGCTGCTCCCAGGCAAACCTAGCAACAGCCCTGGGGACTGAAGGCCAAGGCAATTCCTCTGGCTGGAAGGCTCCAGAGTGTGAGCACAACACAAAGCATCCCTGCGGCCAGTTCCAGACTCTGGGAAATGCAGTCTCAGATAAATGTTATCTGTGAACTCCAACCTGGCTCCATTTGATTGCTGTCTAATCTAGCAGAAACACCTTAACCTGCTCAGGTTTCTCCTCTGTCTGCACTCCCAGACAGGGATGTTTTGCTCTTTCCTCTGTCTGTTTCTGCCTAGTTCAGCTTGGGGAGAAGCAGGTGACCCTGATCAGTAGTGAGGGGCTTCCAAAAAGGGCAGCTGGAAATCAAATGGGTCCCTCCTTTGGTCTCAGGATTGCTGGTTTACACCAGAGCAACCCCCGAACTGATGCCCACTGGGTTGCACCTCTCTGGCACCAGTTGGAATTGGAGGTGCTCTCCCGACAGCCTGCAGAAGGAGCATCTGGCAGGGTTTGCCCGGGGAGCAGCACAGCCTCTGCCATTGGCCCCATAAGGTGCACTGAGGCTGGGCAGGGGAACTGCTGCTGCCAAACCACAGCTGGGGGCAGCAACCTCACCAGCCTGGGCAAAAGCAGGAAGTCAAACGCTGCCCACAGGTTAAAACAGGCAGCAGAAGGTGAAAAGACCAACCCTAGGTCGTGTGAGGAGACAGTGGAAAAACTGGAAACATACTGGGAGTCTCCTTCCTCCAGAGGTGCAGAGAACAAACGAGCAGACAGGCAGGAGGAGCCAGAGCAGGCGAGAAGGGAGAAATGTTGGAAGAGAGGCTCTGTTTCTGTAATAAATAGCTCCAAGCCCCTTGGCTTGCACACCTCTGCTGCAGTTACTTGGTAACATGCAAAGAGCAACCTTTGACCAGTCTTTACTGCTTGATTTCTCAAGCCTTAACCACATGAAAGCTTCTGAATGCCATCTGCATATTCTATAACCCAAGGGCAGGGAGGGGAAAGGCGGAAGAGAAATTACCAAATCCATCCAGAAGCACCAGGAGGGTTCCAGACTCAGCCCACCTATTTTTGAATTCAAGCTGAAAAGTGCCTGTGAGATCTGGCTTTGATACACTGCAAATACCCAGAGCCAGTGGCCTACATTGAAAAGAGGGAAGCCAAAAGGAAAGGGGAGTTTGTTCCAGACAGGAAAAACTCAACAGAAAAATCACACAGGTTAGAGTATAAGGCTCAAAAGTCCCAAACAGACTTTGCAGCCTGTGCTAAAAATGTGAACTCTTCCTGTTCCTGTGAGTTTCCTCCTTTCAAAGGTCTCAACTCTGACACATCCTGAGCAGCTGAATTTGTTCCGGTTTTAAACATCAGAACCCAAAAACGCCTCCTCGAGTGCCAAAACTGCGTGTTCACTCCTGAAGAACAGCCATGGTGCACCCCAACCTGTTAGACTTCCACTGGTGCACTCACAGACCCTCTCCTGCACCCAGAGGACTTGATGAGAGCCCTCGCTGGGGTCAGCCCACCCTTGAAGCAAGGAGTGGAAAATCACAGGTGCTGGGGTTGCCAGATCTGATAGACAGAAGGATGCAAACTTCCCCACAGCCACTGCAAATGAACAACAGATTCAGACCCAGGGAGTTTGCAGGTTGCTGCAGCAGTAGCTGTTGGGGACCTGCAGCAAGCACCAGGGTGGTGGTCACTGAGGGGCTGTGACTGAAGGCTGCAGAAGTGGAGGGACACGTGGAAGCAGGGTGTCAGGAATGCTAGGCGCAGCGACACCTGAGTACAGCCCCGGGGGGGTTCAGCTGCACCCTGGCACAGCCAGGCAGGACCTCCCCAGAGCAGACAGCTGTGCTGCCCTGCCCTTCTCGGTCTGACCTTGGTAGGTCTGACACAGACACATACAGAGGGCTCAATCCCGTTTAACGATTCTTTGCTGCCAGAGCACATCTAGCAGCAGGGATTCCAGCTCAACAGGGCCAGCAGGGAAACAGAAAGAAAAAGGTCAGAGACAGCAGAGGTTTGGGGTGGAAATTTCAGGAGTGGAAAGAAACCCCAGGGAACAAGTGCAGCGGGCCAGGAACTGCTCCCAAGCACGGACTCAGTGACATGGTTGAAGTGCAGGGGAGGAGGGGAAGAGATCCTTCAGGATCATGATGTCATTGCACACTGCAAGGACATGCTTGGTGTTGGTCCAGGCCAGACCTGAGACTTGACACTGCCTTTAGGCACCAGGATGTTTCCATACCAGATCCTACTCAGACTTCCCACAGCAAGCAGCAGAGTCCCACAGACCTCCCCAAGTATTTAAGGGTATCGGAGGTGCTGCAAACTTCAACCACAGCAGCATTAAAAGCACCCTCGAGGTCAGCTGCTCTTTGCCTCCAGACAGGGCTTGAGGTCAGTCTTCCTGCTGCAGTCACAAGTGAAAGGTGGCACAGGTAAGGAATGCCATCTTCAGAGGGCAACCAGGCATTCCTGCAAGGGAGGGACTGCCTGGAAAACTACACAGCTGGTAGCTCCTGAGCCACCACAATCGACTTCATCAAGGCAAAAAACAGTGCCCTGTGCCTGTGAAATCCTCCCTGAGGAATCTGCTTGGGTTACACTCTCCAGGTCCCCAGCCTGCCTCATTATGCGGCAATCTTATCTCTCTGCACTGTAATCACTAAGCCCAGGCACACTGCCATCAACAGGCTGCTCCACCACAAGCCAGGGTCTCCAGTGGTACGTGCCCAAAGTCAGCCACAGCTCCCACACCCTCGGCACCTCTGGCAACCAAGGCACTCCTCTGGAAAGCCAGACCTGGGCAAATGCTGAGCCCCTTAAAACCTCACTTGCTTCTACACACCCAGAGCACTTCCTGCTCCCCAGACACAAACCAACCACCACACTGACTGGCTTTGACAAGTGAAAAGAATCAGGTGACCATTGCAGATGGATCAAGAGGCTCTGAGCCCCTCAGTGTGGTTATTTGTGCCCAGCCCAGGAACTAAGTGCCCAGAGCTCCCTGACAGTCACCCTCGTGTTTCACTTTTGTTTGGAACAGAACTGTGTGGAGCCCAGAGGCGTTTTCTGAGTGCACTCACCAGAGACACCTCCTCTGCAAACACCAGGGGGGTGGGTAAGGTCGTGAGCAACCTGCTCCAACCTCTCATCTGGCTCTGCTGCAGAACTTGAGTGGAAGGTTAGGCTGTGGACCCCCTGCTTGGCCCCTTCCACCCTGAATCCTCCCTGCAGTCCTATAAGCACATTCCTCCCTGGAACAAGCCAGTGCCTGGCTCTGCTTCCCGTGACACCAGCTTGCACCCTGCTCCATAAATAGTCCTCTTCCAGGCAGTGGGGCTCTTCCTGAAGCAGTGCCTCAGCAAGTCACATCCTGGCCTGTTCTCAGCTGTCACAACTGCAGCCCGTCCTGCAGCACTGGGCTGAGCCAGAGCTGACTCGGAGTAGGGATGAGTCTGGCCCAGAGTGGGCAGAGGGGGCAAAGCCAGGTTTTAGCTGTGGCCATGCTGTCTCAGGGGAGGCCTGAGCTAAGCTGGCAGTAACTTCATGTGAGAAGACATTTCCTGTGCCACCAGCACTGCAATGGTGTTATTAGGGAACCTAGCCCAAGGAAACGAAGCTGCTTTTAGGAGCTGCTGCAGAGCTGGTGCCCACTAGAAATGTGTGTTTAACTAGCCCCATCATTTGTAAACCTAATTTAATGAAGCCATCACATGTGTGTGCTCTCCCAGGAGGCAGCAGAGGTCTGACACTGTATGCTGCACAGTGTGTCCTGCCTCCCCAGGTGCAGAGATGTCCCTGAAACAAAGAAGTCATCACTTTCTCCAGAGTTTAATTTCCCAGCCTCAAGCAGAAGGCAATTGCTCCTGCCACAGCGTCAGCTGTTCCCACAGAGCCACACCCGAGGCTGCTCTCCAGCCCTTATAAGGAGGACTGATGGGAAGGGACGTTACCTGATTGGGCTGAATTTTCGGCACATGTGCTTTCCACATCTGAGCTTCCCTAGAGATTGCCGTCTCCAGAAGGAGAGACAACCTCTGGCTCTCCAGGGGTCCTGAAAACTTCATGGTAACCCTTGGATCCGCCTGCCACCCAGCTGGATACAGCTACCTGCAAAACCAAAGACAGCCTGGTGAATGTGGAGCTGCCACTGCTCAGTAAACTGACCAAAGGAAAGCAGGAATGCCAGGACAGCAGGGGCTGGAAGATGCCTGGAGATCACCGAGTCCAGCCCCCTTGCCAGGGCAGGGTCACCTAGAGAAGGTCACGCAGGAACACACCCAGGTGAGTTTGGAATCTCTCCAGAGATGGGAGACTCCACCACTCCTCAGGGTGGTGGACTCCACCACCTTGTCCTGTCACTGGGCACCACTGAACAAAGCTTGGTCCCATCCTCCTGACTCCCACCCCTGTAGCACTGAGATCCCCCTCAGGCTACTCTTCTCCAGACTGAACAGCCCCAATTCTCTTAGCCTTTCCCCATGACAGAGCTGTTCCAGTCCCCTCAGCACCTCTTTCTAGCCCTCTGCTGTCCCCTATCCAGTGAGTCCCTGTCCTTTTTGAACCAGGGAGCCAAGAACTGGACACATACACCAGATGTGGCCTCACCAGGGCAGAGCAGAGGGGGAAAATGAACCTCCCTCGACCTGCTGGCCACACTTCTGTATGCACCCCAGGATGCCACTGGCCTTCTTGGGCACATTGCTGCAAGAAAGAGAACAGACAGCGATGGGGTAGGTAGCAAAGCTGCCCAAGGAAACCCAAACCAGCTGGCTCAGATTCAGATGATGCTGGCCAAAAATCATGCACACCACCACCTCCGTGTGCTGCACAGTCCTGCCACTTGGAGGTCTCCAGCTTCCCTGTTGTGCAGGGAACAAGGCACGACCTTGCCAGCCTCATCAGCAGGAAAGAGTAGGGGGTTCAGGAAAAAGAGCTGTGTGGCAAATACAAAGAGGACTTCAGCAAGTTCACCACCTTGGCCCAGATCTTGCTGAAGCTAAACTCGCTATACCAGGGACACAAATCCCAGCCTCAGTGCCTGGTCAGTGCCAGCCTTACCCCAGTACTCCCAGCAGCAAAGGACAGCTCTGTGCATAACAGAGCAACACTTGTCTGAGAACTGAACTGACTTACAAGCTGGAGCCTGACAAATAGCTCAGTGTTTTGCCCTGCGTGGTTTGGAGCTCCCCATGGAAGCACAACCTGTTAGATGTGCAGTGCAGGGGGGGATCAGGAAGGTTCCTCTTGGGTCTGAAAATATGTTAGATCCACAGAACTTCAGTGCACAGCTCTCAGATAGCATATACAGAAAACATATAGAATCAAGCAGGTTGGAAGAGACCTCCAAGATCATCCAGGCCAACCTAGCACCCAGCCCTATCCAGTCAACTAGACCATGGCACTAAGTGTCCCAGACAGGCTTTGCTTCAATACCTCCAGGGACAGCAACTCCACCACCTCCCTGGGCAGCCCATTCCAATGCCAATCACTCTCTCTGCCAACAACTTCCTCCTAACATCCAGACTAGACCTGCCCTGGCACAACTTGAGGCTGTCCTCTTGTTCTGTTGCTGCTTGCCTGGCAGAAGAGACCAACCCCACCTGGCTACAGCCTCCCTTCAGGTAGCTGTAGACAGCAGTGAGCTCTGCCCTGAGCCTCCTCTGCTGCAGGCTGCACACCCCCAGCTCCCTCAGCTTCTCCTCACAGGGCTGTGCTCCAGGCCCCTCACCATGTTAGACCTCACCTCTTATGATTTTAGACAAGAAAGGAGCCCAGTGACAGCCTTTCCAAGTCAAAGTAATGGAGAAAACTTCTGCAAGGCCTACCCTTCTCCCAGGCAACCAGCAACAGAAGGGGACACAGTCTCAAGTTGTGCCAGGGGAGGTCTAGGCTGGATGTTAGGAGGAAGCTGTTGGCAGAGAGAGTGATTGGCATGGGAATGGGCTGCCCAGGGAGGTGGTGGAGTTGCTGTTCCTAGAGGTGTTGAAGCCAAGCCTGGCTGAGGCACTTAGTGCCATGGTCTGGTTGACTGGCCAGGGCTGGGTGCTAGGTTGGCCTGGCTGAGCTTGGAGGTCTCTTCCAACCTGCTTGGTTCTATGATTCTCTCACTGTCAGTTTCACTGCTGCAGGAGGATTTGATGGGCGTCACTCACACAGAACCTGCTACCCCCTCAAGCCCCACTTAGAGCCAGGCAGGTTTTAAGTGGCAAAGAAACGTCAGGAGTCTGGGTCCTGGAAGAGAAACCTCCCTTTTTTATAGTCTGTTCTTGTAAAACAAAAGCTTCTCCATGTTCACTGAAACAGGTTGTCCAGGGAGGCTGTGGACGACCTCTCCCTAGAGGTGCTGAAGGCCAGGCTGGATGAGGCCTTGAGCAACCTGGGCTAGTGGGAGGTGACCCTGCCCATGGCAGGGAGAGGGGTGGGGGTGGAACTGGATGATCTTGAAGGTCCCTTCCAACCCAAACCATTCTGTGAAGCTATGAGTAAGAAAAGAGAGGCTGTGCTGGCTCAGCACATTCCTGCACAGGTTTTTCTCCAGCCTGCCACTGGAATGATCCGAGGTGATGTGGGCCACATAGAGATTTTTCTGCCTGGTGAGAACAGTTTGGATGCATGATTTCCTGAAGGCTTCAAAATGCTCTGCAGTGCGTCTCAAAATCGCTGCTCATCAGCTCCTGAATGGCTCATGGAGCATCCCTGTGGCCTCTAAAGTCCCTGTGAAAATTCCTCACTTGACAAGAGGGAGACTGTACCTGGGAAGAGGTGAAATGTGGTTCTGTGGCTTATTTAGGTGCATTTACTTCTTTTAGCATTTATTTTTTCGCCCTCAGGTGATTCTAATGACACTGGGGCAACTGGGATGCACATTCACAGCCTCACCCCCAGCTCATTCCCTCCAGGGCTTCATTAACACCTCATTAAGCTCTCATCAGACAGGTTTCCCTGTGGGCTGGGCTGGTTCTCAAAGGCTGGATCACCATCAGCTCCTCCAGAGGAGGTGGGAAATGAGGAGAGCAGTGAGGAGAGCTGCACCCTCACAACGACAGGATAAAAAAGCAGTTCTAAATGAGCAGGTGAAATACTTTATCGCCTCTGCCATCTGCAAGGGGGGACCCTGGGGGTAGTTGTCACCTTGCAACTGAAGACCCCAGAGAAAGGGTCTCTCCAGGCCGGTGCAGAGCAAAAGCTGGGTGGTTTTAACTTTCCCCAGAGGACCTTTTCCAAGAGCTGGGAGACAGCGAGCTCCTCGCTGCATGCAGGAAGAAAGCAGTAGCTTTATTTAGCCCAAACTTGTCTCTTAACATGAAATATTGATGGTCCTTTCTTTGTTTTGCAGGAGACAGAGGGTAATTAGCCACCTCCCCCTCAATTCACTGGAGAAAACACAGGGGAAGTAAAAAGGTAGGAACTTCTTACAAGGGCTTGCAGTGGTATGATGAGAGAGAATGGACTGAGGCTTGAGGAGGGGAGGTTTAGACTGGAGATGAGGAAGAAACTCTTGACAGTGAGGTGGGGAGACACTGGAACAAGTTGCCCAGGGAGGTTGTGGATGCTCCCTCCCTTTAGGTGTTCAAGACCAGGCTGGAAAAGGCTTTGAGGAATCGGGCTGGTGGGAGGTGTCCCTGCCCACAGCATGGTGGGGGGATGACCTTTTAAGGTCCCTTCCAATCCAAACCACTCTGCAATTCTATGATAACTTAAGGCCACGGTGACCATGCTCAGGCACCTTGGGCTTTTTTCCTGTTGTGACTGACACAACATTTGCAGTGTATTTACAACACAAATGGGTTTCACAGGCCTCTGGGCCCAGAAAAGACCTTTTAGTTCCCCTGATCTATGTCAGCAGGTCAGTGGCCCCAAGAGAGAGCAGAGGGGTGTCCCTAGTGCACCCTGAATGCACATTTTTAATGAGCAGTGATGGCAACTCCTGTGCAGTTGCCAAGGGGATAGGAGAGGGGAAAATAACCTCTCCTTTCTGGACTTGGGAGGTAATTCAGTGAGTGCTGGGGCATAATAACCTTTATTAGGAGGGGGGAAAACAAAAAAAATAGGCAGAGGAATGACGTGCTTGAAAGTTTCCCTGGGAGCAAGAGTGATGCAGAGGCTTTTCCAGCAGCGAGAGCACGCCAGGCAGCTGGCCAACAACCCTGCGGGCTGAACCCAGTCTGCATCTAAATTTACATAGCCCTTAATCAGATAAAGGCACGCCATTTAAACCCAAAAAAAGCCAGCCTGCCCTGCATCCACGCAGCCCTACACAACCCCCCAGGGAGCCACTGCAGAGAAACCCAAGGGCCGGCACAGCTTCCCACAAACCAGCGTGTGGAAGTGGGGTGAAGACCATGGAGGGTCTGGACTTGGACTCTTCTAGCTGAAGATGATAAAACCCTGAGCATCACAGAAAAGCAGCGGCAAGGCTCCCACCAGCAGGAAAAGTGCCTGTCAGGGCAGCAGCTTCCCTGCAGAGAACAGCAGTACCTCAGCAGGGCTGAGCCCAGAGATTTGCTCCAGACAAAAATTCGCACTCCTCTGTGACTAAGCCCTGATAGAAGGACAAGGAACTGCTGGAGAGGGTGCAGAGGAGGCCGTGAAGAGGGTAAGAGGGCTGGAGCACCTCTGCTAAAAGGATAGGCTGAGAGAGTTGAGCCCCGAGAAAAGAAGGCTCCAAGGAGACCTAACAGAAACCTTCCAGTACCTGAATCATAGAATCATAGAATCAACCAGGTTGGAAGAGACCTCCAAGATCATCCAGTCCAACCTAGCACCCAGCCCTATCCAGTCAACTAGACCATGGCACTAAGTGCCTCAGCCAGGCTTTTCTTGAAGACCCCCAGGGACGGTGCCTCCACCACCTCCCTGGGCAGCCCATTCCAATGGGAAATCACTCTCTCTGTGAAGAACTTCTTCCCAGCTGGGGAGGGACTTTTATACAAAGGCTTGGGGTGACAGGAGGAGAGGTAATGGGTTGAAACTGGAAGAGATTTAGACTGAAGATGAGGAAGAAATTATTGACAGTGAGGGTGGGCAGACACTGGAACAGGCTGCCCAAGGAGGCTGTGGATGTCCCCTCCCTGGAGGTGTTCAAGGCCAGGCTGTACGAGACCTTGAGCAACCTGGGCTAGTGAGAGGTGTCCCTGCCCGTGGCAGGGGGCGGTTGGAACTTTGGAACTGGATGACCTTGAAGGTCTCTTTCATCCCAACCCATCCAATGAATCTGTGAGGACTGGGACCCATTGCTGGTGCAACTGCCATGGTGGTGACAGTCACCACCAACTCTCCCACCTGGCTTTCTGTGTTCCTGATTCCAAACTCAACTCCAGCTCCAGCCTGGTGCATTGTTGGGTTGGCTTTTTCCAACGGTCACTTTGTAAGTTTTTTAAACCAGTGAGCAAACAGTTTGCTAATCTTCACTAGAAGGTCAACTGGCCACACTGAAACCTCTTAAAGAACCCCTGGGAAGCTGGGAAAGGAGAAGTGAGCCAAGGCAACACAATGGCTTTGACGTCTACTGTGAGCCAGTCACAAGCTGCAGGTTGGATCTTGCTCTTAAATTAGAGAGTCAAAACCTTGGTGTGAAGTTTTTGCTGCCAAGGTTGGAGATCAGGAGAATTTTCATTCCTGCAAGAGCAGTCAGGCATTGGAACAGGCTGCCCAGGGAGGTGGTGGAGGTGTTGGAGAAACATGTGGACGTAGCACTGGGGACATGCTTTAATGGCCATGGTGGTGCTGGGTTGAAGGTTGGACTTGACGATCCCAAGATACCAGCCAAAACAATTTCATGATTCTACTTGTGGGAAGCATGACAAATCCCCTGCTTATCCATGAAAAATCCCCTGGCTTGGTCCATCTGATAAAGACCTCTCTTTCTGATCCGTGTTTCTAGCGACCTTCACTTGGAAGAGCCACTCTTGGTTCCCCTAGGGAAGCTGGAGGCTGCTAGGTGCTGCAGGCTCCCATTTTCAAACGCAGCTCTGTTTGCAGTAAGTGGGGCAGCACCTCCCTAGCCAGGAACACTTTTGAGTTGAGGGGGAATGCATCTGTCTGGCATGCAAAATAATCCATTCTGTTGGTATCTGCAGGGTTTGTAATACTCACACTAAAGGGTTGGACTTGATGATCTGTGAGGTCTCTTCCAACCTTGGTGATACTGTGTGTGTGTGTGATACAAGTGCCTCCTGCAGACAAAAGGTGCAGCTCCAGGAAGCCTCTTGGCCGCTGGCAGCACAAGCTCCCAACACAGCTCCTCGTTTCCCCCTGCCTCCAGTTGCAGTTCAGCTGCTCCAATAGAACAGCGCTGTGAACAGATCACTGGAAGCATTCAGGGCATCCAGAGAAACCTCTTTTGTTTTGGCTGTGGGTTGGTCTTTGGGGGGGGTTGTTTTTTGAAATCTATATAATTTCATTTAAAAAACAAGAAGATCTTCAGGGCTAGAGACAGCCTGAAACCTGCTGGTTTTACTGGGTGCCTAAACCCAGACAGGAGGGGTAATTCCAACAGAGCTAAACCACCACAGGCACTTCTGCAGAACTTGTAAGCACTTTAGGGCCCAGCAGCCAAATCTGCCTCAGCTTTAGATCTTCCAGATGACCTGCAAACAGACTTCTCTGGGTGGGGGAGGAGGGCGAAGCAGAAGGGAGAGAGGAAGGGGCTGAATTCCTGGGAGCTGCAGGCAGCCATCTGTGATTTCCAGGATCAAAACGCAGCCTGCACTGCTAGAAGAAATCGTCTGACTGCGAGTTGTGCTGAGAAATTTCAAAGGGGTGGGCAGGGGGATGGATGGATGTTAATTTTAGTATCTGGGGCTTCCTCTTGGCTTAACTCTTTCCTCACTCCAAGTCAGTAAAGCAGGCTGGAGATTTCTGCCCCACAGAGGTAAATGCCTCCAGTGTCGCTTGCATCTGAGAAGAGAAAAGCAGCAGGCTTTTGACAACTGTGCATCATTTTGTGGCACATAACAGTTCTGAGAGGACAACGGGTTTGTGATTGAAGAGTAAACTCTGCTGTGAGCAATCAGCTCTCTGTCCTTTCAACCTGAGGTGATAGGGATAAGCAGAGGGCTGGTGCCGAGCTGCAGAACCGGTTCGAGCTACAGAAGGTAACTCCTATTGCAGCCTGGTTAGTGGAAACAGCTTGACAGAGGTGTGAGGCAAGAAGTGATTGAGTTAAATTACTGGGGAAAAGATAGTTGGGAATACAGCTTCAAATCCCAGCATCTAAATAAGCAAGCAGGAGAAGCAAGGACCAGGCTTTTATGGAATGAATGCTGACATGAGATGAGAAATGCCTCAGCAGCCGACACAGATACGCTCCAGGTACACAACTAACAGTGCACATCCGAGTTGTGCAGGAAGCAGCCAGAGCCCTGAACCCAGAAAGAGCTGCTTTGGTTTGGGCTGGGAAGAGCAGAGGGCCGTTACCATCGGGCTGTGTGACTCAGGCAGAGCTAATTCCCACAACCTGCTACAAAGGCAAGCCTGTCAGATGTTTTGACAGCATCCTCTGGGCAGGCTCATGTACATCACACACTCACCACTTCTCTTCCTCCAACCAGCTTCTCCCTGGGAGTGCATAGCAAGTTGACCTCGTTTTCGTGCTGGTTTTCCAAATGGGAAGATTTTTCGCCCCCCCCAACATTTTAAAGAAACCTGTTAGTTAAAAACACGAGGAGAAGGCAGAGCAATGTTTTGATGGGCGGGGAGGGAGGTGTTTGAAGTCTGTTTTGAAACAGAAATGCCAGGGCCTGTTTTGCAACCAGAGAGGAGGAAGAGCAAGAGCCTCTGGAGAGGGCTGCATCGTGACCAGCAGCAGTGCATTCTTCTCACTACCGTTTTCTGTGCCTGTGCTGTTCAAAAAAAAGCAAGCTCAGATAGAGTTTGAGATGTGTGGAGCACTGTGGTAGAAAAACACCAACGTTTTCAGGTCACAGACAGGACCACGGAATGGTAGAGGTTGGAAGGGACCTCTGGAGATCATTGAGTCCAACCACCCTGCCAAGGCAGGTTCATCTAACGGAGGTAACGCAGGAACACACCCAGGTGGGCTTTCAAAGTCTCCCTCCAGCTCTCTGGGCAGCCTGTTCCAATGGACCATCACCCTTAAACTAAAGAAGTTCCTCTTAGAGGGAGCAAAAAAAATAAATAACGAAAAAAAAAAGACCAGGAGGAATATTTCATGGTCAAAAAAAGGCCTGGGTGAAGGCATTTGCAAATAGGAAGGAGGCTGCCACAGAGACAGTGGTGGCATAAAGCTGCTCTCTGATGGCTGCCACTCAAGGGGTTCTGCAGGTACAAGCCTGTGTTGTTCTCTTTTTCCAGCAGCCACCCTCGTGTAAAATCTGCACCTGCAAAGCCTTTCCCCTCCTACAGCCAGGGACCACGAAGCAGAGCAGTTCTAAGACATGACATCTGCTGTGCTGCACTCCCCAAGCCCCACGACTGACACCAGGGGTTTGCTACTGCTATTTGAGGGAAGCTTCCATTCTATTTTCCAAAGTAAGGACATGAAAAAAAAAGCCAAGGGAGAAGATGAACTCCTGCCTGAACTTCCAGACAAAGTTCCCATTCTTCCCTCCTGGCTAGACGGGCATGCTTCCAGACCTGTACCAGCCCTACCCCCTTCTCTAATGGCTCCGGGTGAGGTTTGCATTTCCTTCTTGTCTCAGCAACTGCCAAGATGAGTCTGTGCAAGCTGCATCTGCCCAGAAAGGCCTCTGGTCAGCAACAACTTCAAACTTTCTGTGCCACAGCTCAGGAACAATGCGAAGAAGCTGTTTGAAGCCAAGCTCTGGAGGCAGCGTGTGGCAACACAGCAAGTAAAGCATGGATACAAGGTAAGCTCAGAAGCCAGCCCGAGGAGACCAGCTCCGGCTGCACCACCTACGTGTTTGATGCAGAGAGGAGACGAAACTCAGTACACACTTTCATGACTTCTGCTTTCAGATTTTGGTTTATTTGAACCTAAAACTCAAAGCAGAAGTTATTAACTGATGGAAGGTGTTTGCTTGCAGGGCTTAAACTCAAGCAAAAGACGAAACCTTTGCAAAGTAACACCCTCCCCCATGCCACTTGATGAGCACCTGCAACAGAAATGCTAACATTGGAAACCAGACTCTGCGTTCTGCTCAGGAAGCTTCTGCATCTTTCTGAGACATGGTCCAGGATGGCTGGGGAACACTTGGGAACCCTCTAGGGTTGCTGATGTTGCTAAGGGCAGTTATTGAGAAGACAAAAGGGTGTGAGCCTGAGGAAGCTCTAATGAACGTGATTGCCTGCCCCCTAATTGGGGAGGGTCAAGCTACCTATTAACCAGTAATTGGAAGAGGTCTACATAAGAGCCAGGCCCAAAGCTCCACCACCAAATGCAGGAGTCTATGTAAGAAGTTGCCATGAAGGATGCAGTTCCAAGAAGCAGTCTCAGACAGGGTGGTGGCACACCATGGGCTGGTTCTTCCAGCAGATGTTGGAGCAGCTGTCCCTTACAGGGTAGAGGCTTTTGATACAGAAGAGCTCTGGGACTGCAAAGATAGAGCTAAGCTCCCTTCAGTGGTGCCCAGTGCCAGGACCAGAGGCAGGGGCACTAACTGGAATGCAGGAGATGTTCTTTCTAATCATCTAGAACACCTCTTCACTGTGAGGGTGACAGAACATCAGTAGAGCTTGCCTGGAGAGGCTGTGGAATCTCTGTCCTTGGAAATACTGAGAAGGCATCTGGAGCTCTTTACAGTGAGGTAGGTGAGACACTGGAACGGGTTGCCCAGGGACGCTGTGGATGCCCCCTCCCTGGAGGAGTTCAAGGCCAGGTTGGATGGGGCCCTGAGCAACTTGGGCTAGTGGGGGGGTGTTCCTGTCTGTGTGCAAGGGGGTTGGAGCTGGATGACCTTTAAGGACCTTTCTAACCCAAGCCATTTTACAATGATTCTACAACATGGGCCAGGATGTAGCTGGTTTTAGACTGCTCTGCTTGAGAGGAGAGGGAGGTTGGACAAGATGACCTTCAGATGTCCCTTCCACTCAACCACTCTGTGATCTTAAGGGCTTTAGGCTTAAAATGGCACAGTTGTGAGGGCTCAGCTGCATACCCAGAGCAGCTCATGGGTTTTTCAGGCATCAAATGCTGAAAGCTGAGCAGGAAGGCTTTAAAAATTAAAAAAAAAGAAAGGGGCAGAACAGGCATTATGTAATGTCTCACTGCTGCTCTCCTAGAAGAGACACATGCAGAGTGTGATTCACTTCTCCCATCACCAATATAACTTGGGATAAAACAACAGTAACTTGAAGGAAGCTACTCTGAGGGGAAAATCAAGCTCATAAAACGTATGAGAGTGAACAGTAATTTCATAAAATAGGGCCAGAGGCTTTCAAGCTCATAAAAGCTAACTCTCTCCAGGCAAGGGCCAACAGGCATTCAGCATCTGAAGCATCAGACACCACCTCTTGAGTAATATAATCCCCTGAAACCAAATAAATACAGAGCCTCTGTGGGCAGCAACGGAGAGACAGGATTCAGCAGTAGCTCTTTTTGTCTTTCAGCAGCAGTCAGTCATTAACAGAAATGAGCAGCAACAAACCCAAACAAGTTTATACCCAGTTCAACACTTGCAGCCAAAGAACTGGGTAACTACTATGCCTTGGTTCCTCTTGACAGCAAGAAAAGAGAATTTTCATCTGAGAACATAAACGTTCACTGAGGCCAATATTTTTGCTTTGTAAATTCTGATTGACTTCAGAGTAAATTATCAGTGATTACAGCTAATATTGGGATCCAGCATGAGGCACTGAAAAGATAATTATGAGGAAATGAGGAATTATCTGCTGTTGAAACAATAGATCAATTATGAGGTACAGCACAGTAGCTGCAGAGCAGCATTCTTAGGCTCTGAGGGTACCATCTCCTCTTTCTCATCAACCCAAAGAGAACCCACAGTTATAAAGCTTAATTATCCTCCAGGAGCTCCAGCTCGCTGACTAATTAGGCTTTTGTTGAGACAATACAACAAAGGATGTAATTCCAATTGTCCACAAAAATAGGCAGGCACAGTCCTGGCTCTTCCCTGCATATCCATCTCTCCTGCTCAATCAGTATGAACCTAACAGCTGTGATATCCCCAGTTCTGGACAACCTAAAGCAAACATTCCTTAGCCTAAAATAAGCCCCAGGAAGGAACCTTTGGAAGGAGGAGGTAGGATAGAGAAAACAGTGAGACTGAGGCTGGCAGAAGGTTGCTGTTGCTTCCCCAAAGTATGCTGTGCAAAATTTGCCCTTGCTCTTAGACTCATCTGCAGTGCTTTCATGAATGGAGACCAAGCTGCATTTGATGGTCACGTTCCTATAGCAGCTGCACAGCAGCAGTTAGGAAAAATTCAACCCCAAGATTTAGTCGAAATTCTAAGGAAAGGTAAAGGTTGAAGCCCCTCTTTGCTCCTATCAGCACAAGCACAGACTCATTTGCAGTGCTTTCGTGAATGGAGACCAAGCTGCATTTGATGGTTGTGTTCCTATAGCAGCTGCACCCTTTCCAGCTGCATGGCAGCAGCTGGGAGAAATTCAACCTCAAGACTTAGTCGAAATTGCAAGGAAAGTAAAAGTTGAAGCCCCTTTTTGCTCCTATCAGCACAAGCA
Organism: Pogoniulus pusillus; assembly: GCF_015220805.1. Classification (NCBI taxonomy): domain Eukaryota; kingdom Metazoa; phylum Chordata; class Aves; order Piciformes; family Lybiidae; genus Pogoniulus; species Pogoniulus pusillus. The sequence goes on from NC_087273.1 coordinate 8,004,391, forward strand.
CAGACTCATTTGCAGTGCTTTCGTGAATGGAGACCAAGCTGCATTTGATGGTTGTGTTCCTATAGCAGCTGCACCCTTTCCAGCTGCATGGCAGCAGTTGGGAGCAGTTCAACCCCAAGATTTGCATCAAAATTGCAAGGAAGGTAAAGGTTGAAGCTTTGGGGAGCCAGGTTCTCATCCAGCACCCCACTCCAGTCAAGAGCTACCCCAGCCAAGAAAGGAGATCTTGCTGTATGCAGCAAAATACCACCAAAAAGGCACTAAAGCCTCTGGCAAATGGCTTCGTCCAGCACCTCCCATCAGCCCAGCAAAGAAAATGTTTGATGTCTGGGCTGATGAGCAAAATGGAGTATCTGCACTAACATGTTATGTGTGAGTGTGCTTTTAGCTGAGTTTATTGCAAGTGCAAATAGCCATTATGGTTAATAAAGCAGTGTTGATATTTGCAGTTAGCAAACACACAGGAAGGGAACATTTCAGACCACATCTGCTTCATACTGGGATGGGAGACAGGTGAGATTTTTTTCCTTCCATCTGAATGACTTCACTTTGCTTTTCTAGCACTTGAAAATGGCTGTTATTGTGCTCAGCCCTCACAAAAACTACCCTCTCCTCTCAGTGAACCAGAATCCACATCCTCGATGACCAGCTTGGATTTCCTGTTGCTCCATCACTGTCCTGGTGACAAGGATATGGGGTTTGTACCTTCTCCAGCCCCACAGTTAGGGGAGCAAAGGAAAAGAGCAACATTTTGTTCCTGGGTAGATCGGGTTTTGGCACCCACGTTACATCTTAAAGAGGAGGATTTCCAGATCCTACAACTCCATCTGGAGACACAGGTATTCTCCTTTATTCACATGCTGCTTTTGTTTGTGCAACAGAGCCCAAAGGGCTATCCTTTGGAGGTCAGTATATGATGTTCAGCTTCCCTGAAGCCACTGGTCCTACCTAGTCCCTTTAAAATCTCTCCCTGGCAATATGTAGCTGTGTATGTGTTCCACCACTCACTTCAGATGGATCATTTACATCACTATAACACTGAATCTTACTGCTTAAAAGTGACACCAGCAAAGCCCGAGATGAAACCTATGAATATATGTGCTCCCCAAGGGGCAGTTCAGCGTGAGGTCAAGATTAATTACTGCTCTAAGCAGGGCACTGCTGCGGGTATGCAAAGGAAAGCATCTCGCACACTGGCCCGGCGGGGGATGGAGGGGACGTGTTCCACCACATTAGCACTGCTCACCTTCTTTCTCTTGCCTCCTACGAAGGGAGTGAGGGAAGAGAAGGTGAGAAGGCGAAATGTAAGAGACTAATTACAAGGGAAGTGCTCAAAGCTGTGAAAAGCTAAACACCTGGGTCCATCTACTGACTTAAAGTTTACCCCAAGGCAATCACATCAGCAAAGGTAGTGGCACTGAACAGCTCATACTTGGATTGAAGTCTATTTAATCTGATAAGTGTCTGTAAATGTTATCGTGACAATCGGAAAACAGGAAAGTAACAGATTTTAGAACGTAATTGTTGACTGCATCTAAGTTTTAATAGATGGCAGGCATAGCTCTGGATACTGCATTGCCCTGGAAAACACAGGTCTAACGCTTGACTTGTCTGTTCCCCCCGTTATTCCAAAGCCTCCAGGATGTGAGGATATGAACCACTGGGCTATGACTTTCCCTAATGCTACACCTGAGCCAACCCAGACTCCCCTGTACCACCTGGAAGAGTCCAGAGAGGCTGCAGAGCCAGCCTGAATAACCTCAATGCTGGCCCCAGACTCCAATCCTGCAACAGCCCCAGGAGGGGCTGACTGGCAACAAGTCTGGGCATGTGGCAGGGCTGACAATGGGGGGACTCTGCCCTGTGCGGCTGAAGATACTCTGACTAGCCAGCACCCAACACAGCTGAGGCTAGTCAGTGCCCTCAGCTGTATCCAGAAAGGGCTGATGATGAGACTGGAGCAGAAAACACTCCACGGGGGGGCTGCTCTGCTCACGGTATCTAATCAACACCCAGCTGCAGTCCTGGGACATCCCAGACACGAAACAAGGCATCCACCAAGCAGGACATTTTGTAGAGAGGGTCCTGATAGAGCAAAGCTCTTACCATGAAATGACAGAGGTGATGTCGAAGTGTTTTCAAATAAGGACCCAGAGCAAACAAAGCACAGAACTAAGTAAGAATATAGAATGGATACAATGAACAGTAAGTCTAAGATCAGTTCTGCTGTACCTAACTAGACACAAGTTTTAAAGAGGAGTGAAGGATGATTAGAAGTGTATGTGTATATATATATGCACCCTGTGAAAGCTCAGTTCCTGCTGGGGAGAAGCCAAAAGATCATCTTCCCACATCCCACGCCAAGGTCTCTGCAGACACAGATCAGACCACACCGTCCCCCAGCCAAGCTACTTCAAAACCAAACCTGAATCATTTGCAGAGATCCAAACTCAAACCCTCGAGACAAGGAAAACACGCTGCGATTCTGCTTTTTGAGCAGCAAACTCCTCCCCAGCCTCACCTCGCAAAACCTGGGCTCCGCAGGTTTAAATCAGGGCAGAAGTAACAGTCAGCCCTAGCCAGGGGGGGAGCCCCAGGGATGGGGCTGGGGGGGACACAGCCACATCTGCCAGGGAAAGGGTGGGAGAGGCTGCGGAAAGCAGAGTTTCACCACCACATCATGCATTCCGCTCAGCTTAATTAGTTAAAAGGAATCTCACCCTTCTGTCTTTAAAGGGAGCTGTGCCATGCACAGGCTGCTGCAGCTCACCGCGGAAGGAATAGTTTGGAAGCACACAAAGGCGGACGCTGAAAAGCACTTTCAAATTCCAGCTCGAAACAGTCTGGCTTCTAACACCCTCATTTTTAAGGGCAGGAGAATGCGGGGTTGTTCTTTTACTCCTTCACAGGGTCAAAAGGGGAGCATAAGGGAACAGGTTTTGCCGTGTTCCAAGTTCTGAAGAGGATTTTTTTTCTTTGCGAGTCTGCTTTCTACCACCAGCACGATAAATAGCTGCTGGTAACCTCATTCCCTTTGAGTTCACCCCGCTGGAGATAGATTTCTAGCACACAATGCCGCTCTTCTTTGAAGGCGATTTCTTCCGATGGCAGATGGGAGGGCACAGACGGACGGGAGCAGAGCGCAGCCCATCTCTGCAAGTGAAGTGCACCGAGACAACAGAACAAAAAACCCCAATTCCGTGCGCCACAAAGAGCCGCCCGGCCCAGCGCTGTGACAGGGACTCACACCTGGGGCACAGATGCGCTGCTTGGCCCCCAAACACGGAGGGGGGCACACGGGACAGGGGCCAGCCTCGGGCACCAGCACCGCCTAGACAGAGACCGGCCAGACACCAGCAGCGACGGGACAGGGGGGCAGAGGAGGGCGCGGTGTGCACTGCTCACCTTCAACACTCGCAGAGAAGCGATGCACAGCGCCCGGGCACACACACGGCATCGCCTGCAGGATGCCCCCCCGCACCCACACGCTCCCCCGGCGCTTCGCACCCCCTTCCCCAGCTGGGACCTCCCGCCCTCGTCCCCTCTCGCCCCTTTCCCGCCTCGCTGCTCACCTCCCCTGCGCGGCGGCGGGGTGCCCGGCGGGGCCCGGCCATCAGCACCCCATGACGGGGCGACGGCGGCGGGGCTCCTCCGCGGCGCTTCAGCACCCTGCGGGCCCCATAGCCGGGGCAGCTGCGGCGGCGGCGGCGGCCGGCGGGCTCATGTCGCCATGGCGGGGCAGCGGCGACAGGGGAAGGGAGGGAAGGGATCGGGGAGGGAAAGGCGGGCCGCCGCCGCCGCCGCCGCGCTGGGGGGGAGGGGGGGGGGGTAAAATAAAATCAAAAGGAAAAGGGAGGGGGGGAGCGAGAGGCAGCCCGCAGCCAGCCGCGTCCCGGGGGGAGCAGGGCAGGGAAAGAAGGGCCGGCCGCCGCGCCGCGCCGCCCCTCGGCCCATTCCCGCCTCCCGCCGCCTTCGCCACCACCGGGGCGGGGACAACGCGCGGCGGGGCTCGCCTCCGTCTCCCTGTTCGCTCCTCCCGCCCGCCCTCCCGCCGCCAGCAGCCACACGGTTCGCTGCCCGCGGGCAGGGGGCGGCGCGGCGGGCAGCAGCGAAGGTAAAGAGAGGATTCTTTTTCGTCGGGGCGCTCAGCGGAGTGATCGCTCTGAGTAGCGGAGTGAGCCGCCTCGGCGCCGTCCATGCGCGCATGCGCGGCTATAAGTCCGGGCGGGATGCGGCTGCCTCTGCCTCCGTGCCGGGGCTGAGCGGGCGCTGCTGCGGGGCGGCCGGGGCGGCCGGTGCGGCGGAGCCCTGTGCCTCTGCCTGGCTGGTCGGTCACCGCCGTCCTCCGCACGCCTCGCCTTGGCCAGTGGAGCTGTGAGCGGCCGCGGCGCCTGCCTGCGCCTTCCCTTAGCCCCGGCGCCGGAGGAAGTTTAAGCTATCTCCCCCGCGGTGACTGTGGCCGTAGGCTGCTCAGGGCTGTAACGTTCCGTTTAAAACACGAAGGACTAAGCGAAGGCATTTACATACAGCCGCCTCCTTGTGCAGCAAAGGCTGCAGGCCCTGCCTGCTGCGATGCCCTTACCGCGTCTCCCGCTGTTTGCTGGGAGAGAGCTCCCCGTCCCCCCTGGCTTTGTCCTGTTTACTCTTTAATTACCTATGCAAGCAAGGATTAGTCTTTATTTACTTCCTTAGGCACTTCCCCAGAGCGAAAGCCTGCGGGTGGGCTTGCGGATGGCAGGCTCTTGAGTCCCACTGACATGGCAGAAGATGCCAGGGAAGCCCAAGATGTTCTCCCAGCTCCATTTGCTCCTTTTGTCTGCTTGACTTAAGACCTGGACAACGAAACTCGTGAGTTAACTTTTTCAGCACAAATATTTTTCTTCCCTTTTTATTTTTTTTAAAGGTAGCAGGTGTGTGTGTGATTAAAAAAGCCCAGAAAGGGGCTAAATACTTGGTATGGAAAGCCTGGCACTGCGAAGATGAGTGACAGGACCTTGCTATGCCACTAAGGGTTGAAACGAACAGATAACAGCCAAGAAGTTCAGAGCAAAGGCAACTCGTTTTCTTTAAACTCCTTCCAGTATCTCTCGTTATTAGCTGTTCAGATAGCGCACAAAGGAGGATTTCCCCTAGAGATAATAAGCACAGTGACATAAATCATGTGCAGAGACAGCATAGATCCTTTCCCCCCCCCCCCGTTTATTTCCTGACAAATTAACTCTGAATGGGTTTGATAAAAGTTCAGCTGCCATAAGCTTTCTTTTTAACCCTTTCTTTAGTTACTGACAAATTAACTCTGGGTTTGATAAAAGTTCAGCTCTCATAAGCTTTCTTTTTAACCCTTTCTTTAGTTACTGACAAATTAACTCTGGGTTTGATAAAAGTTCAGCTCTCATAAGCTTTCTTTTTAACCCTTTCTTTAGTTACTGACAAATTAACTCTGGGTTTGATAAAAGTTCAGCTCTCATAAGCTTTCTTTTTAACCCTTTCTTTAGTAACTGACAAATTAACTCTGGGTTTGATAAAAGTTCAGCTCTCATAAGCTTTCTTTTTAACCCTTTCTTTAGTAACTGACAAATTAACTCTGGGTTTGATAAAAGTTCAGCTCTCATAAGCTTTCTTTTTAACCCTTTCTTTAGTAACTGACAAATTAACTCTGGGTTTGATAAAAGTTCAGCTCTCATAAGCTTTCTTTTTAACCCTTTCTTTAGTAACTGACAAATTAACTCTGGGTTTGATAAAAGTTCAGCTCTCATAAGCTTTCTTTTTAACCCTTTCTTTAGTTACTGACAGATTGAATCGGTTTGATAAAAATTCAGCTGTCATAAGCTAGTTTTAACCCTTTCTTTAGTAACTGACAAATTAACTATGGGTTTGATAAAAGTTCAGCTCTCATAAGCTTTCTTTTTAACCCTTTCTTTAGTAACTGACAGATTGAATCGGTTTGATAAAAATTCAGCTGTCATAAGCTAGTTTTAACCCTTTCTTTAGTAACTTCTAAGACCAAAATGCTGGGTTTTTTTTCTGCAGTAACCAAACTTCTCTAGGCATAGGGTGATTTGCTTTCCAAATCTGAGCTTGCTGGGTGCTGCTCCCTTCCATTCTTATTACTTTTCTCTTGGATATGCTTTTCAGAACTAAGAAAATGCAGAGAAGGGCAAGCCCTGCTGGAATTTTGTCTGTGTTTTCCCAGTTGTATTCTAATTATTTTGGACCTCAGTGTTCAAGGCTCAGTGTTTAAGTCTGTCAGGGTGTAGGGGTTCAGACTCATAGAATGGGTTGGGTTGGAAAGGACCTTAAAAGGATCTAATTTCCCCCTCCCTGCAGGGACACCCTCTGCTAGACCAGGTTGCTCAAAGTCGTTTCCATCAGTTGGTTCACTGGTGGTTTGTGGCAGTGACCAAGTGAAAATAATCAAGCTGATTTTCCTGGATGGGAAGTTCTTGCTGGAGGTCTGACCAACATTGTCCCAAGATTGTTCCACTCCCACATCTACAGCAGTTCCTGCACATCCCAGCTGTTTGCCCAAGGGATTCTCATCAGGGCCCTTCCCAGAACGTTTGTGGAGTCAGAGCTGGGAGGCTGAGGTGGTGCAGCACATCCTCACTGCAGCATGCTGTGGAAATGATGGTTTAGCAAGAGGCTCTAGTGCTAACATCCCCCAACAGAGTGCCCTTTATTCATCTTGTGCTGAATATGCTCTCAGCTGGACACATCTGATTATGGTTCTTTGTCCTCAGCAGCAGTAGGGAGAGACAGCTGAGGGGGCACCCAACTGAGTAGAAAGTAGGGCAAAAGACTAGACAGCTACTGAGTCATAGAATCATGCAACTGTTTGGGTTGGAAGAGACTTTTCAGATCATCCAGCCCAACCATTAACCGGCACTTCCAGGTCACCACTACACTCTGTCACTCGGCACCACATCTACATGGCTTTTAAATCCCTCCAGGGATAGGAACTCAACTAGTGCCCTCGGCAGCCTGGGCCAGGCTTGGCAACCTTTTCAGGGAGGAAATTGTTCCTCATGTCCAACCTAAACCTTTGGTGCAAGTTGAGGCCTTTTCCTCTTGTCCTATTGCTTGCTCCTTGGGAGAAGAGACTTGACTCCTGGTTCCAACCTCCTTTCATGTAGCTGTAGAGAGCAATGAGGTCCCTGCTCAGACATCTTTTCTCCAGCGTCCCTCAGCTGCTCCTCACCAGACCTTTTTTCCAGCATCCCTCAGCTGCTCCTCACCAGACCTGTTCTCACCATCGGGACCCTGCCCTTCTCTGGACCTGTTCCAGCACCTCAATGTCCTTTTCATAGTGAAGGGCCCAAAACTGAACCCAGGATGCAATTGTGTGGCCTCCCCAGTGCTTAATACAGAGGTAGAATCTATCCTTCTTGGGAAGGAAATCCTGGAGACTGAGTCACCTGGAGCAGGAAGGACCTTGGAGCAGCCAGACTGTCTTAGCAGGTGGTCAGCTGAAGGTGAGGTCTCCCAGGACCATTTCAAGCCTGTGCAGGAGGTGGTCTAGGTCTGGGCATAACCACCCAGTCGTCAAAATAACAGCACAGTTGTACACACACGGAGAAGAAAGGCACAGCATGTGCCCAGAGCAGCTGAGGGCTAGGGCAGGTTGCCATGAGTAAGTGTCTGCCAAGCCAAGAGATTTGGAGAGACTGCTGAGAAGGAGATGGAGGCAACCAGCAAGAGCTCTCTGTGTTTGGGCCTGTAGCCCAAAAACAAAAGCAAAAGATGCAATATTAAACCTAGAAATACATGAAGCTGCTGAATGCAATGAAGTACACCTGGAGGAAGGCCGCTGCAACCAGCACAAGCAGGTGTTCTGCGTGCAGGGACTCAGGCTAGGCTCTAGGGAGGTGACAAACCAGCAAATACTAGATCAGAGAGAAAGCCACTTTAGTGGGAGCAGGAAAATCCCCCCCAGAAGGAATTTGTGGTACCTGCCCCTTGGGTTATACTATAGCTCATGTTTCTACCACTGGACAGAGGGAGAGAAGAGGCACCAAAGGATTCAAAGCCAGGTCCCAGCACGTGGAAAGGGGGAGGTTGTGTATCCTTGCAGCAGGCATTTTTATCTGTGCTGTTTAAGCACCCTGCAGAGCGAGAACCAGATGGTGTTGTGGTTTGGCTCTGGATTCTGCTGTGGAGAGACCCAGGCACTGTTTGCTGCCTGACTTTTGGCCAGTTAAACCCACAGATGCAAAGGTTAATTCTCCTTCTCATATCCACCCAACTTGGGTGCACACAAAGTCCAGCTCGGGCAAACACTTGCTGAGTTCAGATCTGTCTGCAGCCAGAATGAGGATAAATTGACCCTCTTCTCAGGTTGGTTGTGAGGCTAAATCAAAGTGTTTTGTAATACATTTGACTGTCCCAAGGGGCTAGAGATGTGCAAACTTTTCATGACAGCTGCTGCTTGCACTTGGCTGGTCAAGATGAGTGTGACAGAGTAGGTCTTGCTATTGCTCTGGTTGTGCTTTGACTCTGATCACTGTATCGCTTATCTCTCTTTATTGCTAACCCAAGATCTTGTATGTAGCAAGTGAGTTTTGGTCAGCCCAGAGAAGGCAATATTAATTATAGAGTCCTGGCATCAACCCACACCATCTTGGCCACCAAACCATGTCCCCAGGTGCCATGGCTACACCTTTCTTGAACACCTCCAGCAATGGGGACTCCATCACCTCCCTGGGCAGCTTGTGACAATCCCTGACCACTCTTGCAGCAAAGAAATTTTTCCTCATCTCCAACCTAAATCTCCCTTGGTACAATTTCAGGCCATTACCTCTCCTGATTAGGGAAAAGAGACCAACCTCCACCTCACTCCAACCTCCTTTCAGGGAGATGTAGAGAGCTTTCCCCTCAGCCTCCTCTTCTCCACACTAAACACCTCCAGCTCCCTCAGCTGCTCCTCACCAGCCCTGTTCTCCAGGCCCTTCACCAGCTTGGTTGCCCTTCTCTGAACACACTCCAGCACCTCAATGTCTTTCCTGTAGTGAGGGACCCAAATGATCTTGGTTTTATGAACAGAACACAGAAAAAACTTTTCAAACAAATGAAAAAGCCTTACTCACCTTTTCCAAACCCATCTCAGACATCAGATGTGGTGAACAGGCAGGCTGAGCTTGGTGGAGGAAACCCTCATAGAAGCATCTGAGTGCTCCTAAAGCAATCAGGAGGGATGTGTATGCTGATAGAACTGCAAAAATATCCCAGTGAGGTTTCCTCAGGGCTCAGAAAGGCTCCTTTTCTTAGAGGGAACTCCTATTTTTCAAAGCCTGGAATTAAAACAGATTCTCAGGAAATGGTTTTTGCAAAGCTGCAAAGAAATTGACACTCAGCTTTCTTTGTCTAGAGGCAAAATTGCAAAACAGTATTGTGGAATGCTGGGGAGAGCAACAGAAGGAAATGAGGAGAATCCTACCAAAAATGATAAATGATGGTGAAATTACCTGAGAAGGCTTTGCCCAGCTTCCTGGGATGAAGTGCTCATCAAATAAAAATCATCAGCTGGCAGGAACTCTCAGAGAGGAATGAAATGAGTTTGAGCACTGAGCTTTGACCTTTGTGAAAAGTGAATTTTCCAAAATCACTCCTGATCTTGGCAAATCTTAGCCTTTCTGTGCAAGGAAGCACTCAATGGGATGCTGAGTTTCCAAGTAAGCAGCATGGAAGTCAGTCCATACAAATGCCATGGCTGTTGCACCTGATAAGTAGATTAGTTATGCTGCTTCTTACAGCCAATAATAAATCACCCTTTGAAAAAATAATCCAATCTCTTCTGAAGTATCTGGCAAAGGAAAAGAAGAAACTAGATGCAGTGTCCTTCATTTCTGCCACCTTAAATTGTAGATTTCCACTTCAGCTGGACAGATGAACCCTGGCTTCAGTTTCACAAGCAGAACTCAGCTGTTCCGTGTGTGAAACTGAAGCTAAGTTGTTGTCCTGGCACAGAAGAGGAAGAAGCATCTGGCTAGTGAGAGGGACTAGCAGCAAGCAAGATCCCTTTCCAGAGTACTCTGTGTTGGCTTACTTTTTCCAAAACAGATGAGAGGATCAAAGAGCAACATGAATTCCTTGTCCAAATACTTGTTAGCCTTAGGGAAAAAGGCTTAATAGCACAATAAAATAGCCTGGACACCAAGAGTCTCAGCTACATGAATCCATACTTGATAGAGACAACAGAAACAGTGCAGCAAGCACAGTCACCAACTCATGGATTGTGCAATCTGCGCTCTTTTAAGTCAGTTGTCAGGTTTAGTGCTCTCCCTTATCAGAAGCCATCAGCTGTCATGCAGGGAGAGACTGTCTCAGGTAGATTGTAAGTGCAGAATTGAGTCTGTTGCCATCAGAAAACCCCACAAGCTGAATCACAGGAGCGCCAGATCAAGTGGAACATCTCCACAGCCTCTTAGAAAGTCATAGCTGTTAGCAGGCTGCTTTCCAACAGCCCCTCACAACTCCCTCCTCACAGCAGGAATATCAATTATCTACAAGGGAAACAAACTCTGCTGTGTGAGCCGAGGAAGATTCCCTCACGAGCTGTTCCCAACAAAGAGACACACTTCTGCTTTCATCAGAAGAGTGACCTACATGCCTCAGTTTAGTAAAGTACCTCTATCACACTCATTGATTAATGTGGAGAGGACTGCAGGCAGGAAATTCACTCGTCTGCCTGATTTGTTTTGCCTAAATAATGTGCTCTTCTCAACCAGGACATTTGTTTTCTGTAGTTTGCTTTACTGTTTGCAAAATGTTCTCATTGATTCCAAACCTACTCCATTTGGTGACAGGAAAAGCTTCAGACTGTGTCCCTTGCCTGTAAATCAATCATTCTTCTGAAAGGCCCAGTGACTAGTCAGAAACTCGTGTTGCAACAGGCCAGAGAACCAACAGCACACAAGAATGTGTCTCCTCCTCTGCAGCATTCCCAATTTTCCCCTTCTAGCATGGCAGTATGGATGATGCAGTGGAACAGCTACCTGACACTGTTTCATGCCCATTTCTGCTTAATTTTCTCTCCTCTAGAAGATCTACCTGCCTGAATCCAAATTACTGCAGAGGGTGGGGGGAAGAATCTTCCTTTAACTGTATCCAAATCTTTTTTGACCTGGACTTCTGCAAAGCCTCTGACACAGTCCCCCACAACAACCTGCTTGCCAGGTTGGAGAGATGTGGATTCACACAGTGTCACAGTATTATTAGGATTGGAAGAGACCTCACAGATCATCAAGTCCAACCCTTTACCACAGAGCTCAAGGCTAGACCATGGCACCAAGTGCCACGTCCAACCTTGCCTTGAACAGCTCCAGGGACGGCGACTCCACCACCTCCCCGGGCAGCCCATTCCAGTGTCCAATGACTCTCTCAGTGAAGAACTTTCTCCTCACCTCCAGCCTAAATTTCCCCTGGCACAGCCTGAGGCTGTGTCCTCTTGTTCTGGTGCTGGCCACCTGAGAGAAGAGAGCAACCTCCTCCTGGCCACAACCACCCCTCAGGTACTTGTAGACAGCAATAAGGTCTCCCCTGAGCCTCCTCTTCTCCAGGCTAACCAATCCCAGCTCCCTCAGCCTCTCCTCGTAGGGCTGTGCTCAAGGCCTCTCCCCAGCCTCGTTGCCCTTCTCTGGACACGCTCAAGCATCTCAATGTCCCTCCTAAACTGGGGGGCCCAGAACTGAACACAGCACTCAAGGTGTGGTCTAACCAGTGCAGAGTACAGGGGCAGAATGACCTCCCTGCTCCTGCTGACCACACCATTCCTGATGCAGGCCAGGATGCCACTGGCTCTCTTGGCCACCTGGGCAAGATTCAATGGGTGGACAGTTCAGTGGATAAGAAATTGTCTGGATGGTCACATTCAGAGGCTGTTTTATGAGTCAAAGTCCAGATGGAGATTGGTGACAAGCAGTGTCCCTCAGTGAGACCAGTACTAATATTTTTACCAATACAATAGACAGTGGATTGAGAGCACCATCAGCAAGTTCACAGTGGCACTGAGTGGTCCTCTTGATATGCTATAGAGAGACAGGAGGTCATCCACAAGGCCCTGGACAAGCTGGAAGGGTGGGCCCAGGTGAACCTCATGATGTAGCCAGGTGGGGGTTGGTCTCTTCTCCCAGGCAACCTCCAACAGAACAAGGGGACACAGTCTCAAGTTGTGCTGGGGGAAATATAGGCTGGATGTTAGGAGGAAGTTGTTGGCAGAGAGAGTGATTGGCATTGGAATGGGCTGCCCAGGGAGGTGGTGGAGGCACTGTCCCTGGAGGTGTTCAAGAAAAGCCTGGCTGAGGCACTTAGTGCCATGGTCTAGTTGACTGGACAGGGCTGGGTGCTAGGTTGGGCTGGATGATCTTGGGGATCTCTTCCAATCTGGTTGATTCTATGGTTCTATGTTCAACAAGACCAAGTGCAGGGGGGTGATCTTGGAGGTCTCTTCCAACCTGGTTGATTCTATGACCTTTGGAGGTCACTTCCAACCCAAACTAATCTGGTATTCTGTGACTCTAAAGGATAGAAATGTGCCAAATCTTCATAAAAGTCCTTTCAAGCAGTCCTCATCTGCCATGAAGCTTAATTCTTATCTAATTTGATTTGAATTGATGTGCTTTCTTGAATCACTTCCTAAACTGCAATAGAATTTCTTATGGCCTTTCTTAACAGTGCTTGAAGCAAAGCAGAGATATGGCAGCACAGGAGGGGCAGAAAATTGCCTCCTTTAACCATCCAAGATCAATAAGTAAACGGGCATTGTAAACACAGAGGTGTTAACTGCAATATATAGTCATAAAATCAAAGAATAATTGAGGCTGGAAGGGGCCTCTGGAGGTGTTCCAGGCCAAACTCCTGCTCAGATCAGGGCTAATTTCAAAGTTAAATGAGGTTGAATAGTTTTCCACATTGCATTGGAAGGAAGACGATGGGTGAGTGGATGGGGACAAAAATCAAGGTGAATCAAGGCAGTGAGAGCTGTGTGCCCTTCAGCACACCTACTCCTGCAAGATTTCAGCTAAAGACAAGCATGGTCTTCAGGAAGGGAGAAAAGGTAACAGCATCTTACAAATTCCCCCTCTCTGGCTCATTTAATATAGGTTTTCTTGCTTTATTTTCTGTCCAGAACATAAAAATTCCTTTCTTTTCTCCATGTGACTGCTCAAAGGTAGTTCACATTAATTACCTGACTGTGATTATACCTGACTGTAGACATCATCATCTATAATCTGATATTTCCTGTCCTGGAGAGCTTGTATCAGCACTGTAGGGATTTATCATCTTGCCTGATGTGTAGTGTTTCTTGTGCCACCTGTATGCAGTGCCTTTGAAATGGATGAGGCAGCACTAACAGAGTGAGTTGCACTTTAGGGTCACGTTTGGTGATGCCCTTTTGGATGGAAGCAAGGCTGCAGGTTTCATAAGTGACACACACTCCTGTTTGCTACATGGCACTTGGTACTCAGCTGGATACCTCAGTGTCCTGTCCTCCCTCTGGAATCCCTGCTGCTGAGGCTTGCCTTTTCCTTTCCTCTGAAGAAGACAACAGCTTGGCTATAGGCTGCAGTGACAGCAGGAGGAGAGCAGGCACAGATCAGGCAAGGTGTTGGATGATATTCTGTATGCTCTGTGAGTATTTAGGGAACTGTGTGATATGTGATCCTAAATATGAGGTCAAAGCAGTGTGAACCCTGGAGTTAGACCCAGGTAGACAGGCAAAGTTATCTACTGACTGTACATCTGAGAAAGCACATTTGACTTCTTTCTTCTGGCAAGTACCAAGAGTGCTTGGACATGGTGGCTTAAGATAGAGCTATTCTGGAATTGTTCCTGCAGCTGTTACTTGGAAAACATCTGTGGTGTACTGCTCATGGAAATGTGTACATCTCTCTTCCCACTAGCACAGAGCAATTAATCTTGTGAAGCGAAGTAGAAATGATGATTGGGAAATCTGAGAAGGACATTATGCACCAGTGGACATGGAATTACTAAAGGTAGTTATTGTTTGGAAAGAAAGGAGTGGGGGGGAATAAAGGAATATTCCATTTCTGGCATGGGAAAATAGAGTAAGATTGGCAGACTCTGTGAGACCTCCAGAACTCCAACTGCTAGTTATTTGAACGAGAAGAAGCAATCCATTGGAGTTGAGGGGTGAGTTTTTTACACTTAAGAGTTGGAAAACCCCTTGAGTCTGTGATATTTTATGCCAGTCATGCTGATACAGGGTTGGTATGCAGGTTGACATAGTTTGCAGTTAATGGTTATCCTCATGCAAATATCAAAGACACTGCCCTGAAGAAATTAGTCTGAGCAAAAGACTTTCAAGAAGGTAAATTGAAGACACCCTGGGATAGGACAAAGAGATGTATTTTGTTCACAGCATGTTAGATAATTAAGGGATTTTTCATCTCTTGAGGCTTTCAGATTAAGCCTAGGTGATTAGAAGGTGTGCTTACTGAAGTGTTGCTGCCTGTTGTATTTCAGAGTGGATAATCTGGGAGAAGCCAGAGTGTAAGGACTTGGGAATGTCTTTGGCAACGTGGCAAAGAGCAGTAGGATGAAAAGTGAGGGAGGATTTCTGACTGGTGGCCAGAAAATTGTCACTGGCTGCTACTGAGGCAGGGATTCTGCTCCCAGCTGATGAGGCAATGTGTGACTTGTTGTGTCATCTCCTAGCAGCCAGGTATCAGCTCCCTCTACAGTATCAGTTCCTTCTACAAGTCCCTGAAAGGAGGTTGCAGAGAGGTGGGGTTGGTCTCTTCTCCCTAGATTGGGTGATAGAAACAGAGGAACTGGACTGAAATTGTGCCAGGGGAGGGTTAGGTTGGAGATGAGGAACAATTTCTTTGCTGCAAGAGTGGTCAGGGATTGGAACAGGCTGCCCAGAGAGGTGGTGGAGTCCCCATCCCTGGAGGTGTTCAAGAAAGGTGTGGCCATGGCAACTGGGGCCATGGTTTGATGGCCACGGTGGTGTTGGGTTGATGGTTGGACTGGATTATCTTAGAGGTCTTTTCCAACCAAAATGGTTCTGTGTTTTTACAATTCTAGGATCAGCTCTTTCACTGCCTGATTAAAAACCAGAAATCAAGATGGAACTATCTCCCTTTTGTTTCATGGAGGCTTTGTGCAGCATCCATTAGCCTCTTAATGTTTAATCCAAATCATCCACAGTGGTTTTGCACCACATTGGATCTCAAAGTCCACAGAAAATATCCATTCCCAGCCCTCCAAACTGAATGCCTCCCAGTAAATCATTTTACTCAACAGCTGCCTGGTTCTGCTGTCAGAAAGGTGACTGCTCTTTTATTCTGGGTTTAACTTTTAATGACTAATTTAAATTCCATTTATGCAGAATCCCTCTGATTCTGAAAATGCCTTCTGAAAATTAGGCACAGCTACCTTCCTAAAAGAATCCTTTAAAAAGCCTTAAGTACAACACTGCCTGGAATTATCTTGTCAATTAAATAAAAGAAGCCACTTGAAATAAGTGACAGAAACACCCAGTGAATGAAACTCACCTTCCAGAGTAACAAATAGTTATTAAAAGAGACCTTTCAGCAAACTGCCAGTTGCATGGTCACGCTTAGACAAGCACAAGGTTATTGAAACAGAGAGCTTCCTTTCAGGCAATTTAACTTGCAGCAAAGGCAAATTATGGCCATAAAAGCACCCAAGCACACTGCTCATTCCCTTGGCTTCTCAAAGATTGCCCTGGCTGCACAACAATGTCAGTTAGATCAAAACTGGGCCTGCTTCATTACAAATACTGCCTGCAGCACCTCCCCACAGAAAATTCATATAGGCATCCCATAGTGTTGGTGAAAAGAAAAGGCAGGAAGGGGTGTTTGAGTAGACTTGAAGATGCAGTACAGGTTTCTGACAACAGCTGTGATGGAAATCAGTGACACTGAGCTGGCTCACAGAAGACCTGCAAGAGGATCAATACAAAGAAAACCTAAACCCACCCAGTGCAGAAGCAGTGAATTGAGACTCACAGACTGCACTGGGTTGGAAGGGACCCTCAAAGTGTAACTTGTCCAATGCCACTCCACTCAGCAGGGACACCTCCAGAAAGATCAGGCTGCTCAAGGCCACATGGAGTCTGATTTTTAATGTCTCCAGGGACAGAGCTCAACCACATCCCTGGGCAACCTGTTCAAGTATTTTACCACTCTCATTGTAAAGAACTTCTTCCTTATGTCCAACCTAACCCTACCCTGCTCTAGTTTAAAGAATATTTGTAATCACTGAGTAAGTTATGAAATGTGTCACAGATTTGGAATCTTTCCTAGCTCCTTCCTTTTTCTCAGAGCAGAGTGAGTGGAATTTGAACAAGGTGGGGCAGCAGCAATGCCTAAGCAGCAAAACTGCAAATATTCTTGACGTGGCGCTGGTGAAGTCATCCATGGGTGCTGTCCCCTCCTCACCCTCTTTACGTGAGGGTTAGCATGAGCTTGGGGGTTGTAGTCCCCCCTTCCTCTTCTCATGCCAGAGCCATTTTCAAGGCCTCCAAAACAAGATCTGATGATGTTCCAGAAGTAGGTTGCGTTGGACACTGTTTGCAGGCAGTTAGCTCTTTAACACCTCTCCAGATCCTCTCAGCTGTGTGTGGAGAAAGATCTTCCTGACAACACAGGCAGGGAACCAGGCTTTCTGAAGAACACTGCTCCCTCTCCAGCCAGTTCCTCACACTCTGTTGGCATTGGGGGTGGTGGATCTCTGTGGTTACCAGCACGCTGTACATGGGCTCCCCCAGAGCCATGAAGTAATAGGTAGGGGCCTATCCACAGTGTGATTTCTGGGATAGAATCCTTTTGGGTCTGTGACAGTTCTCAGTGAAGACTTGGAATTCCCTTCAAGATTTTATCAGTATGAGAAATCCAGTTCTTAGCTGTGCTTTATGCCAGCTACTCTATGAGGAATTAAGAACATCTAGAAAATACTTGTTTTCCAAAAGACTTTTTGATCTCTTCTAGTAACCTCCTCTGGGAGCTAGAAGTTAGGTTCCTCTTTTGTCAGAAATGCCTCCAGAGACAGTTTAATGTCAAAAGTATCTCTGAAGAGACAAGACTAAACGGGTGAGGAGGAGAATACTGCATTAAAACAGCACAAAGGGGATGAAAACAGAACAAATGTTAATCAAGGTAGTGAAAACAGAGGTCTGAAGTTGTCATCTCCAGTACTTCACATCAACATTTATTCTCCTCTAGGAGTCTGAGGCTGCTGCCATGGTGGTTAGCTGTAGGTTTGCCTTCTTTATGCTAGGGAATCTTGTGATTGAAGTTATTCAGACCCAATTTCTTTTCTGCCAGGACTCTGATGTGCTGGTATAGGGGTACTTACAGCAATATAAGGGTATAAATACAGTAGCTTTATATCAGTACATGGCAGCTTTATACCAGCTTAAATGAATGCCTCATTTTATGACTTTAGATATCTCTAATATGTCTCTGTCCTGTCCCCAAAACACTTGGCTGAAGATGCCCTGCAATCAGCCATGCGTGGCAGCTTCATCAAGAGCCCAGCAACCCAGAGGCGCTCCCAGGCTCCCTCTTTGAATGCCTCTGAAGAGCTTTCCTGGATGCCCACCAAAATAACATGTAAATTTTGCTTTGGCAAAACAAAGCCACGCTCAACAGCCTGTTATGAATTGCCTTCCATAGGCTAACTTGCATTTTTCTTCATGGTGAGCCTTCCTCTTGACATGGAACTGCCTCTCACCTAGCCATTAATGCTGGATGATCCTGTTTCTGTGCTGGTTGGCCACATGTTGCAGCAGCAAGACAGAAAAAAGCCCAATCTCTAACAGCTTATGAGCTGTTCTAAACTTCCTAAGTTTCCATTGATCTGTGTTTGGGTCTTGTCAGCTCAAAATACTTCCTGCTAAGTATAGCTCCCTTCTCCTGAGCAAACAAGCTGGGTTTCTTTTTTTGCCTGCAGCCTCCCTTCCCATTTCAACAGCTATTTTGAACTCGGGGTGTGGTCACCACGGTGACAGTGTCTATACTCTGTCACTGCTCCTCCTGGGCTGTGTTCTTGCTGCAGGTGAGCCTTTTCCTATTTACTTGAATCCTTGATCAGCATTGCCCCACTCTCAGTCCATCTTTTAGGAAGCAGGGAATAAATTGGCATAAATTCATTTATTTATGAGTCCTGAACTTGCCTGACTTCCACAAGGTGAAAAGTGTGAAATTACACTCCTCTGCACTGAAAACAGGAGCTGTGCCAACGGGGACAGTTAGGAGGAGGTGGAATGCCCCTCACCTTTTGGGGCTGCTGGCAAGGGAACAGGTTTTACATTCCAGCAGATTTATGAATCATTTCATCTCCTGGCCTTGTTCCCACACAAAGGGCCCGGTGAAGAAAAGCCCACATTGCTTTTAGTCCCCTCAGTTAAATAGAAAACACCCAACTGTCAAATCATCCTTTTTAATTATCACAGAGATTTGGGGTTTTTCTCATATGATGCCTCTTAAGGAGTTAGGCAAGAATAAGCAGCTCTCAAGGGGGGAGAGGATTCTAGGGCTAATCTCATTTGATGCAGGCTCTCTTGATGTTTGATACTTCGCTCATCCCCTCGCCTCAGGCTGAATTATGTTTGAGGCAAATGCTAATTCACACATCAGCTGTTCTCCCTTCCATCGTGGCAGAAAACTTAAGGATGTTGGCCAAACCTGACACATTTCCCCCTCCCCTCCTGTATTAGCTGCTAAGTCCCTAATCATCATACAGCAGCAGTGTGGTCTTAGGGGAAGAGAAATAGTCACAGCTCTGTAACTTCTACCTTCCACTTTTGAGCTCTGCCACTCTCCTGGTGCTGCTGTCCTCTTCCTCACCACTATAATGGTATAGCAGTGAGGCACTTGGATTAATTAGTGGCTGTAAGGCATGTGGAGCTCTTTGGTTAAGTGCTTGAAAGGAAACTATTGTTCTGAGTGACCCTAATTGTTTTTACCTGGGTGTCCAGTTGCCAGGTGGGCAGACTGCTTGTGTCGAGAGTGCTAATTACCACCTGTCCTTTCAGCACGAGGGTTTGTAAGCCTGTTTCAGTTTGGAAATCCACATGTCACAAGGCCAAATTACCACATCTGATATCACCTGCCAGGCAATACACAGCTATTACCCATCCATAACTATTCCTGCTGAATTGCTGTGTGGAAGTGCCAGGACAAGTTCTCCCAAGCCATACTGGAAGGCTACTTGAAATGATGCTGATTCCACTTGATGGCACTGAACAGTCTCACTGATGACAACAAATACTGCTATTTAGCTTAAAGTTTCTCTTGCAGAGGTTAAGGCTTCAGGATAAACCTTTCAGAGAATCATAGAATCAACCAGGTTGGAAGAGACCTCCAAGATCATCCAGTCCAACCTAGCACCCAGCCCCATCCAGTCAACCAGACCATGGCACTAAGTGTCCCAGACAGGCTTTTCTTGAACTCCTCCAGGGACAGTGACTCCACCACCTCCTTGGGCAGCCCATTCCAATGCCAATCACTCCCTCTGGCAAGAACTTCCTCCTAACACCCAGCCTAGACCTCCCCTGACACAGCTTCAGACTCTGTCCCCTTCTTCTGTTGCTGGTTGCCTGGCAGAAGAGACCACCCCCACCTGGCTACAACCTCCCTTCAGGTAGCTGTAGCCAGCAGTGAGCTCTGCCCTGAGCCTCCTCTTCTGCAGGCTGCACACCCCCAGCTCCCTCAGCCTGTCCTCACAGGGCTGTGCTCCAGGCCCCTCACCAATTTCTTTACTTGCCTTGGGATTCAAAAAGATTGCAGATGGGATTTCCTCCCGTTTTAATTCCTTTTATTGTTGGTTTCACACCAGTCCTCTGGGTCAGCATAACTCAAGAATTCCCCTCTCAAAGGCTCTCCTCACTGTCACTAAATAATGAGTGCTACAGCATCTG
Source organism: Pogoniulus pusillus (assembly GCF_015220805.1). Taxonomy (NCBI): domain Eukaryota; kingdom Metazoa; phylum Chordata; class Aves; order Piciformes; family Lybiidae; genus Pogoniulus; species Pogoniulus pusillus. The sequence goes on from NC_087273.1 coordinate 8,024,297, forward strand.
CAGCTAAGGAATGTCTCTATCTCTTCAGAGTCCCAAAGAATGGCAGGAAGGAATTGCTATTCCATGCAATAGAAGAGATAAATTGTGTTTTCTCACAGTAGTGGAAACACTTCTCATTGCTTCTCATACACACTTCCCCTCATCATGAATGAATGCCACATTGAAAGAAAACAAAACTTGCATAACTGAAAAATAAAACCCACCAAACCCAGATGTTCTTTTGCAGACCTTACCATGACTTCTCCTTGTCCTTCTGCCAAATCCAGACAGCACAGGGAGCAGACTCATTTTCCCAGTGTATAATCCCAAAGCTGATGAGATCATCACTTACAGCAGGCATCTTTGGAGTTTTGGGCTGTTTGGTTTTTTTCCTCAATCCTACTCAGCCTTTTGCAACAGATCAGTTAATTACAGATGGACAAAGATGGACAGGGATGGTTCTCTCCCAGTGTAGAAAATGAGCCCTTCTGCTCATAGAATTCTAGAATGGCTCAGGTTGGAAGGGACCGCAGAGATCCTCTGCTCCAACCTCCTCACTGAGGGCAGAGATGCTTCTCAACTAGACTTGACTGCTCAAGACCTCATCCAACCTGGCCTTAAACATCTCCAGAGAGGAGGCATCTACAACTTCCCCGGGCAACCTATTCCAGAGTCTCACCACTGAAGAACTTCTTCCTAAGATTCACTCTGACCCTGACCTCCCTCAGCTTCAAACCATTCCCTTTTATCCTATAGCTAAACACCCTTAGGAAAAGTCCCTCTCCAACCTTTCTTGAGCTATTGGAAGGCAGCTTTGAGGTCCATCTGGAGTCTTCTCTCCTCCAGGCTGAACAGCCTCAGCTCCCCCTCATAGCAGAGGTACTGCAGCCCTTGGATCATCTTCATGGCCCTCCTCTGGACTCACTCCAGCAGCTCTGTGTCACTAGTCAGGCAAGCTTTTATCACAGATTTTCCCCTCTCAAATGACATCATATATAAAAAAATCACTGTGCAGACTGTTGTGTTAGATTGAAATGAGTAAAAGGAAAGGCAGGTGTGTGTTGAAGGAGATGTGAGAAGTAACATTTTTAGAAGTGCCATGCTAAATGTTCACAACATGAACTTCTTTTGCTGTTTAGGTAAGCTGAAGTGCATGTTCCATGATGTGGGCTAGCAGAGCAGTGGGAGGAGGATCATCCCCACTTCATCTCTGTGGTGGTAAGATGCATTTCAGAATGTGGTGGGGGGGGAAAGTGGTGACTGCCAAGGGCATTTGGATAACAGAGGCTCATCTTGTCAACATCCCCTAGATGACATCACTCCCAGGAGCCAGTCTGAAGTCAGCTCCATTAACAGTCGTTGTTCATAGAATCATTAACGTTGGAAAAGACCTTCAAGATCATTGAGTCCAACCATAACCTAACTACTACAACCACTAAACTATGTCCTGAAGCACAGTATCTATGCACTTCTTAAACACCTCCCTGGGCAACTTGTTCCAATGCCTGACCACTCTTGCAGGAAAGAATTTTTTTCCTGATACTTGTAATACAGAGAAAGTGCAAAATTCTTACCTCAGAGCTTAAAACTGCCTTTGTCCCACCGAAAAAAAAGAATCCAGTCACTATGCCTTGTTCATCCATGCAGGGTGCTGTGACTTCAATTCAAGAGAGGTGTTGAGATACTGGAATGTGTCCAGAGAAGGGCAACGAAGCTGGTGAAAGGCCTGGAGCACAGCCCTGTGAGGAGAGGCTGAGGGAGCTGGGGGTGTGCAGCCTGCAGCAGAGGAGGCTCAGGAGTGACCTCATTGCTGTCTACAACTACCTGAAGGGAGGCTGTAGCCAGGTGGGGTTGGTCTCTTCTGCCAGGCAACAGAAGAAGGGGACAGAGTCTCAAGTTGTGCCAGGGGAGGTCTAGGCTGGGTGTTAGGAGGAAGTTGTTGTCAGAGAGAGTGATTGGCATTGGAGTGAGGTGGTGGAGTCGCTGTCTCTGGAGGTGTTCAGGCAAAGCCTGGCTGAGGCACTTAGAGCCATGGTCCAGTTGATTGGCCAGGGCTGGGTGTTAGGTTGGCCTGGCTGAGCTTGGAGGTCTCTTCCAACCTGCTTGATTCCGTGGTACCTACAAGAGCACTGGCTTGTGTCAGGAATGTCCTGGGGAAAAGTTGTGCATGTTTATGGGAGTCTAAGAGCTCTTGTCATCAAAATAAACTTGAAGCAATCCTTGGCCGTCATCACCGGCAGAGCAGACAGGAACTGTGCCTAGAAATAGAGATTGGCATAGCAACGTTGCTGACTGGTAGAGGAGGCAGCTCATTTTTCCAGGCTGCGACATTTAATAAAGGCTTTCTCTTTGCTGAAGCTGTGGAACCTCACCAGACCGAGCCAAACGCTAATCTGTTGGAGTCTCCACCACAGACTTTTGTCTCCAGTATGTACACATCACGAGTGGCTGCGGTTTGTCCGACGACGTTTGCTCCTTTGTCTTTGCCCACGAGAAAACAGCACATGGAACGTGTTGAAACAGCCCCACAAAGCCTCCAGACGGTGATTTACTTTGTCAGATCCTGTTATATCTTGTCACCGGGGCTCCGTTAAGCTGCAGGCTGGGAAGCCCTTCGGTTGCAGCCTCTGACATCGGCTATCGGCGTCAGGAGTCATCCTCTTCCTACCTGAAGCATCAAACCTTGGGTTCATGCTCCACGCTGACAGCGGTTGTACAGAGAAACGCTAAAAAAACTTTGTAATAGCAGACTTTAGATAAAGCCGACTACTGGTCTGCAGCTTTTCAGTGGTTTGGGTGTTTTTTTTAACCCGGATGGGCACTTTGAACCCTCCAACAGCCTGAGGGGAAGGGGCGCGCACAGGCACTAGGGAGAGCTGAGCTACCTGAAGCCAGTCCCCTGGGGGCAGCAGGACAGGATTTGTCGTTATCCTTTACTGCGACGCTTTATGATGGCGGTAGGGAGCGGGAGGGTGGCAGTGGTTCTCAGGTGCCCCGCGGGGACTGGCAGCCGTCGCTGCGGGGCCGAGCGCCGGTGCGGCCCGACCGTTGGCAGTCCCTGGCCTCCCGCTGCGCCGGTTGCTAAGGGCCGCAGCTGGAGGCGGGGCAGAGGCAGAACAGGTCCGGCCAATCCGGGCAGAGCACCTCTGGGTCGGGGGCCAATCGCCGCCTGTAAACAACACACCCTCCGCGGAGCGGGCGGGAGGGGCGGGGCCCAGCGGAGCTGCTGGCCAATAACCAGCGGCGGAGCGCCGGCCAATCAGGGACGGGGAAGGTTTGGGCGGACGTTTTGAAACGAGTCGGCGGCTCCTGCGGCGCCGCGCTTGGGTCCCTTTAAAGGAGTGACGCGACTTGGCGGTGTCTCCTTCCGCCGAGGCGTTGGCCGCGCTCCGGAGAAGCCCGGCTTCGCCCTGCTTCCTTTATAGCAGAGGCGCTGCTGCGTGCTTACGTCGCGTCCTGGCCTGACTTACGGTCCCTCTCGGGGCACCCTTAAGGGTGGGCGGCTGGCAGCGGACTACTTTATCCCTCCAGGGCTCCTCACCGGCCGGGCCTAGCAGGGAGCACTCCGCGCGGGGCCATCTGCGGGCCGCCCGCACAAAAACAAGGGGGAGGAGCTGCGCCGCCTCCATTTTGATGCGGGGCTGGGGCGGAGGCGGCTGCTGGGGGCCGGGGATGGTGCCGCTGCCTCGGGTATCGCCGTGACTCCCTGGGGGAGGCGAGTGGGGCCGGCCGCGGGCAGGGGCGCAGACGGCCCTGCCTGGATGCGGGGCCAGCGGCGGAGCCCACCCGCGTCCCTGCGGTGACGGGAGCCGGGCTCGCCTCCCCCCTCCCCGCCGCGGAGGAACCGAGCGGTGAGGGCCGCGGGGGGGGGCCCGGTGCTCCCTCGCTACCGCCCCGGGTGAGTGTGGTGACAGGGCTGGGCTGTCCCCTCCTTGAGGCGTCTTGCCAGACCCCTTTGTTCGCCTCCCTGGGGGGAAAGCGGCTGAGCGGTTTCCAGCGGGGCTGGGGGCGGGGGGCGCCCGGCCGCCTTTGTCCCCGCTGGGGAGGGGGAGGCGAGCTGCCAGCTGTTGACGACCTGTGTGTGCTGCGCAGGTGGAGGAGCGGAGGCAGGGGAGAAGATGAGCAGCGAGGCGCTGTGGCTTTTCAAGCAGCTGAACCTCCACCTGGAGCAGGAGGGGCGCTTCCAGCCCCGCGAGAAGGGGCTCAGCCTCATCGAGTGCGCCGCCGAGGTGAGCGGGCAGCCGTGCGCCGCGGGGGGCAGCCTGCTCGGGGCAGGAAAGGGCGCTTCAGGGAAGTCGGAGCTAGCAGGGAGACGGAGAATTCTGTGCTCTGTCAACGCCGCTTGTCTTTTGTTCGAGCTCCGTCCGTGTGGTTGCTGTGGTACAGTTCATTATCAAAGCACTGTGACCTACAGGACACAGCAAACGTTTTGGCGTTCGGTAGTATAAGCTTGGGCTGAACGCAGAACCCAGAGATGTGTATTGTCTTTCTCTTGGTACTGCAAGAGAGGGATGTCAGGTGAGGCAGTTAATGCTTTGAATCATCAAGGTATAGGGAAATGAACCTGAAACTGCTCAGTGTTTGGCAGTAAGGAAAGAAGCTAAGCATAAACATTGCCAGAATTCCCTGCTGAGCTCAGGGCAGGCTTGCACTCTTTCTGATGCTTCTGAGTTCTGGAAAGAGCCTTAATGCTTAACAAAAAGAAGCCTCTGAAATCAGTCTGCTAGCTTGCTTTGAAAGCAGAGCTTTTGCTGCTTAACTATTAACACGGGGGTGGCAAGGAGAGTAAGATGAGTTCAGTCGTCTCTGTTTCCTTAAGGTCAGGAGTCACTGGATATGCAAGCACTTAGTAACTGTTGCCTTAAAGTAACAAATACGTAGTTGGCAATGTGGCTGTGCTGAGTATTGCACCAGTGAGACTGTAATCCGTGTACCTGGGGTGTGTTTTGAGCCTCAAATACCTGAATTAACGTATTCGAGAAAAAGGAAGGAGAAAAATAGTTGCTCCTCTCTGATCTAAGATGATTTAGGGAGCAAGTGGTTACAGCCACCGCTGGTGCTGCTGAGTGATTCTGACTTTGCTTCCCTGGTCATAGAATGAAAACACTCTGTGCCCCAGACAAAGGAATGCCAAGGTGGAAGATCTTTGGAGCCTCAACAACTTCTTCGGGTTTGCAACGGAAACGTTTGTTTTGGCCGTTAACATTCTGGACAGGTTCCTGGCTCTCATGAAGGTATTTTGGGGGGAGGGGAAGAGGAGGATCCGTTGGTGTAAGCCTCAGCTTACTGTGAACTTTCTTGCCTGACCAAAGAGGGGAGGGGAGGGTTGTGATCTAGGTTGGAAGTGTGGCTGTTTGATCATTGCGTGCTAGCAACACTTGTGAAGTCCTTTGTCACCCTGGAGTACCGCTCTGAAGGCGAGTAGCAGCATGGTTTAATTCCTCTAATAGCTCTGGAGCCAGATGTAAAAGACTAAGAAAGGAGGAATTAAGAAACAAACCATTTTGTGTTGCAGAGTATTTCCAGTTAAAGCTTAGCTTAGCACTGGAACTAATGCCAAGTGATGTGGTGGGTCTTTTTTTTTCCCCTAGATGCTTTGCTTTTCATGTTTGCAGCTTCATAGCAGACGATCTGACCCTAAACCAGCTTACCATTATTAGGAGAAAACCCAACACACAAATCCCCTCTTCCAACCCCTACCGCTCCACGGTTCTGTGACAAAGATGCATCAGTTCTGTGGACTGATTGTCCTTGAGGTGGCACAAAACGATTTCCTGGTGGAGAGGAGAGAATAGCAGAGGTAGGAACAAGTTGGGGAGGGGTAGGACTGCCTCGAACAGGCTCGGGCTGGCTTTGTGTAAGCTTTTACTAAGGGTAGGTGAGCGCCGCTGCTTGGCGAAGCGGAGGTTACTGCAGTGCTCACTGCGCTCCGTTTGTGTGATGGTGTGCAGCAGCTCAGTCGAGGGTGCTCAGCTGTCGAGCTTCGCTTCCTCTGCCTTAGCTGTGGCAGATTGATGTGACAGTCACAGAACGGTGGGGGTTGGAAGGGACCTCTCGACCAGCACCCCCCCTTCCAAGACAAGGCCAGCTACAGAAGATCACTCAAGAGCACAGTCATGTGGCTTTGGCATGTCTCCACAAATGGATGCTCCACCACCTCTCTGGGCAGACTGCTCCAGTGTTCTACCACCCTTAAAGTTCTTCCTCATTCAAGTTTGTGCCAGTTAGCCTTTGTCCTACCACTGAGCACCACTTAAAAAAAGCCTGGTCCTATCCTGCCACTCACCCTTGACATATTGGTCAGCATTGGTAAGATCCCCCTCAGTCTGCTCTTCTCCACACTAAAAAAAACCCAATTCCTTTAGTCTATTTTCATAAGAGAGAACACAGAATCCTAGAATGGTTTGAGTTGGAAGTGACCTCCAAAGGTCATCTGGTCTGGCACCCCTGCAGTCAGCAGGGACATCCTCCACTAGATCCAGTTGCTCAGAGCCTAGTCCCAGTCCTCTCATCACCTTTCTTTGTTGATTGCTGAAACTTGTGGTGTGACTGTGACTGAGTGGGGTGCATGAATCGACTGACATCACTTCTAGTTGAGATAAGTAAAACTTCCTGTTAAGCTGAACACATGAATCAGCTCCCCTAGGTTGGAGGAGCTGTTGGTGTTGCTGTTGGAGAGCAGGAAGGTACTCACAGCACTGCTGCTTCTTTGTAGGTGAAACCAAAGCATTTATCTTGCATTGGAGTTTGCTGTTTCCAGCTGGCTGCCCGGGTGGTGGAAGAAGAATGCAATATCCCCTCTGCTCACGAGCTCATCCGGATCAGCCAGTGTAAATGCACCGTCTCGGACCTGAGGCGGATGGAAAAGATCATTTCAGAGAAGTTGCACTTTGAATTTAAAGCTACTACTGCCTTAACCTTCTTGCACTTGTACCATACTATTGTACTCTGTCATACCTCAGAAAGGTGAGTGATAGTTTGAGCCCCTTTCCCCTTCAGTTTCCCCTTAAATGCTGATGATGTTGCCCGGAGAGGAGGCAGCTGCTGACGAGTGACTCCCTGTTGATATCCATGTTTTTCTCTTGGGTGTCTCACAGGAAAGAAATGCTGAACCTTGACAAATTGGAAGCACAGCTAAAAGCTTGCAATTGTCGTCTGGTCTTCTCAAAAGCAAAAGTGAGTAACCACACAGTCACTGAGGTTGGAAAAGGCTGGGTCCAACTGGCAGCCCAGCACCACTGTGGCCACTAAATTGTCCTCAAGTGCCATGACCACGTGTTTTTTGAGCACTCCAGGGATGGGGACTCCACCACCTCCCTGGGCAGCCTCTTCCAATCTCTGACCACTCTTGCAGCAAATAATTCTTCCTTCATCTCCAACCTAACCCTCCCCTGGCACAATTTCAGGTCATTGCCTCTTGTCCTGTTGTTAGTTACTTAGAGGATGTCAACACCATCTTCACTGCAACCTTTCAGGTTCCTCTTCTCTAGACTGACTAATCCTGGCTCCCTCAGCCTCTCCTCATCAGACCTGCTCTCCAACCCCTCACCAGCTTCATTGCCCTTCTCTGTACCCACTTCAATGTCCTTCTTATGCTGCACTGCCCAAAACTGGGCACAGTGCTTGGGGTGCAAGTAGCTTTCTTTGACTGCTTGAGGTTGTCTCCCAGGCAACCAGCAGCAGAACAAGGGGACACAGTCTCAAGTTGTGCTGGGGGAAGTATAGGTTGGATGTTAGGAGGAAGTTGTTGGCAGAGAGAGTGATTGGCATTGGAATGGGCTGCCCAGGGAGGTGGTGGAGTCACTGTCCCTGGAGGTGTTGAAGCAAAGCCTGGCTGAGGCAGTTAGTGCCATGGTCTGGTTGATTGGCCAGGGCTGGGTACTAGGTTGGCCTGGCTGATCTTGGAGGTCTCTTCCAACCTGGTTGATTCTATAGGACGTTTGAATTCATGTTTTGTTGAGCAGTGATATAATTATTATGCCTTTTTTTCCCTTTCAGCCATCTGTCTTGGCCTTGTGCCTTCTCACTCTGGAAGTTCAGACTTTGAAGTCTGTTGAGCTGTTTGAGATCCTGCTGCGTGTTCAAAAGCATTCGAAGGTAAATGCTTCCTGTGGGTTGTTTTTGCAGTGGTTGGGGCTGGTGCAGTTAATGATGTCCAGGGTTATATTTAAGGGACCCCTGCTGACAATCTTTACAGGTGCTGTTTTGGCATCAGCTGAAGGAAGCAGTGAAATGATTGTTTAAGCATCTGTCTGCAACTCCAGTAACAGGATTTTGTTGGTAGAATGCCAAATGCCCAGAAACCTGCTGCTTGGAGAGCAAGGGCAGGCTGCTTCTGCTATCACACAGACTGTGATAGAATGGTTTGGATTGGAAGAGACCTTCAAGATCATCCTGTTCCAACCCCCTGCTATGGAGAGGGACATCTCCCACTAGCCCAGGTTGCTCAAGGCCTTATCCAGCCTGGCCTTGAACAAATCCAGGGAGGGAGCATCCACAGTCTCCCTGGGAAACCTGTTCCGGTGTCTCCCCACCCTCACTGTCAACAGTTTCTTCCTCCAGTCTTGATCTAAATGTGGTAAAGATGGAAGCTTTTCACCCTTGAAGTCAAATTGAACTAAGCCAGTTTTCTAGAGGAGCAAAAGCAATTCTTTATGAGATGATTCCATTTTAAAAAGGAATTTGATTTATGAATGGAATCATCTTGGTTTCAATTTTCCCTTTGGAAGTGATGATGAAAAGAGCAAACAGCAACTGCAGGGCAAACTGTCAGCTCAGACTTGACATTTCAGGGAGGTGCAGAGGAGCTCACTTTCAAAAGCAGCCCAACTGACAGAAGTATTACAGTTCTGACTCACTTTTATCTTGACTCATGTTTTTCTTTTTGCCAAAGCCTTTCTGAGAAGGTGAAAAAATGAGGGAGGGGTTATCCCTAGAGCCTGTGTGTAATAGACTGAAGAGATTCTTTTCTTCTCTTGTCAGATCAGTGATAGTGACCTACTTTACTGGAGGGAGCTGGTCTCCAAATGCCTGGCAGATTATTCTTCTCCTGAGTGTTGCAAACCTGATCATACAAAGCTGGTTTGGATCGTGTCGAGGCGTACAGCCCAGAATCTACAAAACAGTTACTACAGCGTTCCTGAGCTGCCAACCATCCCAGAGGGTGGATGCTTCAGTGAGAGGGAGAGGTTGGTACAGCTTCTCTCAGTGGGTTCATTTCTTGGAGGGTCTTGTGTTTGAGGGGGCAAATGTTCATGGTAACTGTTACTTGAGGGGAAGATGCTAGCTTGGGCAGCACTGGTAGGCTGAGGATAGGTCACAAGGATTGTTTAAAAATGGGGAGTGGTCATTTTGAAGTAAAAGTGCTTTATAGGGAGGCATTCATGGACCTCCTGTGGGATGAGTCCAAAGGAGGGCTGGGAAAATGATCAGGGGGCTGGAGCACCTGACAGGCTATGAGAGTTTGGGCTGTCTAGCCTGAAGAAGAAAAGGCTTTGAGGAGACCTTGTAGTAGCCTTCTAATATCTGAAGGAGGCCTACAGGAGGGCTGGGGAGGGGCTATTACACGGTCTTGTAATGTCAGAACAAGGAGTAATGGGTTTAAACTGGGAGAGAGGAGATTTAAACTAAATGTTAGGAAGGAGCTCTTTACAGTGAGGGTGGGGAGACACTGGCACAGGTTGCCCAGGGAAGTTGTGGCTGCTCCCTCCCTGGAGGTGTTCAAGGCCAGGTTGGATGAGGCCTTGAGCAACCTGGGCTAGGGGGAGGTATCCCTGCCCAGGGCAGGGGTTTGGAACTGGAGCATCTTTGAGGTCCCTTCCAACCTCAACCATTCTGACAGGCTGAGGAAACTTGGGTTCAGCCTGGAGAAGAGAAAGCTCCAGGGGACCTTAGGGCAGCCTTCTGGTACCTGAAGGGGGCTACAAAAAGGCTGCAGAGGGACTGTTTGCAAAGGCCTGCAGGGACAGAATGAGGGCAGTGGCTTGAAATGAGAGCAGAGCAGATTTAGATTGAATGTGAGGAACAACTCTACATCATGAGGGTACCGGAACACTGCAACAGGTTGCCTGGGATGGTAGTGGAGGCCCCATGCCTGGAAATATTCTGGAGAAGGCTGTGAGCAACCTGCTCTACTGAAGGCTGTCCCTGCTGACTGCAGGGGGTTGGACTGGATGACCTTTGGAGGTCTCTTCCAACTTGACCCATTCTGTTACTGTATGATTCAGTTTTTTGAGACATGCAAAGCACTTCAGTTTTCTGAAGCAATCTGCATTTGATAGCTTAAACTCTGTCTCCTTGATGAAGAGATCTTGCTGGCATTAGAAGAAAAGGAATTGTAACTTGGTGCTGAGAAGCATTTTGATGATTTGCCATTGGAATGGGCTGCCCAGGGAGGTGGTGGAGTTGCAGTCCCTGGAGGTGTTGAAGCAAAGCCTGGATGAGGCACTTAGTGCCATGGTCTGGTTGACTAGATAGGGCTGGGTGCTAGGTTGGCCTGGATGAGCTTGGAGGTCTCTTCCAACCTGATTGATTCTGTGATCTGGGGTGTTACACAACACAAAAGCATGCAAGAAAACAGGTTTGAGGAATATTTGCCAGTTTTGAGGTGATGTTCTGTTTTTATCTTCCTGCTGTGTTTTTTTTCTCTAGTGAAGACTCCTGTGAAGATATGAGCAGTGGGGAAGAAAGCCTCAGCAGTTCTCCTCCAAGTGACCTGGAAGGCACCTTCTTCTTTGAACTCAAACCTCCAGCAAAGTGGCAACAACCTCTTAACTGTCGCTCTTGATTGTGCTGGGTTGAGATTTTAAATGCACAGTAGAGGCTTTTGGCAATAATAAATGAGGTGGTAAACTGTAGTAAGGCAAAAATTGCTGTGGTCTGTCAGTGCTTTGAATGCCTGCCTTGGTTTTTTCATTGTAATTAAGGAAGAAAAAAATCCTATTCAGGTCCTCAGTGAAAACCAAACTCTAATGAGTAGTTCTGTTGTCAAGAAGTATAAATGCTCTGGTAGCTGGTGGGCCAAAATGCTTATTAGCATCTAATTGTGGACTGTGTTAACAGCTGCATAACAGACTGAGGGGAGTAAGGTTTTGTTTTCCCTTTGCTTGGCTTCATCCCCCTTTGGGCTCAAGATGTTGACCAATTTGTGCAAGTCCAGCAGGAAGCTGCCAAAATGCTTCAGCAGTTTTGGGCACAGGACCTGTGGGGAGAGGCTGAGCAAAAGGAGGTTGTGTAGCCTTTGAAGGGTTGAACAGCAGCCTCTGGTGTGGAAGAGGAGATTGCAGAGGAGATGATTTCAGGGTCTTGACTGAGAAGCATAGAGTGAGGATGAGAGGCTTTAAACTGTGAAGTTCTCAGTTCATAGAGGTTTGCTCCATGGGGAGATAGCCAAGCACAGGAATGGTCCAGGCTTTTTTCTGGGAGGTTCTTGAGTTTCAACATGGTAAAACCCAGAGCTTGGTGTGAATTCAGCTTTGAGCAGCAAGATTAAATTAAAGTCATCTTGAGGGCACCTCCACTCCTTGATGTTGGGGCTTACATCCAGCTGTCCAGAGCAGGTGATGTGGAATGAGGCAAACACAGTACCAGGCTGTGGTGATGTAGTGTCAAATGGGCCAGGTGCTGAAACTGCTTTAATGCTCTGCTTCTTTGCAGCTGGATCTTGAGCTATGTACCCCAAGAGGGTTTTTCTTTGGAGGAGCTTGGTTTTTAGCAGCTTAAGGAATCCCAACAGGAGTGTGCATGGCAAGGAGGAGCAGTAATTTCCTCTGAAGGATAGGCTGAAGTGAGCAATTCCTTATTTTCTTTGACACACCTGTTTCTACACTGAAATCCATGTTGTGTTCCTCAGTGTTCCAACTCTTCCCATGCCAGGCCATCCTATTAGACTTATTAACATGCTAAAGCTTGATAAGTCTGCATTCCTTTGCCCTATTTAACCCTTGTAGTTGCTTTGCAGTATAGTCATACTACTATTATTATTACTGAGTCATTAATCAGACTTGTTTGCATGCTTATGTAAAAAGCAGTTAGTGCAAGGAAAAAAGTTGCTCTTTTGCAGTCCAATCAGGTCAATGTGACGTCGATGAAGTAGTTGATGTAATAATGGCTTTGTTTTGTTTTCCTGACCTGTTTTTCCTTCCTTGAAGCACAAATTGAAGTATGGTTGTGTGTATCTCCTTGCTGAAGAAGGTAGGAAAGTAAAGGAGGCAGGAGACTAAATTAGCTGAGAGTAATGATGTGAAGTGTGGTGGTGCCAAAGTAGAAATGAAGAAGCCAAGAAGCTCAAGGCTGTTTTGTAGAAGGGTGGGGAGGGGGAAAATGTTGTTTTAGGATGGGAAGAGCAGTGCTGTAAGTTGATAACTGTTCTGTGATTTCTAAAATAATTAAAAGTTTACAAAAAATGTATATAAAAATGTAAATGGGGGAAAAAATGTACAGGGAAAAGAAGAAAAAAAAAAACCCCAAAGCCCCAATTTAAACCAAACCTCTGGGTGGCAAATACTGTATTTTTTTACACTGTATGTAACTTTTTTTTGTAGGTATGTTGCATGTAGATAGTAATTTATTGTGCTCCTCTGTATGATATAAATACTGTACATCTGAAAAGGCTTCTTCCTGCCAGGAGAGCTCCCTTCTGAAATGGAGTACTTGGGGGTGCAGGTAGTGGACCTACTGAGTCTTGTTTGAGAACAAAAATAAACCAAGTGCTGTTATTAACTTCTCTGCCTTCTGGTTTGTTCCTTGCAGATCTGTTGTGTGGCTTGTGTTCCAGGTTCTCCAGGAGTTCTGGTTAAGCTGCTTGCAAAGAATGGCTGGGGTTGGAAGGGACCTCAGAGATTATCTACTCCAAGCCTCCTGCTGTGGGCAGGGACAACTCAGCTACTCAAGGCCTTAACCAGCCTGGCCTAGAACACATCCAGGAAGGAGGCAGCCACAACCTCCCTGGGCAACCTATTCCAGAGTCTCACCAGTCTTGGTGATGAACTTCTTCCTAAGCTCCAGTCTAACCCTACTCTTCCTCAGCATTTAAACCATTCCCCCTTTTTCTGTTGCTGGGCACCTTGAAGAAAAGTCCCTCTGCAACCCTGCAGCTGAGGTGAGCTCTTGTGCTGTGGTGAGTGGTGGGACTTGCTCTTGGACATCTGGCAGCTCCCAAGTGTGCTAGGCTGCAGTGGGTTTGTGGTTGCTTGCTGCTCAGTCTCCTGAGTGAAGCCTAGTCACAGGATGTCTGCATCTTGGCAATCCACAACTCCTCATCAAAGGCAAACTTGAACTTGTTTCTCTTTCACCTCCTGCCCATCTTGCCAGCTTTTGCAAATAGTGTCTGTGTTGCAAAAATGAAGGACTAAGGGTTTGTAAATGATTCTTGCTGGAAAGATGTTCCCAGCTCTAGAAAAAGAGGAAGCCAGGACCTGCACTCAGCTACCTGCTGAGATGGTGTAAGCATCATGATAGACCTTGGAGGTTGATAGAAAGCTTCCCTATTTTTATCCTTTCTTGTGCGAGAGATGGAGTGAAGGAAAGCCCCAAGGTGTTCCCTCTGCCAGGGCAGCCTGGTTTCAGCTCACCCACTGCTGCTGTGAAGGGAAGTCCTGCCTTGGATATTCCAGCACTGGGGCTGGTTATGGAGAGGGTGCTGAGGCTGACAGTGCTATCACTCAGCAGGGAACATGTGGGAAGAAGAGGGCCACTGCTCCTGCTAAAAGAACCCTCCTGTTAATTTATGGCCTTTATAGCTACTTCAGGAACACACTACAAGACTTCCCGCGGGCAACAGCAGAGGGATGGACACGACAATAGTACCAAGTTCTGCATAAAATTCCTTTCTTCTAACTCAGTTACCACTGAAAGTCAGTTACAGAACCATGAGAGAGTTTGGGTTTGAAGGGACCTTCAAGATGATTCAGTTCCACCCCCTTTGCCATGGGCAGGGACACTTCCCACTAGAGGTGAGCACTACTTGAGCAGCCAGGTTGCTCGAGGCCCTGCTACTGCTGCTCTTTGGAGCATACACTGCATTGTTTGGAGAGCAGTGGCTTCCTTGCTCTCTCTTGTGACTGCTTTGAACATGAAAGCTGCTCCAGCAAAGACTTATATCGACATCAAAGGTGCCTGCTCAGGTTGCTCCAGCACAGCAACTGCCTGGCTCAGGCGGCAGCAGCTGCTGCGTAGGTGGGCTGCTGGGAAGGTAGGAAGCCATGGGCAATCTCCTTGGGTTTACTAACAGCTTGTAAGCATTGCTTTGTTTAGTAAAGCTTGAGTTTGGAACATTCAGCCCCTTTCAAGTCTGTCCCAGCATGAAAAGAACTTCGCTTGCAAGTGCATTGTTTGGTTTACTGCTGTGGTTTGATAATTGAGGCTCGGCTTTGATTTTTGCCAGGCCAGATAAAACTCTACAGCCCTCCAAGGAGCTTTTGCCTGCCTTTGTTCAAAGAATGGGGCTTTGGGGGGTGGCTTGTTTGTAATAGCAGAGGTGTGCCTGCCTTGTGAACGCTGGTTTGGGCTTTCTTCTACCACGAGGTGAAACTGGGAACGCTTGCAGTCTCCAGGGTTTAAATACCTGCTCATTTGCATTACTGCCTTGTCAGGAGGACTGGTTTGGGTGGGAGCTGAAAGGGGATGTCTTCTCCCCACACATTCCCCAAGACAGATCCTGCCTGCACAGTTGCTTCTCTTGCATTTCAGGTAGTGTGTTGCTGAAGTGATTTTCTTCCTGGAAGAGTGGTCAGGCATTGGAAGAGGCTGCCCAGGGAGGTGGTGGAGTCCCCGTTCCCTGGAGGTATTCAAGAAGCATGTGGCCATGGCACTTGGGGACATGGTTTAGTGGCTGTGGTGGTGTTGGGTTAATGGTTGGACTTGATCTTAGAGGGCTTTTCCAACCCAAACAATCCTGTGATTCCAAGTGTAGGCTGAAGGTTCTCTTCAGTGCAGACAGGTCCTGCTTGCTGAGAGCATCTTCAGATGTTGTGCTGCTTACCTGTTCTCCTGTGGCTGAAGTGGGCTGTAAGGTATCAGCAGTGGAACTTCTCAGGTGGGTATTGGTCTCTTTCCACATGCAGCAAGTGACAGGACAAGGGGAAATGGCCACAAGTTGTGCCAAAGGAGGTTCAGGTTTGAGATGAGGAAGAATTCCTTCCCAGCAAAGCAGTCTCAGGCACTGGAACAGGCTGCTCAGGGAGGTGGTGGAGTCTCCATTCCTGGAGGGGCTGAGAAGAGGTCTGAATGTGGTGCTGAGTGGTGTGGTTTAGTGGCAATGGCTCAGCAGCAGTGGTGGGATTGTGACCTCTAGGTGAGAGGTTGGACTTGATGATCTCAAAGGTCTCTTCCAACCTCAACAGCTCTATGATTCTAGAGATAAGCATGAAGTAATCAGCTGAGACAGCAGAGACAAACTGCAGTTAAAAAAGGGTATTTAGACCCAACCATGGTCTCCATCTCCTCTGGATCCTGTGAGCAACCCAGCTCATGAGGATCCTCTCAAGGTTTTCCTCTTCAGGCGGAGTGTGGTGTGTCACACAACCTTGCTCCACCTCCTGTCAGCCTCCGGTGCAGCGCAGATCTGAGAGGAGAAAGTTGCCATAACGACTGAATGAAATCAATTAGGGTAATAAGCAATTAAAATCTCATCCTTAGTGTTGCATAAACACAGCGTTTGGCTCATGAATTCTTAGCAGCTTTGCCTCCAGACCTGGGGGTTCTGTTCCTCATTTGCAATCTCAACGATTTTTGACTTAATGAAGCGTTTCATTTCTCCTTCAAAGAGTGCTGGGGGCAGGGTTTGGGCTGCAGTCTTCATCAGGTTGCTGTGAGCACCACTCAAACACCGAAGAGAAGGAAGCACTCCTGATGGGATTTCCAGAGTGTTACATGCTGGCTTTGTGCCTACTCTGTGGAGTCAGTGGGAGAGTTAGCTTGTGGTGAGAGATGTCCTGGACCTAGAGAGGCAAATGCTTCCTCCTTGACCTTCTGGGTCTTTCTGCATCTCTTGCTTCCTTTGTTGCCCCTCAAAGAACAAAGGCAGGAACAGCTCCTTACTGTGCTTCCCACTTGTCAAGGATGAGGGAACTGTGGAGAAAAGGAGGCTGAGGGGAGACCTTATTGCATTCTACAGCTACCTGAAAGGAAGTTGCAGGGAGGTGGGTTTGGTCTTGAGGCAATAGGAGAGGAACTGGCCTTAAACTGTGCCAGGGAGGACATAGGGAAGAGATAAGGAAAACACTCTTTGCTGCAAGAGCAGTCAGGAATTGTCACAGGCTGCTCAGGGAGGTGGTGGAGTCTCCATCCCTGCAGGTGTTCAAGAAAGGTATGGCCATGGCACTTGGGGCCATGGTTTAGTGGCTGTGGTGGTGTTGGGTTGATGGTTGGACTGGATGATCTTGGAGGTCTCTTCCAATTAAACCAATTCTGTGGTTCTATGAATTGCTGAAAGCAGAGAATTGCACAGCTCGTGTGGAAAGGTGGGATGGGGAAGGGTCCAGGAGAAATCAGGGCTTGCAGACTTGGTGGCCATGAAACTAGGCCACCTGTGTCTTCCAAGTAGGGCAGTTCAGTGCTCTTAAAGATGTGCCCAGGCAGGGCTGCCTTTCCAGCTGGAGACTTGGGTAGAGGGGATCCTTATAAAGTTCAACCAGGGCAAGTGGAGAGTCCTGCACCTGGGGGAGGAAAAACTTCATGAACCAGTACAGGTGAGGGATTGGACCTGCTGGAAATCAGCTCTGTGGAGAAGACCTGGAAGTGCTGGTGGACAAGTCCCCCATGAGCCAGCACTGTGCCCTTGTGGCCAAGAAGGCCAGTGTCATTTTGGGCCAGCAGATCTAGGGGGCTGCTTCTGCCTCTCTGCTCTGCCCTGGTGAGGCCAGATCTGAAGGATTGTGTCCAATTCTGGGATCCCAGTTAAAGAGAGACAGGGAGCTACTGAGAGAGCCCAGCAGAGCCTGTGAAGATGCTGAGGAGCCTGGGACAATGCTATGAGGGGCCCTGGGGCTCTTCAGCCTGGAGAAGAGCAGCCTGAGAGGGGATCTTCTACAGGTTGAGGCATAAGAGAGCCAGTGGCATCCTGGCCTGCATCAGGAATGGTGTGGTCAGCAGGAGCAGGGAGGTCATTCTGCCCCTGTACTCTGCACTGGTCAGACCACACCTCGAGTACTGTGTTCAGTTCTGGGCCCCCCAGTTTAGGAGGGACATTGAGATGCTTGAGCGTGTCCAGAGAAGGGCGACGAGGCTGGGGAGAGGCCTTGAGCACAGCCCTACGAGGAGAGGCTGAGGGAGCTGGGGTTGGTTAGCCTGGAGAAGAGGAGGCTCAGGGGTGACCTTATTGCTGTCTACAACTACCTGAAGGGTGGTTGTGGCCAGGAGGAGGTTGCTCTCTTCTCTCAGGTGGCCAGCTCCAGAACAAGAGGACACAGCCTCAGGCTGCGCCAGGGGAGATTTAGGCTGGAGGTGAGGAGAAAGTTCTTCCCTGAGAGAGTCATTGGACACTGGAATGGGCTGCCCGGGGAGGTGGTGGAGTCGCCGTCCCTGGAGCTGTTCAAGGCAGGATTGGACGTGGCACTTGGTGCCATGGTCTGGCCTTGAGCTCTGTGGTAAAGGGTTGGACTTGATGATCTGTGAGGTCTCTTCCAACCTTGGTGATACTGTGATACTGTGATAAGAGCATGGAACTGTGCTCTTCTCAGTGGTGGCCACTGAGAGGACCAGGGACAATGAGTACAAATTGGAGCCCAGGAGGTTTCATTTGAACTTAAGGAAAAAATTCTTTGGCATGAGGGTGCTGGAGCCTTGGAGCAGGCTGCCCAGAGAGATTGTGGAGTCTCCTTCTCTGGAGAGATTCCAAAGCTGCCTGGAGGCAGGGTAGTTGGACTGGATGATCTCCACAGGTCCCTTCCAAACCCAATCATGCTGGGATTCTGTAGTGTTGCCTTTTCCTAGTGGGGCAGGGCTGGTGTTTGGGCCAGTTGATATTATCCTCACCCCCGCCAGCTGCTGTGGGAGGAGGTTTCAGCCTGTTCCTCTGCTTGCTGGGCAGGTCCCATGCTGTGCCTTGAAGGGCACAAGTTCTTTGACAGCCTCATGTGTGCAGCTAGAGCTCTGCCCGCTGCGTGTGACACGTGAGCATGGGACCCAGCTACAGAGCTGTGGGTTGGAGTTACCCAACTGTGGACTTTATAGAATCACAGAGTCAGGGTTGGAAGGGACCACATGGATCATGTAGTTCCAACTCCTCTGCCATGGGCAGGGACACCCTACCCTAGCTCAGGCTGGACTTTGTGAGGACCTGCATGCTTGCTCTCTGAGGATTCCATTTAGCTGTGGCAAAAACATTGCCAAGATTTGAGCTGAGTTTATAATCCCAAGTCTCCTAGGAGCTCTGGAAACCATTTCTGTGGTGGAAATAAGTAGTCTTCTCAGGCAGAGCAGCTGAGCCAGGGATCTAGGGGAGGCTTTTTCATCCAGAGCTCAATGATTAACTCTGTTGGGGAGCAAAGGGACTTGAGGTGACGCTGGATTTGGCTTGCTGTTCTGCCAGGATTGCAAAAGCAGAGGCTGGCAGTCTGATGGTCTGTGGTGTGGATGATCAGAAGCAAAGTGCTGGTAGAGTGCCAGCTCCTTGCCCAAGGCATTGGCACAGTGTCAGGCAAATAAGAGGGGAAAGCTGCTCTGTGCCAAAGAACAAAGTGGCGTGGTGAGACTCTGGCACAGGTTGCCCAGGGGGGTTGTGGATGTCCCCTCCCTGGAGGTGTTCAAAGCCAGGTTGGGTGAGACCTTGAGCAACCTGGGCTGGTGGGAGGTGTCCCTGCCCGTGGCAGGGGGTTGGAACTGGATGATCTTTGAGGTCCCTGTTTTACAGGGAGGAAGACATTCATGGACCTCCTTTGGAATGGGTCCAAAGGAGGGCTGGGAAAATGGTCAGGGGGCTGGAGCACCTGACTGACTATGAGAGTTTGGGCTGCTCAGCTTGGAGAAGAAAAGGCTTTGAGGAGACCTTGTAGTAGCCTTCCAGTATCTGAAGGGGGCCTACAGGAGGGCTGGGGAGGGACTATTACACGGTGTTGTAATGTCAGGACAAGGAGTAATGGGTTTAAACTGGGAGAGAGGAGATTTAAACTAAATGTTAGGAAGGAGCTCTTTACAGTGAGGGTGGGGAGACACTGGCACAGGTTGCCAGGGAGGTTGTGGCTGCTCCCTCCCTGGAGATGTTCAAGGCCAGGTTGGGTGAGACCTTGAGCAACCTGGGCTGGTAGGAGGTGTCCCTGCCCAGGGCAGGGGGGTTGGTGGAGATGATTTCTGAGGTCCCTTCCAACCTAAGCCATTCTATGATGATGTAGTAATCCCTCAGTGTGTCAGGAGAGCAAAGGGATGCTGCAGGTGCCCACTGAGGCTGTGTGCTCCTGCAGCAGCTGTGTACTGTCCCCTACTCCAACCATGCTTTAAGAAGCAATTTTGGTGCTCTGCTCATGAGGTCCTGTGCTTCTCTTCTTGGAATGCCACTTAGCAAATTCAGCAGTGGTGCTTTATCAGAGGCCCTGTCCAGTGCCTCCAGAGGTCACCTGTCTGCTGGCTTTCACTTCTCTAAGCTTTTATGGTGCCATTAAATGTAACCCTGCCACTGTTATCATCTCTGGGCCATCAGGCAAAGCCACTCAGCCCTGTGAAAGCCACGTGAGCTGCTTCTATCAGTTGGGACATCAAAGTTGGCTCCCTTGAATGGAACTAAGCTTTGTTCTGTTCTCAGGATGTGTATTTTGAGCATTCACCTCCACCCTCTGCCGTTTCCACTGGAACAGCTCCACTCAGCACTGGTGAGGCCACATCTCCAATGCTGGGTTCAGTTTTGGGCCACTCACTCCAACAGAGACATTGAGATGCTGGAGCAGGTCCAGAGAAGGGCAACACTGGATGATCCTGCTCTGGCAGGGGTTTGGGCTCGATCTCCTTGAGTCCCTTCCACCTCCTAACATCCTATAATCCTGTGATCTTGGAGGTCTCTTCCAACCTGTTTGCTTCTATGATTCTAGCAAAGCTGGTGAAGTGTCTGGAGAACAGGGCTGGTGAGGAGCAGCTGAGGGAGCTGGGAGTGTTTAGTGTGGAGAAGAGGAGGCTGAGGGGAGACCTCATTGCTCTCTACAGCTCCCTGAAAGGAGGTTGGAGCGAGGTGGGGTTGGTCTGTTCCTCGTCAGGGACTATTTCAGCACTTGTAGAACGTGAAGACCTGAGAGAGAGCAAATCAAAGCAGCTGGCTGTGGGTTTGCCAGGGCCAAGCCTGCTGCCCAGCTCAGCTGGGGTTTTTGGTAGTGTGGGCGCAGCTCTCGCTCAGCAGCGAATTTGGCACAGGGTGTTTGCTGAGAAGCTTTGATCTCACCAGGCCATAGCTGCAAAGCAGAAAACCCTTTGGGTCTCAGATGTGGGGCTGACAAAAAAAAAAAAAAAAAAAGCCAGGCAATTAACCTGTCAGATGATCAGAGAATGGGGCTGTGGAAAGAGGGAACCTTTTTGTTCCCACTTCACTGATCAGATAGGCTGCTGCAGCTGCACATCCAGGCGTTGTGTGTTCACAAACATCACTCTGGGCAATTAGATGCAATTAAGCAGGATGTGACAGCACCCAGCCCTGTGCAGAATGCTGCTGTTCACTGCCTTTAGAAAGCGTTTCTGTAGGGTAAGAGAAGCCAGAGGTCCTGGGCAGTTAAAAAAGGGGATTCTGACCCTCTGCTCTGCTGAGACCCCATCTGCATTGCTGTGTCCAGCTCAGGAGCCTCCAACACAAGAAGGACATGGAACTGTTAGAGCTGGTCCAGAGGAGGCCACAAAGAAGATCAGTGGGCTGGAGAACCTCTGCTAGGGGGACAGGCTGAGAGAGTTGGGGCTGTACAGCCTGAAGAAGGATCCAGGGAGACCTTAGAGCAGCCTTCCAGGTTTAGAAGGCCCTGAAGTCCCAGGATTGAACTTGTCCTCTATAACTTTCCATCCTCAGAGGGTTAAAGCCATGTCAGTTCACAGAATCACAGAATCAACCAGGTTGGAAAAGGCCTCTGAGAGTCCAACCTATCACCTAACCCCTCTCATTAACTAACCCATGGCACCAAGTGCCTCATCCAGCCTCCTCTCAAACACCTCCAGGGATGGGGACTCCACCACCTCCCTGGGCAGCCCATTCCAATGCCAATCACTCTCTCTGCCAGCAACTCCCTCCTAACATCCATCCCGAACCTCCCCTGGCACAGCTCAAGGCCGTGTCCCCCCGTTCTGCTGCTGGTTGCCTGGCAGAAGAGCCCAACCCCACCTGGCCACAACCTCCCCTCACGTAGCCCTAGACAGCAGTGAGTTCTGCTCATCAATCATTTTCTGCTTCACTGAGGTCCAAGCTTTTACCTTATGACCCTCTTTAGATCTTTCCAGGCCCTGTGGCACGTGGAGCTTGCGGTCTGTGCTGCCCATCACTGGATGCTGTTGCTCTGTGGTCAGTTTGCATCTCTTGGCGTTGCTGTCGGAGCTGTGAGCGGGGAGTCGCTGCTGCTGCAACAAGCAGTAGCAGACAGCGAAGCTTTCTGTCTTCTGCTCAGCCCTCAGCTGATCTGCTGCCTGCTTCACACCACAGAAAGAGCAAACAAAATGCTTTGTGCACCACACTCCTCCTTGGGGGGGTCGGCCTGCCAGCTCTGGAGATCAGACTCCTTTCTCGAGGAGCTAACAGTCACACACATGCTTCTCTGCACTTCCTTTTCTCCTTGCTTCAACCTCAAGAGGCTGCGTTTGGAGCACCATGGAAATGCAGGCAGCTAAGCAAAGCTCCTCCTCTGCCTGCCTGCCTATAAAACAGCTGCGTGCAAGATGTGGCCAGGCCCTGTGCGAGGCAGCCTGACCCTGACCCTGGCGCTGTGCGAGGCAGCCTGACCCTGACCCTGGCGCTGTGCGAGGCAGCCTGACCTGGGCACTGTGCGAGGCAGCCTGACCTGGGCACTGTGCGAGGCAGCCTGACCCGGGCGCTGTGCAAGACAGCCTGACCCTGGCCCTGTGCGAGGCAGCCTGACCCTGACCCTGTGCGAGGCAGCCTGACCCTGGCGCTGTGCGAGGCAGCCTGACCCTGGCCCTGTGCGAGGCAGCCTGACCCTGACCCTGTGCGAGGCAGCCTGACCCTGGTGCTGTGCGAGGCAGCCTGACCCTGGCCCCGTGCGAGGCAGCCTGACCCTGGCGCTGTGCGAGGCAGCCTGACCCTGGCCCTGTGCGAGGCAGCCTGACCCTGGCGCTGTGCGAGGCAGCCTGACCCTGGCCCTGTGCGAGGCAGCCTGACCCTGGCCCTGTGCGAGGCAGCCTGACCCTGGCGCTGTGCGAGGCAGCCTGACCCTGGCCCTGTGCGAGGCAGCCTGACCCTGGCGCTGTGCGAGGCAGCCTGACCCTGGCCCTGTGCGAGGCAGCCTGACCCTGGCCCTGTGCGAGGCAGCCTGACCCTGGCCCTGGCCCTGTGCGAGGCAGCCTGACTTGGGCCCTGTGTGAGGCAGCCTGACCCTGGCGCTGTGCGAGGCAGCCTGACCCTGGCCCTGTGTGAGGCAGCCTGACTTGGGCCCTGTGTGAGGCAGCCTGACCCTGGCGCTGTGCGAGGCAGCCTGACCCTGGCCCTGTGTGAGGCAGCCTGACCCTGACCCTGGCCCTGTGCGAGGCAGCCTGACCCTGGCCCTGGCCCTGTGCGAGGCAGCCTGACTTGGGCCCTGTGTGAGGCAGCCTGACCCTGGCGCTGTGCGAGGCAGCCTGACCCTGGCCCTGTGTGAGGCAGCCTGACTTGGGCCCTGTGTGAGGCAGCCTGGCCCTGGCGCTGTGCGAGGCAGCCTGACCCTGGCCCTGTGTGAGGCAGCCTGACCCTGACCCTGGCCCTGTGCGAGGCAGCCTGACCCTGGCCCTGGCCCTGTGCGAGGCAGCCTGACTTGGGCCCTGTGTGAGGCAGCCTGACCCTGGCGCTGTGCGAGGCAGCCTGACCCTGGCCCTGTGTGAGGCAGCCTGACTTGGGCCCTGTGTGCGGCAGCCTGGCCCTGGCGCTGTGCGAGGCAGCCTGACCCTGGCCCTGTGTGAGGCAGCCTGACCCTGACCCTGGCCCTGTGCGAGGCAGCCTGACCCTGGCCCTGGCCCTGTGCGAGGCAGCCTGACTTGGGCCCTGTGTGAGGCAGCCTGACCCTGGCGCTGTGCGAGGCAGCCTGACCCTGGCCCTGTGTGAGGCAGCCTGACTTGGGCCCTGTGTGAGGCAGCCTGGCCCTGGCGCTGTGCGAGGCAGCCTGACCCTGGCCCTGTGTGAGGCAGCCTGACCCTGACCCTGGCCCTGTGCGAGGCAGCCTGACCCTGGCCCTGGCCCTGTGCGAGGCAGCCTGACTTGGGCCCTGTGTGAGGCAGCCTGACCCTGGCGCTGTGCGAGGCAGCCTGACCCTGGCCCTGTGTGAGGCAGCCTGACTTGGGCCCTGTGTGAGGCAGCCTGGCCCTGGCGCTGTGCGAGGCAGCCTGACCCTGGCCCTGTGTGAGGCAGCCTGACCCTGACCCTGGCCCTGTGCGAGGCAGCCTGACCCTGGCCCTGGCCCTGTGCGAGGCAGCCTGACTTGGGCCCTGTGTGAGGCAGCCTGACCCTGGCGCTGTGCGAGGCAGCCTGACCCTGGCCCTGTGTGAGGCAGCCTGACCCTGACCCTGGCCCTGTGCGAGGCAGCCTGACTTGGGCCCTGTGCGCGGCAGCCTGACCCTGTGCGAGGCAGCCTGACCCTGGCGCTGTGCGAGGCAGCCTGACCCTGGCCCTGTGCAAGGCAGCCTGACCCTGGCCCTGTGTGAGGTGGGTAGATAGATAGATAGATAGATAGATAGATAGATAGATAGATAGATAGATAGATAAGTAGATAGATAGGTGGGTAGATAGGTAGGTAGGTAGATGGGTAGATAGATAGACAGACAGACAGATAGATGCATGGGTAGGTGGGTAGATAGATAGATAGATAGATAGATAGATAGATAGATAGATAGATAGATAGATAGATAGATAGATAGACAGACAGACAGATAGATGCATGGGTAGGTGGGTAGATAGATAGATAGATAGATAGATAGATAGATAGATAGATAGATAGATAGATAGATAGATAGATAGGTAGGTAGATAGGTAGATAGATAGGTGGATAGACAGATAGGTAGATAGGTGGATAGACAGATAGATAGGTGGGTGGATATGTAGGTGGGTAGGTAGGAAGATAGAGTCTTCTGCAAGCAAAGAACTGGCCAAATGTCCTCCTGGTGAAGCAGAATGTGTTCAACCCAAGACTCCGATGTTCTCTGCTACCCAAGACTCAGATGTCCTCTGTTTGCTTTTGCTTCCTGCTAGGCTCTTAAGAGTAGCAAAGCTAACGAGGCAAAGCTGCAGGGCCAGCGATGCTACAGGGAAGAAGTGGTGTGTGACAGCCTGTTTGGAAAGGAAGAGGCCAAGAGAAGCCCTTCAGCCATCCCTTGTGTCTAAACTCAGCAGAAGGAGGTGCAGCTGGCTGCATAAAAAGGTTGCAGTGGCTGTCTGGGCTTTTTAAATGGTGGTGGCTAACGTGGGGGGAGGCTGGGTGGAAATGCAGAGAGGCAAGACAAGGGTGAGGGAAACTGGCAGCCTCTTTTCCTGTGTGGTGCAGCTGATGGGAAGTGGCAGGGAAGTGCTTTGCTGTAGAGAAGCCTGTGAAGCAATTGTAGGGAGGCAGTGGCTGCTGAGAGAAATTACTTCTGAGCTGACCTCGCAGCAGCTCTCTAGGGGCTTGGAGGGCTTGATAGAAATCAGGCTCTTGTCCTAGGGTTCAGCTTCATTAGCATCAGAGAAATGAAACTTCCACAGATGAAAACACCTGCAAATAAGGAGAGCCAGGGGCAGAAAGAACAGGGCTGACAGATAAATTATCTGGGACAGAGGCTTTTAAAGTGCAGCCTGCAGGGCACATGAGGCTTGACAAGCCTCTACATGCAGCCTGGGAGGGGATTTCATAAACCAAGGCATTGCACACAGGCACAGAATTGTTTCAGTTGGAAGAGACCTTGGAGATCATTGAGGCCAGCCTGCTGCCTGACACCACCATGGACCTTAAACCGTGTCCCCAAGTGCCATGGCCACACGCTTCTTAAATGCCTCCAGTGATGGGAACTCCACCACCTCCCTAGGCAGCCTGTTCCAAACCCCTTACATCCTGAAGTCCAACCACTGCAAGAGGAGCACTGAAGCAGGAGCTGTGTCATCTCTGCAACCAGAACTCTGTTCCCGGGGTCCTCTCTGCTGACAAACGTGGCCACCAGGTTTCCCGAAGCTCACTGTGAGGTTAAGGTCTCCAGCTGGGCTCAGCCAGGAGCTAGTATGCTGCCCAGTTCCTTCTGAAGCACTTCCACCTGGTAGCCAGGAAGGTTCTTGCTTCAGTCATTCCTCAGCGCTCCGCTGATTGGCAGCAGGAGGAGATGAATTGAGCTAATTAGAGTAAGTTAACAGCACATTACCCCCTGACTGCTTCCCTACAGGTGTCTGTTATCCCCTCTCTGCAGTAATTTCCAGGGTTGACTTTCACAAGCTCTGAGCAGCAGTGCAGGGTTCGAGGGCAGTGAGTGAGTTTCCTCCACCAGAGAATGCACTGTGGGCCAGAGGAGTTCATGCTGCACCCTCCCTGCCAGGAGAAGTAGCCTTGGAGCGCAAGGAGAAGATGTTACAAGGTGCAAGGTGAGTTTTCACCATCAGGTAGAAAGTTTACCATGAGGGTGGTGGAGCACTGGAACAGGTTGCCCAGGGAGGTGGTTGAGGTCTCATCACTGGAAACAGTCAAGGTGAGGCTCAACAGCACTCTGAGCAACCTGCTCTAGTGGAGGATGTCCCTGGGGGTTGGGCTGGATGACCTTTGGAGGTCCCTTCCAACCCAGACCGTTCTGTGATTCTAAGTCATGCTTCTGGAGAGGGGGAAGCCCATTTCTAGAAGTCCCCAAAGGTCCCAGGAATTCTCTTTCCCCTCAGTTCTGCTGCTCTCTCCCCTCTTTGCAGCAAGCCTTTTCAGCACCTGTCAATCCCTCCAGTCAGGAAGCAGTTTGGCATTAAGGATCAACAGAACAAACCCAAATGCAGGCTGAGAAGGTTCCTCTCTGCCTCTCTCTTTTCATTCTGCTGCCGTGTTCGCAGTGACCCATTTCCCACAGCCCCCAGGGCTGAAGGCACTCTGCAGTCAGCCTTCTCCTGCTTGCTGGTAGCTTTGCAGCACAGACACAGCCCTTCAGCTCCTTTCATCTTGGCCACGATAAAGAGGATACCACTTGCAGAAGAAGCAGAGTCTGCCTGCTCCAGCCACCCAGAACAGTGAGGAAGAGTGAAAGGGCAAATAGGTGATTAAGGCTGCCATTAAGGACTGAAAAAATTCAGCCTGCCCTTTTTGTTTCCTTCTATTTAATCCCCTGAAGAAGCCAAAGAAACCACAGGCTCAAACACAGGACCTGCAGATTATTTGTCCCTAGTCTCAGGTGATAAATGGAGAGACAATGGCCTGAGATTGTGCCAGAGGAGGGTTAGGTTGGAGATGAGGGAAAATGTCTTTGGTGCAAGTGTCCTCAGGGATTGGAACAGGCTGCCCAGGGAGGTGGTGGAGTCCCCATCCCTGGAGAGGTTCAGGAACTGTGTCACCATGGCACTTTGGGCCAGGGTTTAGTGGCCATGGTGGTGTTGGGTTGATGGCTGGACTGGGTGATCTTGGAGGTCTTTTCCAACTGAAACCATTCTGTGATCCTCTGTACCCTGTTATGGAGGTGTGGGGCACTCACTGTGGTTGACTGCCACTGCTTGGGACATATTGAAAGAATCATTGAATTGCAGAGTGACTTGAGTTGGGAGGGACCTTAAAGATCATCCAGTTCCAGCCCCCCTGCCATGGGCAGGGACACCTCCCACTCGAGGCTTCATCCAACCTGACTTTGAACACCTCCAGGGAGGGGACATTCACAACCTCCCTGGGCAGCCTGTTCCAGTGTCTCCCTACTCTCACTGTCAATAATGTCTCACCTTTAAATCTCTCCTCAAGCTTCAGTCCATTCCCTCTTATCCCTCCACAACACATTTTGTGATGTACACATCTCCAAGGCAAGTCTGCCCTATTTTGTCCCCATCACTGCTCTGCCTTGCTTTCTTGCCAGCCTCTCCCCACGAGGACCTCTCCACCAGCAGCTACAAACCCCAGGCAGAAAGTCCTGCCTGCCTCTTTTCCCTCTTCCTCTCCTTTAGACGAGGGCAAATCGAGGTGAAGGTGCAAGTGTGGTTACACATCTGTGTCATGCTCCCAAGCCATCACCAGATCCACCTCCTCGCAGGGAACACCACAGCTATTTGCCCTACCCAGCTGATACTTCCCTGGAGGTGGCCTCAGTTTCTGAGGGGGTTTCTGAGTTGCTCATCCATCAGGGTGTTTGCACAAGCAGCAGCAGCAGCACACTTGCATCTTCCTCCCCCAGCCTCTCCTAGGGTTAGTCACCTTCTGCCTAACCTCAGACCAACCTGCAAGCAGGGAGCCTGTGTCTCTGCCACACCTATGGGGAAAAAAGCCTTTTGAGGAGCAGAGAGGGCATGGATTGAAGCTTGAGGAGTGCAGATTGAGACTGGAGATGAGGAAGAAATTCTTGCCAGTGAGGGTGGGGAGATACTGGAGCAGGTTGCCCAGGGAGGTAGTGAATGTCCCCTCCCTGGAGGTGTTCGAAGTCAGGTTGGATGAAGCCTGGAGTGACCTGGGCTAGTGGGAGGTGTCTCTGCCCACAGCAGGGGGTTGGAACTGGATGATCTTTAAGGTCCCTTCCAGCCCAAACCATCCTCTGCTTCTGTGATCCTCTGCCTACGCCACAGTGTGGGTCTTGAGTTTGCTGATCCACGTTTGCTTCCCTTCCCCACAACCTCTACATGCATTGGTGATGGTGGAGCTGTGTAGGAGTGTCCCTTTCCTTCTGGCCTCCCCAGGACAGTGCCAGCACTCCCTGTCCCTGACAGGCCATGGGAAGTATTTTCTGCTTGCTACTGGTGGCTCTGCAGCAGGCACAGTGCTGTGTGATTGCTCCACTCCTGGTGCTTTGCTCTCCAGCCTCCTCGTTCCACCCACAGATGGTCCTGTGCCTTTTGTCCCGTTGGAACGGCTCCATCTCTCCAGAGCACTGTGTTGGCTTCAGGCTGTTTTCCTGTCCCACACTGTAGACTTCAGCCAGTCCCCAGCAGTGGCAGGAGAAGGAAAGATTTCTGCCCACATCTACCTCTCCTCCTCATCTTCTGGAGTGATTGCTGCTTTGTGCAGCAGCCTGCCTCAAAGGAAGGCTCCTTTACATTGCTGCAGGGTCTCGTAGGGTCTAACCTGCCTTTCTAGATTGCCAGGATGCCTCTGTGCCTCTCCCCACCCAAAAACCTACCCTAAACTCTGCTTTGCTGCAGAGCATCAAGACAAGCCAGTTCCACAGGTTGCTCCCACTCTTGCCTGGGAACTGAGCAAAGAGCCCTAACCTCTGTCTGTGAAAGGAAGAAGCTCTCCTTCATCTCACCCCTTTCCTTCTTATTTTCCTTCCCCAGCCTCGAGTTTCCTGTTTATTCCCACCCCAACACTCAGTCCTTCTCAGCTGCATCCCATTCACCCCCTCTACTCTGCTCTGGTGGGAGCCCCCCAGAGTACTGCATCCAGTTCTGGAGCCCCCATTACAAGAGGGATGTGGAGATGCTGGAGTGTGTCCAGAGCAGGGCCAGGAGGATGCTCAGAGGCTGCAGCAGCTCTGCTGTGAGCACAGACTGAAATAGTTGGGGCTGTGCAGGCTGGAGAAGAGGAGGCTCCCAGGTGATCTTAATGTGGCCTTCTAGGATTTGAAGGGGGCTACAAAAAAGCTGGGGAGGGACTTTTGAGACTCTCAGGCAGTGCCAGGACTAGAGGGAATGGAGCAAAGCAGGAGATGGGTAGGTTCATGTTGGACATGAGCAGGAAGTTGTTGAGCATGAAAGTGGTGAGAGGCTGGAATGGGTTGCCCAGGGAGGTGGTCGAGGCCCCAAGGCTGGAGGTGTTTAAGGCCAGGCTGGATGAGGCTGTGGGCAGCCTGACCTAGGGTAGGGAGTCCCTGGGCATGGCAGGGGGTTGGAACTGGCTGCTCCTTGTGGTCCCTTCCAACCCTGACTGAGTCTATGACTCTGTGATTCCTTGGGACACCTCACTTGTCTTTGTGCAGCACCCAGCTGTGCTCAGGTCTGATGGCACTGGGCAGCTCCACTTCTGTGGCACTGCAGTCACCAAGAGAAATGACAAACTGGAAATGGAGAGCTGCTGGGCCAGAAACACCTCTGAAAACCGTTGGGTTTTTTTGAAGAGGGGAGTGGAAAAAAGCCCTCTGTGATGAGAAGGGGTTTGTTACCCCCATGTAACACCCATAGAGGCAGCAAAACTCTGCCTGTGCAGGCTGAGTCTCCCTGTACAGCTGCCTGGTCCCAGTCAGCTTTGCCTGGACTCTTCTGCCTATGACCTGAGGGGTAGGTGTTAGGAAGCTGAGGCCACACTCTTCTCAGTGGTGTTCAGTGACAGGACACAAACTTGGCTGCAGGAAGTTCTCCCTAAACATGAGGAGGAGCTTCTTTACTCAGAGGATGGCAGATTCCCTGGAGCAGGCTGCCCTGAGAGGTGGTGGAATCTCCATGTCTGCAGACTTCCAAGGCCCCAGCTGGGTGTGTTCCTGAGGGATCCTGCTCTGGCAGGGGGGTTGGATTCGGTGTTCTCCAGAGTTCCCTTCCACCCCGCTGCATTCGGTGATTCTGAGACCTGGACTTGAGCTGTGTGAAGTTCTCCCTAGCCTATTTCCCTTGCTGTGCTGCCCACAGGGCTGGTGTCTGCTGCTCTCTGCTGGTGCTGAGCTTCCCTTTCCAGCAGCTGCTCGCAGAACTGGTGAGCAGCAGACACCTGCAGCTGCTGGGAAGGGCTTGGGGGAAGTTCTGATGTGTTTCCTTCCTGGGTGTCTGTAGCTGTGTTGCACAAACTGTTTGAGTTACTACAGCTCACAGCCTTAAGAGCAGCGGAACGGAGTAAACCAGCAAATGGGGCTCTGGCCACCAGGGGATGTCAACCTCCATCACAGCATCACAGTGACAGGGGTTGGAAGGGACCTCTGGTGATCATCCAGTCCAACCTCACTGCCAAGGCAAGGCCAGATAGGGGAGGGCAGACAGGAATACAGCCAGGTGGGTTTGGAATCTCTCCAGAGGTGGAGACCCCACCACCTCTCTGGGCAGCCTGCTCCAGCACACTTAGGTTAAAGAAGCTCCTCCTCATGTTTAGATGGAACTTCTTATGGTCAAGTCTGTGCCTGTTACCCCTTGTTCTGCCACAGGGCACCACTGAACAAAGCCTGCTCCTGTTCTCCTGTCACCCAGCCCTGAAGTACTGATCAGCATTGATGAGATCTCCCTCAGGCTGCTCTTCTCCAAACGAAACAGCCCAAATTCTCTCAGTCTTTCCTCATCACAGAGCAGTTCCAGTCCCTCTGTCATCTTTTTAGCTCTTTTCTGTACCCTCTGCAGCAAGTCCCTGCTCTTCTTGAACTGAGGAGTCCAAAACTGGATACAACACTCCAGATGTGGCCTCACCAGGTCAGAGTAGAGGAAGAGGAGAACCTCCCTCTGAAGGCACCAGGATTCACAAAGAGCTAGTGCAGAGGGACATCAAAGGAAATGGAAGCTGGGGAATCATTCCCTTAAAGTGGCCTTCTGGCAAGCTTGGGCTGCTGAAACACAGAGCAGAGGACTGCCACTGCCTTCAGGCTGGGCTGGGCTACTCTTGGCTTAGTTGGAGCTCTGCACTGAGTTGTGGCTGCAGGGAGGGAAAGCTGGGAAGTTGATATGGGTGAGGCTTATCGGCTCAGATGACTGTGACAAAGGGTGTGGAGGTCATGAGGCTGGGGCTGGACTCTCTTCGGTGGTGTCCAGCAGCAGGTCAAGGGGCAGCAGAACTGGAACACAGGAGGTTACATGTAAGGATGAGGAAAAACTGCTTCACTTTGAAGGTGGCAGAGCACTGAACCAGGCTGCCCAGAGGTGTTGTGGAGCCTCCTTCTCTGGAGGCATTCAAAATCTGCCTTGATGTGTTCCAGTGTCATGTACCTCAGGTGACCCTGCTCTAGCAGGCAGTTTGGACTAAGGTGGTCTCCAAAGGTCACCTCCAACTCCTGCCGTTCTGTGAGGTTAAAGGAGAAGGGCTTTGACTCGCTGTCATAGAATCATAGAATCAACCAGGTTGGAAGAGACCTCCAAGATCATCCAGTCCAACCTATCACCCAGCCCTATCCAATCAACTAGACCATGGCACTAAGTGCCTCAGCCAGGCTTTTCTTGAAGACCCCCAGGGACAGTGCCTCCACCACCTCCCTGGGCAGCCCATTCCAATGGGAAATCACTCTCTCTGTGAAGAACTTCTTCCTAACATCCAGCCTATACCTACCCTGGCACAACTTGAGACTGTGTCCACAGACCCTGCAGTATCACTGCCACTGGTTTCTTTACAGAGAGCTCATTTCTGCCCTGCCAAGTCTAAACCCTGTGTCTGCACTATGCAGCTGTTTCAGCTGCCCTCATTCCCCACTCCCACCCTCAGAGGCAGAAGCAAAGTCCCTCCTTTTGTTACAGCGAGGAGATGTTGTGGTCTTGGGCAGGCATCTTCCCAAGTGCCTCCCCTAGAACCATGGAACGTTCTGGGCTGGAAGGGACCCCTGAAGGCAGTCAGCAGGGACATCTCCAGCTGGAGCTGGTCGCTCAGGGTCCCATCAAGCTTGGCCTTGTGTGTCAGGGTGTGTGTTGTACACAGCAACTGAGATAAAAGCCAAGGGAAGATCACAGCAGGCTTTATGGTTCCTATGGGTTGGTGCTTCTTGGCTTCACTTTCCTCTATCTCCCCAAGCTTTTCTTCTCCACCCTTTCATCTGCCTCCCTGTTTCCACCCAGCAGGTGAGAGCTTGCTTCCAGCTTTGAGCTCATTTCTTTCATCCCCCCACAGCTGAGGGATTATGTTAGCTGCCAGACAGCTCCTTTCAGTATCGATTCTCTTTGCTGTCCCTTGCAGAAGTCAGGCTTCAGGTTCTCCTTCTCTGTTGAGACCATCTCTGGGTAGCTGCGTTGGCTCAGCATCACTCTCAAGGCTCTGATGCCCAAAGTGCTGACTCAGGGGTGCTGGGCTCAAGTGGAACAGTTGAGAAGGGGCTTTCCAGGGGCTGGGAGGGCTGCTCATCTCCTCCAAAGATGTTGGTGCTGCAGCAGCCATGTGGTTCCTTCTTGGTGGGGACCTGGGGTTCCCCTCCCAGCCCTGTGTACTTCTACTCTCTGGTAGAGAACAGTTGCTCTTGTCTGGCATTTCTGTTTGAATCTAACTCCTGTGGTGGCCTGGGATGGAGGGAAAGGTGGGGAAAGCATCTTCCCTAAGGAGAAGAGGTGGGGAGACAGCTGACAAAAAGAGGGTCAGGAAAGGCCTTGAGGCAGTAAGTGGACATTAATGAAAGCAACAACTCCAGATGGAAACTCAAGTCTGATGGTCAAGTTTGGGTCCATTTCTGCTGTGTCAGGATATGAAGAGCAACTGCCCCAGAGGAGGTTGCAGGGAGGTGGGGGTTTGGTCTCTTCTCACATGCAGCAAGTGGCAGGACAAGAGGAAATGGTTTCAAGTTGTGCCAGGTTGGAGGTTAGGAAAGATTTCTTCCCAGATAAGGTTCTCAAGCACTGGACCAGGCTGCCCAGGAAAGTGGTGGAGCCCCCATGGCTGGAGGGGTTGAAACTAGAGCTGAAACTGGTGCTGAGTGATGTGGTTTGGTGGCAGTGGCTCAGCAGCAGTGGTGGGACTGTGAGCTCTGGGCCAGTGGTTGAACAAGATGATCTCAAAGGTCTCTGCCAACCTCATCACTTCTATGAAGTGCTCATGGCAGAAGTGATGTTCTTGAGTGTGCTGTGCTGCACTGGGGTTGGGACCACAGCCAGGAACATCATCTCTCAGTAGCCCACCTGGGAGGGGAGCATGGATGGGCAACCATGGCTTAATGTGACTGAGGTGTCCTGGGAGGTGAGGCCATGCATTATCCCATCCCCACAGCCATCTCCCATGTATCTCATCCTTCTTCTAGTAACTTTAAGTAGCTGGGAAGCCTCCTACCCCTCCTGGACCTCCCTGGACCTTGGCAGCAGCCCCTCAGCAGGATGGCAAGCATTCAGCTGTGCCTGTCTGCAGCTGGGACCATGGGTCCCTGTCCTGCCCCACCACTTGGCTCTTCCAAAAGCAGCACAATTTGGTGCTCCAGGCTGGGCTCTCAGCTTCTTTGCCTGGCTGCCAGCAGGTCTAGGACTTGGAGCAGCATGGAATGCCCAGCACATGAAGCTCGTGAGGCTCTCAGAGGTAGCTGGGCATGTCCTTCTGCCTTGACCCTGTCACTTCAATGGTACCAGCTCTTCACAGCAGATCCTGATGGTTTTCCTACATCTCTTTACTTCAGAGTGGGACTGTGGCTCATCTTGTGGTCCACTTAGCTGATCATCCTTGCACCCACCTACTTGCAAAGTTCCCTGCAGCCTACAGATTGGCATCCTGTCCTGTAGGTAGCTCATCCCAGGCTGTCATCTATGTGAAATTCCAGCTCAGAGAAGTGGGCCCTGTGGACAGTAGGGATTTACCAACCCTTCAGCTAGCTTCTGTCACCTTTTGGGTTGCTCAATCAGACCAGAGCTCATCAGGCAAGACCCTGCTTTGAGGTGGGGAGCTGAGTGTCATGTGTGGTTGTGAAGTTTGCCAGCAGGGTGGAGGAACTGAACACTTCTTGGGCAGAGGGAAATGCCAACCTGCTGCAATGCTGCTTGGACCAGGTGGAAACCAGTGGAGACAAATGTCAGCCAAACCCAGAGAGGCTGGAAGGAGATGGGAACTGAGTCACTAACACATAGGTGTGAAGTGCAGATGAGCCACCAGACACCAGGGAGGTCGACTGTTGTGCTTGAGGGCATTTATGTCAAGCTGGAAAGCAAGAGGCAGTGTTTTCTAAAGATGAGCTACTGCCTGCTGGCTTAACCAGCAGAAAATGGGTCAAGGCCATGTTTAGCTTCACCAGCAATAACAGTTATGGGTTATTCCATGAGCCAGACAAGGTGGGGACAGCTTAGTTCCTGCCTCAACTCAAATGGCAACCACCAGTACTCGGAGGAACACAAAAGATCCCACTCACAGCAAGCCTGCCAGCTTCCAGCTGTGTTTATGGAAGTGTCAGACCCTGAGGAGAAGGGGAAGGAGACCTTGCCACAGCACTCCTTGGGAGCTTGGTGGTAGGCTGAGTGTTTGCCTAAACAAGTCACCCAACCAGGATAGAATCCTGCCAATCTGATTTAGCTGCTCCTCTCTGTTGGAGCAACCTCCTGAGCTGGAGCATGCTCACCATGGCTGCAGCATCCTCTTTATCCCAGGGGCTGTGGAGGCCACCTTTGCCTTTGCTGGGAACTGCTCATCCTCTGATGGGCTGCCCAGGTGTGTGCTTGAGGCCCCATCTCTGCAGACCTTCAAGGTCAGATTCAATGTGGCCCTAGGCAGCCTGATCTAGTTAGAATCATAGAATCAAGCAGGCTGGGAAAGACCTCCAGGCTCATCCAGGCCAACCTAGCACCCAGCCCTATCCAGTCAACCAGATCATGGCACTAAGTGCCTCAGTCAGGCTTGGCTTCAACACCTCCAGGCACAGAGACTCCACCACCTCCCTGGGCAGCCCATTCCAATGCAATCACTCTCTCTGACAACAATTTCCTCCTGACATCCAGCCTAGACCTCCCCTGGCACAACTTGAGGCTGTGTCCCCTTGTTCTGTTGCTGCTTGCCTGGCAGAAGAGATCAACCCCACCTGGCTAAAGCCTCTCTCCAGGCAGTTGTAGACAGCAATGAGCTCTGCCCTGAGCCTCCTCTTCTGCAGGCTGCACACCGCCAGCTACCTCAGCCTCTCCTCACAGGGCTGTGCTCCAGGCCCCTCACCAGTTGGAGGTGTCCCTATTGAGTGCAGGGGGCTTGGACAAGATGACCTTTGAGGGTCCCTTCTAGCCTGATGCAGTCTGTGCCTCTGTGAAGTGCAGGCTAGAGCTAGTTGGGGATTTTGCCAGGAGCTGTTTTGACCTAGCCATTGTAATCAGACCTGGACCACTCCTTGAGTGCTAGAAGCAGGAGTCAGTGGAGAAGTGGGGAACATCAGCTTGAAGTGGCCAGCAGCAATAAGCCAAGGAGCAATGGCTGCAAATTGGAACACAGAAGGTTCCACCTTAACATGAGGAGAAACTTCTTTCCAGCGAGGGTGGCAGAGCACAGGAACAGGCTGCCCAGAGAGGTTGTGGAGTCTCCTTCTCTGCAGACCTTCAAAAGCCAGCTGGATGCATCCCTGGATGCCAGGTGCTGCTGCCTTGGCAGGGGGGTTAGACTCCATGGTGTCTGGAGGTCCCTTCCAGCCTGTGAAGCTGTGTGACTGCACCAGCTGCACGCCCAGAGCAGCAAGGCCATGGCAGCAGGCACAGCTCACCTAGGACACACCAGCTTGCAGCTTACTGCTTCTCTGCCTGTCACAACCCAGCCTCATTTCAGCTCCTGGTGGACCTCCCCCTAGGCGGAGGGGCCAAGCTGCCCCCCTGCGGGTGCCCATGCAAATGGCTAACGGCGCTGGCTGGCTCAGCAGCACCTGCGGGTCTAGACTGGTTCCTTCAGCCACATGCAAATGTGTGGAGAGCTGAGCTCCAGGGCCAGGCCACCACCAGCAGCACCCCTTTAGCTTTTATCCCTGCTTCACACCCTCTGTGCCAAGCAGGATGGGTCTTGCTGCTGTTCCAGGAAGGACAAAGCTGCTTCTCTGCTCCATGTGGGGCTCATCTTGGATTAACTCAGCTTTGAGACAAGTGGAGACCTGCAGGTGGTGAAACTCGAGGGCATCAGGGTTATTTCTGCAGCAACCTTCTCTAGCAGCAAGTGCAAATCACCACAGCAGCCTGGGGGTTTTCTCCTGGTGCCACTTGCATCTTTAGTGTGGGCAGAAGCTGTCCCTGCTCTGGGGTCGGGTGCTGTGCTCTGACATGCCCTTAACGTCTGCTTTCCCTTCAGCAGAGGGCACCCAGTCCCTGCTCCACAGGGGCTCTACAGCTTGGCACTGACCAAAGAGGCTGGAAGGCTAAATTACCTCCCCTCCCTTCCCCTCCCCGCTCCCTCTGCCTCCCTTCCCCTTCCCCTTCCCTTTCCCCTTCCTCTTCCCCTTCCCTCTCCCTCCACAGAATCACAGAATGCCAGGGGCTGGAAGGGACCTCCCCATCTCATCCAGTCCAGCTCCCCTGTAGCAGGATCACCTATAGCAGACCACACAGGGACACATCCAGTCAGGTTTTGACTATCTCCAGGGAGGGAGTCTCCACAAGCCTCCTGGGCAGCCTGTTCCAGCGTTCTGTCACCCTCACAGGGGAAAAAAATCCTCCTCATGTTTAAATGAAGCTTCCTCTGCCTCAGCTTTCACCCAGTGCCCCTTGGCCTGTCACTGGGCATCACTGAGCAGAGCCTGGCTCCAGCCTCCTGGCACTCATCCTGCACATCTTTATAAGCTTTGGTGAGGTCACCTCTCAGTCTCCTCTTCTCCAAGCAGCACAGCCCCAGCTCCCTCAGGCTCTCCTCATAATAGAGATGTTCCACTCCCTTAATCATCTTTGTGGCTCTGTGCTGGACTCTCTCAAGCAGTTCTATGTCCCTCTTGACCTGGGGGGCTCAGAACACCTTCTATCCCCTCCTTGCTCCCTCCTCCTCCCTTCTTTCCCTTCAGCCTGATGGAGGTTTTTCCTTGCTCTGAGCCCTTCTCCTTCCATTCTTTTACATATCCCTCTTCATAGAATCATAGACTCAGACAGGGCTGGAAGGGACCACAAGGATCATCTAGTTCCAACCCCCCTGCCCTGGGCAGGGACACCCTCCCCTAGATCAGGCTGCATTCCCTTTCTGGCAAGCAGACCAAAGACTTGAAGCCTACTATTGAAGGTGCCTGTAGCAGCTTTTTCACCTGCTTGTAGAGTTTTCACCACTGCTATCTCCAGAAATGAGGTCTTGCCCCTGTGCCACATCACCAGCAACTCTCTGCACCTCCACTTGAAGGCAGTGAGCTCCACAGGTGGTTTGTAAAGCTGATTTTGGACTGATTTTGCTAGGCTTTGGCTCATTCTGGTGCTCTGGTGTTGAAATTTTTCTTCTCTACCTGATGCCTGCCACAGCAATCACCATTTGCTTTGCACCTGAGTGCAAACAGAGCTCAAGCTGAGCCCTGTCTGAGTGGGTAACCACCAGCAGGAAGCCTCATCCTGGTTGCTTGTTCCCTTCCCCTTGTCCTGCTATCATGTTTGGTACATTTGGGCTAGAAGTTTTGGGGGGAAAAGGAAGGTTGGTTGCATAACAAGAACAAATCTGCTTAAAATGCAACACTGGGTGGGGGGGGGAGGCTGAAGAAGTTCTTTCTCATACTTGGATACATGAAGAGAGCCTGGTTGGGAAGGTGTCTTTGAGGTGTAGGAGGCACAAGGGGGTGGAGAGCATCCCAACTGGGCTGTGAGGAGCCAACTTCTGTAGGATAAGAGAGAAACCAAAAGCTGTGCCCTGGTCCTGGATGCCTCTAGCTGGTTTTCATGCCCTGCTGAAATCAGTGTAGGTGCAGCTCTGCCTCAGGTCTCAGCTGAAGAGAAAGATAAAGGCATGGTTATCTTTGAAGCAGAGGAAGGACCACAAACCACAGAGGTGACAAGTGGCTGCAGCTGGGGTTTTTCCTGGGGGGGTGTGGGTGGGTGGGTGTAACTTCAGCAAAAGCAGCAGTTTTTGTCTCTCCTGCAAGCAGCATTGGGTGAGCTGTGGAGAAAGGAGCAATGTGCTCAGGGTTCACTTTCTCTCAGAGCAAACCTGGTGGTTTCAGCAGGGCTAAGAGGTTTGCTCGCTGCAGATGCCTCCAGCACAGCCTCTTGAGAATCCATATGTGTTTGCTGGTGGAGGTGCTGAGAGAAGGGCAGGGCAAGTGGCATCTCCGTGGCATTTATGTCAGGGTTTGGGTTCTACTTGTCCTGGTCAAGCATAGCAAAGGGGTTTTGGGGGCATCTCCTCCTGCTCCACTTGCCTCAGGTAATTTCCTACTCAGCTCTGAAACTGCCTTGTTGTTACAGGTCAGGGTGTCACTCCATCCCTGGCTGGTGTGTTTGGAGGTGCTGTGACAGGTTTTCCATCCTCATTTCCTGCCCATATGAGGACAGGTTACTCCTGGGGGAGATTCCAGGTAGACACAAGAGAGGTACTGTTCATAGCAAGAGCAGGCAGCCTTGGGAATAACCTTCCCAGGGAAGTGGTGGGGTCCCTAATGCTGGGCTCACTTAAGATCCAGCTGGGCCACCTCATCTAGGCCATACTTCTGCCAAGACAAGCTGGCTGAGGTGATCCTTGACATTCTCCCCAGCCTTCTGTTTTGTGGTGTGATGGCCTTTTGATGATCTTTCAGAGGGGGCTCAGGAGTGTAAAACCTCCAGTTTCCCCCTGCCAAAACCCATGACCTGTCTCCTCCTGGCACATGGCTCCACCTCCCTTCCCTCTCACTTCCCATCACCAATTTTTTTGGCAGCTCCAAGGAAAACCTTGACCTTGGTGAACGAGCCTGAGGCTTTCTGTAGCTTGATGCCACTACATTTCATGGGGTTAGGAGGTTTGGTGACTGCAGCAGTACCTCAAACCATGACCTTTGGGCTGCTCTGATGGCATTTGGGAGATATTTGTTCAATGTGTTTGAGATATTGGGGAGGTATTTATTCAATATGTTTGAGAGATGTCTGTTCCATGTCTTCATTGATGATCTGGACCAGGGGATTGAGCCCAGCATCAGAAAGTTTGCAGGTGACACCAAGCTAGGAGCAGCTGTGGAGCTGTTGGAGGGCAGGAGAGCCCTGCAGAGGGACCCTGACAGGCTGGATGGGTGGGCAGAGGCCAATGGGATGAGATTGAACAAGGACAAGTGCAGGGTTCTGCACTTTGGCCACAACAACCCCAAGCAGCACTACAGGCTGGGGACAGAGTGGCTGAGAGCAGACAGGAAGAAAGGGACCTGGGGGTACTGGTAGAGAGTAGCTGAAGATGAGGCAGCAGAGTGCCCAGGTGGGCAGCAGAGCCAATGGCATCCTGGGCTGCATCAGGAGCAGTGTGGCCAGCAGGACAAGGGAGGTTATTCTGCCCCTGTGCTCAGCACTGCTCAGGCCACACCTTGTGTGCTGTGTCCAGTTCTGGGCTCCTCAATTCAAGAGAGATGTTGAGGTGCTGGAAGGTGTCCAGAGAAGGGCAACAAAGCTGGTGAGGGGCCTGGAGCACAGCCCTGTGAGGAGAGGCTGAGGGAGCTGGGGGTGTGCAGCCTGCAGAAGAGGAGGCTCAGGGCAGAGCTCATTGCTCTCTACAACTACCTGAAGGGAGGCTGTGGCCAGGTGGGGTTGGTCTCTTCTGCCAGGCAAGCAGCAACAGAAGAAGGGGACACAGCTTCAAGTTGTGGCAGGGGAGGTCTAGGCTGGAGGTTAGGAGGAAGTTGTTGTCAGAGAGAGTGATTGGCATTGGAATGGGCTGCCCAGGGAGGTGGTGGAGTCACTGTGCCTGGAGGTGTTGAAGCCAAGCCTGGCTGAGGCACTTAGTGCCATGGTCTGGTTGATTGGCCAGGGCTGGGTGCTAAGTTGGCCTGGATGATCTTGGAGGTCTCTTCCAACCTGCTTGATTCTGTGATTCTATATTTGGATCATGTTTTAGTAAGTCTCTGGTTTAGGTACATGGGAGTGACATCTGAAGGTGTTGGAGGCTGGGTTGGGTGGAGCTTTGAGCAGTGTGGTCTAATGGAAGGTGTCCTTGCTCATGACTGTGGAGGTGACTAAATCACCTTCAAAGTCCCTCCTTAAACATAGAAGCTTTCTAGCACATTTCAGTTGCTGTTGGCTTGGATGAGGCCACAGCTCGACACGTGTGGGGCACTCTTCTGACTTACTGGCATCCAGGACGTGGTTAGCTGCAGGATAAAGGCTGCCTGCAGCCTCACCCTCCTTCTCCTTTTCCAGACTCACCACTCAGCATGCACAGACATTAGCTGCCCACAAAGGCTCAAACTCTTCCTTCCTGAGAAGACACCACAAGGTTCATCCATGCCCACATCAGTCCCACGTCAAAACCACCACCATTGAGGCCACATGGAAGCCCTGGGATTACAGCAGCTCTGTCAGGTTCTCCTTCCTCACCCCATCCACCTCTATTTCACTTTTCCTCCTCCCCCCAAAAAAGCCACTTGGAGCAGCTAAGCAACCTCACAACTTCTGGGGTGAGGTGGTGGGGATTCACCAAACTGTCCCAGCAGCCTGGGGGAAACCCAAGCTGTTGCTTCAGAGATGGAGCCAGGGTTGGGCTTCTCTGTGTGAAAATCTGCCTCTAGAGATGAATCAGGAGGGCACTTCTGAAAGGGAACCACTGCCTGGGCTCTGCTCATCTTCAGTTCCTGCCCTGCCACCCCACTGCCTGGAATGGCAGAGCTGAGCCCAGCCTTTGGGTTGTCTTTCAGAAGCATGCATGGGCCAGGCCCTGGGCACTGTTGGGCACCTCAGAGGGTGCCATGCTGGCTCTTCCTTCCCTGCAGCCCCACTGTGAGTGCATTCCTTAGTCCTGGCAGTGCTGTGTTCTCCCTGGAGGGCATCTGCTGCCGAGGTGACCTCTGCAGAGGGATAGAAGGAGAAGGTTCTTTCCCAAGAGGGCTCTCAGGCTTTGGAGCAGGCTGCTGCTGGTGGGCACCAGCCCTGGAGGTGTTTAAAAGGCAGTTGGATGAGGAGCTTAGGGACAAGGTCTAACAGTTGTGTGCAGGGAGATGCTGGGTTATGGTTGGACTCAATGACCTTAAGGTCTCATTCAGGTGATTCTCTGGGTGTGCTTGTGAAGAAGAAGAGGCTCCCCTGTTCTCCTCAGGAGGGACATGTGGGTTTCATCCTGGGTGCAAAGTGATGAGCACCAAGGCTGTCAGGGAGGAAGCGTGGTGAGGATGAGCACAAAGCAATGCCACAGCACATGCCCTGGAGAAGACAGCCTCAGTGAAAGCATCTCACGCTGGTCTGGGGGTAAACATTTGCCTCAGGCTGAAACCAAGATGCCTGTGGTCCAACTGATCACTCAGAACCCCTCTGAAGTCACCTCTCTAAATCCAGCCAGCCAAGCCACGCTTCTGCAGCTCTCACTTCTCTCCAGGGTAGAGAGGAGATGGAGACCTGCCCTGTAGCCACACACCTGGAGTGTGCTCTTGCTCATGGGTTATCTTGGGCTGCCCTTTGCATGCCTCTTGGGGGTAGCTTCCTCCTGTACCAACTTCTTTAAGCACTGCCAGCACTGGTGTTGCTTTCCCTCGCTCATGGAAGGGCCACACTTGGAGTGTAGCTTGCACCCCCCAGGTCTCTCCTCTCACCTGCCCAGCTCTGGGCAAGGTTGCTTTCACCTCTCTTGGCTTTCCCCAGCTCTCAATAAGGATCACTCTGAGCTCACAAACTCCATAAACACTTCAAAACCCGTCTTTTGGTGCCTCCAGATCAGGGAGAGGTGAGCAGCCCTCTCTCCCTGCAAGCTGCTGCCTTCCCCACCGCTTTGCAGGCGTTGTTTTGATGAGACCCTGCCACAGCCCAGCAGAATCAGATGCTCCACTCCTGGGTTGGGCTCCTGCTAATAACTCTCTGCAAGGAAACAGAAAACTTGGCAAGCAGTGAGCAAAATGAAGGAGGGTGGTGAGATGCTGGGACAGGTTGGCCAGGGAGGTCGTGGGTATGTCCTCTCCAGGGGTTGGATGGGACCTTGAGCAATTTGGGCTAGTGGGAAGTGTCTCTGCCCATGGCAGGGGGTTGGAACAGGATGATCTTTAATGTCTCTTCCAACCCAAAGCATCCTATGGGAAAAAAAACAGTTTTAAAGCCATCTCCTTTCTCACTGCCATAGCAGCAAGGCCCACAGGACTTTGGGAACAGCTCATGGAGATTGCCTCTGGCCTCTCTGTGACCTTGATCTGCAGGGATTTGAACTCCTCACTGCTTTATTTTTGTCCTTTTGGACTCCAGAATATTTTTTTCCCCCCCCATGAGCACAGTCAGACATTGAAATCATCTCCCAGGGGGGAGGCAGTGGAGTCCCTTGCCCTGGCCAGTTTCAAGCTTCAGCCTGACAGGCTGCTGGGCCAACTCATTGCAACTACATCACCTAGAAAGGTTGGACCAGATGATCCTTGGGGTCCCTTCCAACCTGGCATTCTGTGACCAGGGTCTTCAGAAGGCTTTTGGACCCATCTGAGAGGAAAACCAATGTTTTTCAGAGAAAGATGAGTAGTTGATAGTTCAGAGGAAGAAGTTTTCTTTTTCACACCCCCTCCCCCCCCCAGTTTGCCACTTTGTTGCTGTACAAAATGCTGATGTGATTTGAAAGCTCTGAATTACAGCACTGCCACACAACCACATCAGGTTTTTCTCTTCTGCCCTCTTCCTTCCTCCTTGCCTCGCTTTCGTGGCTGAGTGTCCCCTTCCCCTTCTGCTTCCCAGCTGGTGACTGTGCCTGACTCAGGGTAGCCACTGCTGCACCCAAACCCAGAGAGCATTGGGTGCTGCTCCCATCCTTGCACATCTCACAGAATCACAGAGTTGTTTGGGTTGGAAAAGCCATTTAAGATCACTGAGTCCAAACATTCTCTAACTCTAGCAAGCCTGGGGCTAAACCTTGGCCCTCAGCAACACTTGTCCTTGGCCAGCAGGACAAGGGAGGTTATTCTGCCCCTGTGCTCAGCACTGCTCATGCCACACCTTGAGTGCTGTGTCCAGTTCTGGGCTCCTCAATTCAAGAGAGATGTTGAGGTGCTGGAAGGTGTCCAGAGAAGGGCAACAAAGCTGGTGAGGGGCCTGGAGCACAGCCCTGTGAGGAGAGGCTGAGGGAGCTGGGGGTGTGCAGCCTGCAGAAGAGGAGGCTCAGGGCAGAGCTCATTGCTGTCTGCAGCTCCCTGAAGGGAGGCTGTAGCCAGGTGGGGTTGGGCTCTGCTGCCAGGCAAGCAGCAACAGAAGAAGGGGACACAGCTTCAAGTTGTGCCAGGGGAGGTCTAGGCTGGATGTTAGGAGGAAGTTGTTGTCAGAGAGAGTGATTGACGTTGGAATGGGCTGCCCAGGGAGGTGGTGGAGTCACTGTCCCTGCCTGGGGGTGTTGAAGCCAAGCCTGGCTGAGGCACTTAGTGCCATGGTCTGGTTGATTGGATAGGGCTGGGTGCTAGGTTGGCCTGG
This sequence comes from Pogoniulus pusillus, assembly GCF_015220805.1. Lineage (NCBI taxonomy): Eukaryota > Metazoa > Chordata > Aves > Piciformes > Lybiidae > Pogoniulus > Pogoniulus pusillus. The sequence goes on from NC_087273.1 coordinate 8,067,594, forward strand.
ATGAGCTTGGAGGTCTCTTCCAGCCTGGTTGATTTAATGATGTCTGCCTCTTGGAAACACCTCCAGGAATGGAGATTCAGCTACTTCCCTGGGCAGGCTGTGCCAGTCTTTGAGTCCTGAGGCCATTTCCTCTCTTTGTATCCTCTGTGACCAGGGAGGTGAGACCAGCTCCAGCTTCCTTTCAGGGAGCTGTGGAGAGCAATGAGGTCTCCCTTCAGTCTTCTCTCCAAACTAAACACCCTCAGCTGCTGCTCCTCACCAGCCCTGTTCTCCAGAGCCCTCACCAGCTTGGTTGCCCTTCTCTGGACCTGCTCCAGCCCCTCGCTGTCCTTCTGGGATTGAGGGGCTCAAACCTGCAAGGTGTGGCCTCACCAGTGCTAAGTACAGGCAGGCAACCACTTCCTTCGGTGAAGAAGTTTCTTTTCAATCCCCAACCTAAACCTCCCCTGGCACAATTTCAGGCCATTTCTGATCCTAAGGAGCAGAAACCAACCCTCACCTCATTGCAACCTCCTTTCAGGGAGCTGTAGAGAGCAATCAGCTCTCCCCTCAGCCTCTTTTTCTTGACTCTTATCAACCTCTTGATGCCTCAGTCCCTCCCTTCTGAGGAACCAAGCAAGCCACTGCTGGTAAATGTGCAGGGGTGTAGGAATGTTTTTCCTTCTGCTGATGCTACCACACCAGTCACCTCCTCCATTTCCTGGCTGTTTAACAGCTAAGTGCTAGATCTGGAGTGCCTCAGTGGAAACATCTAGCAGAGGTCTTGGTTGCATGGCCATGGCATGGTGCTAGGCATGTTTGCAGACCTAAGAGACAGCAAAAATAGCCTGGGGGAATCAAAGCCCTAAGAAAGCAATATGTAAATATCTGAGGGCATCAAAACTCCCCTGCTTGTGCAGGGGCTGTGCTCTGGGTTTATTCTGGGCTCCTCTTGTGGTTGAGAGCTAAATGCTAAAGGGACTAAGAGGTGATGTGTGTCCAGACCCAGCTAACCAGAAGCAAGGTGCTCAGGGACTGGCACAGGCTGCCCAGGAGGTGGTGGAGCCCCCATCACTGGAAGCATTCAAGCAGCATGTGGCCATGGCACTTGGGAACGTGGTTTGGTGGCCATGGTGGTGCTGGGTTGATGCCTGAACTCGATGACCTTAGAGGTCTCCTCCAGCCCAAACAATCCTCTGTTTCTGTGGGGAACTCCACTGCGCCCTTTGCTTTTCATCCACGCTGCTGTAAATTCAGCCTCTGGCCCGGCTGTGGCAAGCATCTGAGAGATGACATCACCCCTAGTCATGGGCTGCTGGCCAGGTGTGACAGCTCGAAGCTTCAGTCTGCTTCTGTGACCCTCCTGAATAAATAGGGCTGATTCCTCACCCTGCTCCTCAGAGCGTCTCCGGGGCTGAGCCTGCCGGGGGGATGCGAGCGCCGGCAGGGATGGGCGCTGGAGCCTGCCTGCTCCCTTGGCTGCTGCTTCTGCTGCTGATGGCTCACTCAGCCCACACAGGTGAGCTCCTGGGCTCTTTGTAGTGGCACCCACAGCTCTCACCTCCCTGTCCTTGTGGTGGGAGGGGAGGGCATCACCTGCACCAAAAGGGACTGGAGGAGGTGGGGACTCCTCTGGGCTGGTTTAGACTTTCCTGATGAGGTGACCCTGATTGAGGACATGACCTCAGGTTGCACCACGAGAGGCTCGGGCTGGGTATTAAAAAGGATTTCTTCACTGAAAGGGTTCTCAGCACTGGCCCAGGCTGCCCAGGGAGGTGACAGAGTCCCCATCCCTGGAGGGATTTTAGAGTCATGTAGATGTGGTGCTGAGGGACATGGTTTAGTCAAGGACTTGTTGGATTTGATGATCTCAAAGGGCTTTTCCAAGCCAGGCAATTCTGTGACTGTTCTCTGCTAGGACTGGTCCACCTTTCAGGAGCTGTGTGAAAGCAGGGTGCTGAGGTGAGGCACAGAGATCAGTTTCTCACCAAGGTCCCTGGAATGTTGTCAGTTAAAGCAGGGAAGGGGACAGGTTGGCTGTAAGACAGCTGCTGTGTCTCTAACTCCACCAGGTGCTACCTTATCTCTTTCTCAGCCATCCTGGAGGTGAACGGAAACATGAACTGTAGGTGTGTGAAGACAACCTCGGACTACATCAGCCCAAAGAGATATGAAAGCATTGAGATAAGACCCGTGGGAAGCACCTGCAGGCGCATGGAGATCATGTAAGTGCCGTGGGTGGGGCAGAGAGCTGCTTGCTGCTGCAGAGCAGCAGGGCCAGCACTGCCCCTTCCCTGCTGCAGCCATCTCCCACCTCCGGGGCCAGCACTGCCCCTTCCCTCCTGCAGCCATCTCCCTCCTCTAGGGCCAGCACTGCCCCTTCCCTCTTGCAGCCATCTCCCACCTCCGGGGCCAGCACTGCCCCTTCCCTCCTGCAGCCATCTCCCTCCTCTAGGGCCAGCACTGCCCCTTCCCTCCTGCAGCCATCTCCCTCCTCTGGGGCCAGCACTGCCCCTTCCCTCCTGCAGCCATCTCCCTCCTCTAGGGCCAGCACTGCCCCTTCCCTCCTGCAGCCATCCCCCTCCTCTAGGGCCAGCACTGCCCCTTCCCTCCTGCAGCCATCTCCCTCCTCTGGGGCCAGCACTGCCCCTTCCCTCCTGCAGCCATCCCCCTCCTCTAGGGCCAGCACTGCCCCTTCCCTCCTGCAGCCATTCCCCTCCTCTAGGGCCAGCACTGCCCCTTCCCTCCTGCAGCCATTCCCCTCCTCTGGGGCCAGCACTGCCCCTTCCCTCCTGCAGCCATCCCCCTCCTCTGGGGCCAGCACTGCCCCTTCCCTCCTGCAGCCATTCCCCTGTCCTCTGCTCCCTGCCTGAAATGGTCAGGGATTGGAAGAGGCTGCCCAGGGAGGTGGTGGAGGTGTTCAAGGAAGCTGTGTCTCTGGCACCTGGGCACATGTTCTGATGGCTGTGGGTGGGTTGGTGGTTGGCCTCAGTGACCCTAGAGGGCTTTGCCAACCCAAACAACTCGGTGATGCTGCTGTGCCTCGCTGTTCCCTGGCTCTCTCCTGGCTTCCTTCTGTCACGAGCAGTGATCTGCTGGTGCCTTGAATGAAAGCTGAGCCTGGCAGGTCAGCCCTGCCTGCTCCAACCCCTGCCTTCGGAGGGGCAGGTCCTGCTGAAGCTGTCCTTGTGTTCCAGAATCAAACTGAGGTCCCCAGGGAAGCTCTGTGTGAATCCAGAGGCCCCTTGGGTGAGGAAGCTGCTGAAGCGCATCGCCAGCACGTGAGTGGCCGTGGTGGAAAGCCCCTCTGGCTCGGGTGGCCCTGGCCAGAGTCTGCTCATGGGGTGGGCTGCCCAGGGAGGTGGTGGAGTCCCCAACCCTAGAGGGGTTGAAAGGAGGCCTGGATGTGGTGCTGAGGGATGTGGTTTAGTGGCAGTGGCTTAGCAGCAGTGCTGTGACCATGGGCTCTGGGTGAGTGGTTGGACTTGAGGATCTCTTGGTGGTCTCTTCCAACCTTCACACTTCCATGGTTCTACAGCTGTGGTCCTGAGGAGCACTTGAAGGACTTGGGACTCTTGGGGGGAGGGCTGGTGGGGGCTGGTGGAGGCCAAGGGGCCTCATTCCCAAGGTAATGAGGGGCTGAGAGCTGCTGTGCAAAGCAGCTTCTGGACGTTCTTTGTGCCCATGTGCAGGTTCTGCTGGCCCTGGCCTGTGGGTGGGCTGCAGCTCTGAAACATTTTGGCCAACCCAAGCAGACTATGCTGGGGCTGGGGAGGGAGAGGAGCAGGGTTTGCTCTCTGCAGGTGCAGTCAGGCTTTGCTACCTGGCTGGCAAAGCTGCTCTGCTTGCCTGTGTCTGGCTCGGTGGCACAACGTGGGGGCTGCTGGCAGATGTCCTCACCAGCGATGCCTCCTCCTCCACTTGGGGCAGGAGCTGGCTCGCCCCAGGACCTTTCCCATCTTTCTCCTCCTTCTGCTTTCTGCAGGAAGAAGAAATAAGTTTGCTGCCGAGGAAGTGGATGCTCCGAGCCCCGGGATGGGCTGGCCGATGCCGCACAGATGTGGACACCTGGCTGCTCCTCGCTTGCCCGCCGCGTCCTCCCCTTCCCCAAAGCCTCGCCTCTGGCCCCAGCGGTGGCCCCAGCCCGGAGGGTGCTTTGCTGCTGACGCCAGCCCCACGGCAGGCTCGTGGGGGTGCTCTCCCCTGCGGCAGTGTGGCTGTGAACCGTCCTTGGGTTGCTTGCCTGCAGCCCACGGAGCCTTTCCCTGCCAGGGTTCGATGCTGTAGGAACTCTGTGACTCTCTCCACGTGAAGTGCTCACCAGCGGAGTGCCTGCCTGGGGCTGTCTTACACTGTGTGGTGTGTCCTGTCCTGACAGCTCAAGCCAAATAAAACCCATCTCTGTGGTTTTTTTCCCCCTCTGTGCCAGGATAGGTCTAGGCTGGATGTTAGGAGGAAGTTCTTCACAGAGAGAGTGATTTCCCATTGGAATGGGCTGCCCAGGGAGCTGGTGGAGGCACCGTCCCTCGGGGTCTTCAAGCAAAGCCTGGATGAGGCACTTAGTGCCATGGTCTGGTTGACTGGATAGGGCTGGGTGCTAGGTTGGACTGGATGATCTTGGAGGTCTCTTCCAGCCTGGTTGATTCTGTGATTTCCCTGGATCCCTTAGCTTTGAAGGAAGTCAGCAGAGCTGTGGAAAACCACCATGACCTTCCTGGAGATGGATTTGTTGGATGGGTCTGTTTCTGCTGCTCTTGCACAGAGATGCTGCAGGCATGCAAAGCTGCACATCAGTGTCTGTGACCTGGAGCTGGATAGATGGCACAGGGAAGGCATGGAAGCTGGTGGGGTTGGTCTCTTGAATGCATGGAAGCTGGTGGGGTTGATCTCTTCTCCCTAGTATCAGGGGGTACAAGGAGAGGCAGCAGCCTGAAATTGTGCCAGGGTTAGATTGGAGATGAGGAACAATTTCTTTGCTGCAAGAGCAGTCAGGGATTGGAAGAGGCTGCCCAGGGAGGTGCAGCCCCATCCCTGGGAGGTGTTCAAGTAGTGTGTGGGGTGGTTTGATGACTCTGGTGGTCTTAGGTTGGACTTGGTGATCTTGGAGGCCTTTTCCAATTGAAACAATTCTATGATCCATGGAATGTTTTCCATTTCAAACGAGCCTTGACACATGGAGATTATCCTTTGCTCTTCTTGTTGCATCCACAGCAGCTTGCCCAGGATCCCAACGTCCAGGCAGGTTTGGAATTTCACCAGAGAAGGAGACTCCACAGCCTCTCTGGGCAGCCTGCTCCAGGACTTCAGCAGCTTCACAGCACAGGATTTGCTCCTTATATTTAGATGGAACCTCCTGGGTTTCAGTTTGTGCCTGCTGCCTCTTGTCCTGTCGCTGGGCACCACCAAGAGGCTGCCCACATCCTCTTTCTCCCCACCCTTTAGCTCCTGCAGAGCGCTGAGAAGCTCCTCTCTGGCTGCTCTAATCCAGGCTAAACAGCTCCAGGTCTCTCCTCATAAGAGAGATTCTCCAGTCCCATGGAGCACCAAAACACCCCTAAAACTTCATCTGAGATGTCCCTTGCAGGGGGTAGGATCTGTTTGTAAGAGAACTGAGTGATGTTTGATGAGGTAGAAGAGAGGAGCACCCCAAAGCCCCTCCAGGCTTCGGCAGCTGCCTGGGCTAAGAACAAGCGCTGGGGAAACAACCAACGTCTTGCCAAGACCCAAAGCTGGGTCAGCCTTGCAGGAAGGGGAAAGCAGAGCTGGTTCAGGAAGCCCAGGCCCCCACCAAGCTCCTGGCAGCGTTGTGAGCTCAGACAGCACCGTCAGCAGGGAAGGAGAGGGCTGAAAACCACCCCGGCCCCTGCCCCACCTCACTTCTCCTATTTCCCAGCTCAAATAGGGGGATGCAGTCGGGGCCACGGGTGGGGCTGGTATGGCTGCACGGGTGGCCCTGCTGCTGGGGGTGCTGCTGGTCACCCTCCACTTTGGGCATGCAGGTGAGGGTCCTCCTGTCCACGTGGGTGGGGCTGGAGGGTGGTGGGGAGGGGAGTGTGAGGTCTTTGGAGGTGGCATCTTGCTGCCATCTCCAGGGTTTCAGCAGCACCCCATGAGTGGGTCTGAGGGGTGTTGTGGGGGAGTGTGAGGTCTTTGGAGGTGGCATTTTGCTGCCATCTCCAGGGTTTCAGTAGCACCCCATGAGTGGGTCTGAGGGGTGTTGTGGGGGTCTGTGAAGTCTTTGGAGGCGGCATCTTGCTGCCATCTCCAGGGTTTCAGCAGCACCCCATGAGTGGGTCTGAGGGGTGTTGTGGGGGTGTCTGAGGTCTTTGGAGGTGGCATCTTGCTGCCATCTCCAGGGTTTCAGCAGCACCCCATGAGTGGGTCTGAAGGGTGTTGTGGGGGTGTATGAGGTCTTTGGAGGTGGCATCTTGCTGCCATCTCCAGGGTTTCAGCAGCACCCCATGAGTGGGTCTGAGGGGTGTTGAGGGGGAGTGTTGAGGTCTTTGGAGGTGGCATTTTGCTGCCATCTCCAGGGTTTCAGTAGCACCCCATGAGTGGGTCTGAGGGGTGTTGTGGGGGTCTGTGAAGTCTTTGGAGGTGGCATCTTGCTGCCATCTCCAGGGTTTCAGCAGCACCCCATGAGTGGGTCTGAGGGGTGTTGTGGGGGTGTGTGAGGTCTTTGGAGGTGGCATCTTGCTGCCATCTCCAGGGTTTCAGCAGCACCCCATGAGTGGGTCTGAAGGGTGTTGTGGGGGTGTATGAGGTCTTTGGAGGTGGCATCTTGCTGCCATCTCCAGGGTTTCAGCAGCACCCCATGAGTGGGTCTGAGGGGTGTTGTGGGGGTGTCTGAGGTCTTTGGAGGTGGCATCTTGCTGCCATCTCCAGGGTTTCAGCAGCACCCCATGAGTGGGTCTGAAGGGTGTTGTGGGGGTGTATGAGGTCTTTGGAGGTGGCATCTTGCTGCCATCTCCAGGGTTTCAGCAGCACCCCATGAGTGGGTCTGAGGGGTGTTGTGGGGGAGTGTTGAGGTCTTTGGAGGTGGCATTTTGCTGCCATCTCCAGGGTTTCAGTAGCACCCCATGAGTGGGTCTGAGGGGTGTTGTGGGGGTCTGTGAAGTCTTTGGAGGTGGCATCTTGCTGCCATCTCCAGGGTTTCAGCAGCACCCCATGAGTGGGTCTGAGGGGTGTTGTGGGGGTGTCTGAGGTCTTTGGAGGTGGCATCTTGCTGCCATCTCCAGGGTTTCAGTAGCACCCCATGAGTAGGTCTGAAGGGTGTTGTGGGGGTGTATGAGGTCTTTGGAGGTGGCATCTTGCTGCCATCTCCAGGGTTTCAGCAGCACCCCATGAGTGGGTCTGAGGGGTGTTGTAGGGGTGTGTGAGGTCCTTGGAGGTGGCATCTTGCTGCCATCTCCAGGGTTTCAGTAGCACCAGGATGCCTTTGCAGATGGGTGCAGTGATGGTGATGGGATGTGGGGGGAGATGTGCTGCCTGCAAAGGGTTTTGGGTTGCTAGGGGTGATGTGTGAGGCAGGGCTGTGTGCCCCTCCAGCTCTCCTGGAAGCCAATGGCAACCTGAGCTGCCGCTGTGCCAAGACCACCAGGATCTTCATCCCCCCCCGGAGGTACAGCAGCGTCGAGGTGCGGCCCGCGGGGAGCAGCTGCCGGCGCCTCGAGGTGGTGTAAGTGGCTCCGGGGGGGGGCACGAACCCTCCAACCCCCTCATCCTCCCTGGGCTGTTTCAGCTTCACGTTATGAGAAGCTCAAAGGGGCTGAGCTGCTTAAGCGCCCTCCAGGAGAGGGGAGGGATGGTGCCAAAGCCCCCCACGGCGTTGTGATGCCCTTAGGGATCTCTTCCAGCTGAAGCAATTCTCTGGTTCTAGGATTAAGCTGAAAAGCCTGGAGAGGGTCTGCGTGGATCCTGACAGCCCCTGGGTGAAGAAGCTCCTGCAGGACCTCCCTAACCTGTAAGCCCACCTCCACCCCAAGCCAAAGGGGCTCCTGGCAGGGGCAGTGGGGACCAGTTTGCCCACATTTCTCCTCTCTTCTGCTTTTGGCAGGAGGAGGAAGCAGGCTGCCCGCTGAGGAAGCTGCCACCAGCTGAATGGCCAGACGTGCCCGGGCCTCCCCCACCCCACTGCCACCATGCTCCAGTGCAGAGGGACCCATACTGCCCTGAGAGGCTGTGGAGTCTTCTACTCTGGGAGCTTTCAAGCCCTACCTGGATGTGTTTCTGTGTGACCTGTCCTGGGTGATCACAGAATCAACCAGGTTGAAAGAGACCTCCAAGATCATCCAGCCCAAACTATCCCCCAGTCCTGTCCAGTCATCTAGACCATGGCACTGAATGCCATCCTGCTTTGGCCAGGGGGGTTGGACTGGATTGACCTCCAGAGGTCCAACCCCACCATCCTGTGGTTCTGTGCTGCTGAGTCCTGCCCTGAGCCCCTTTTTCCTTTGTGTTTTATGCCTTGAAGCCCTTGAAACCTCCATCCAGTCCCTGCTTCCCCACCCCGTGGCCATGCACTGGGTGACCTAACAGGTCCAATAAAGGTTGCAGCCTTCAACCACCATCCCTGTGTCCCTTTCTGTGGCACGCCAGGGCCTTGGGGGTGCTCAGGGGAACAAGTCCCTGTGGGATGGGGATAGAGTGGGGGCCACCAACCGTCCCTCTTCTCACAGTTGTTTCTCTTGCCAAGCCCTGGGCAGACTGGAGAGCAGGGCAAAGGGGAACCTAATGCACCACAGAATCAACCAGCTTGGAAAAGACCTGCAGGATCATCGAGCCCAACCTATCACCTCACCCTTCTAATTAGCCAAACTAAGTGCCTGCTCCAGCCTCCTCCTAAGCACCTCCAGGGATGGTGACTCCACCACCTCCCCCAGCAGCCCATTCTAATGGGTGCAACAAGAGTAAGTGCAGAGCCCTGCCCCTGGGGAGGAACAATCCCAGGCACCTGTACATATGTCTTGGAAGGCAGAAGGAGAAACTTCTTTCCAGTGAGGGTCACAGAGCACTGGAACAGGCTGCCCAGAGAGGTTCTGGAGTCTCCTTCTCTGGAGGCTTTCAAAACCCACCTGGATGCATTCATGTGCAAAGTACCCTGGGTGATGCTGCCTTAGCAGGGAGGTTGGACTGGATGATCTCTGGAGGTCCCTTCTGACCTCTAAAGTTCTGTAGATCCCTGGAGAGGCACCTTGGAGTTACCTGTGGGACAGCAATGTGCCAAGAAGGACAAGGGTCTCCTGGGCTGCATTAAGAAGAAGGTGGCCAGCAGGTCAAAGGAGGTTCTTCTGTCCTTCTCTTCTGCCCTGGTGAGATCACATCTGGAGAGCGGGGTCCAGTTCCAGGCTCCTCAGTTCAGGAGAGACAAGGAAATACTGGAGAGAGTCCAATGAAGGCTATGAGGATGCTGAAGAGGCTGGAACATCTGTGTGGTAAGGAAAGGCTGAGAGACCTGGGGCTGCTTAGCCTGGAGAGGAGAAGGCTGAGAGGAGATCTGATGAGTGTTTATAGATCTCTGAGGGGTGGGGGGTAAGAAGGGGTCAGGCTCTTTTCAGTGGTGTCTTGTGACAGGACAAGGGGCAATGGACACAAACTGGAACCTGGGAAGCTCCACCTCAACATGAAGAAAACCTTCCTTGGTGTGAGGCTGCTGGAGCCCTGGAGCAGGCTGCCCAGAGAGGCTGCAGAGTCTCCTTCTCTGGAGTCTTTCAAGACCCACCTGATGTGTTCCTGCGTGACCCTGCTTTGGCAGAGGGGTCGCACTGGATCTCTGGAGGTCCCTCCCAGCCCCCAGCACTCTGATTCTCCACCAAGAACCACGAGGTAAGCAGGTTCAGGAGGTGGCCGCGGTGGCTTCTGCCTTTCTCAGCAGGGAGGTGGCCTGGGCCATGTGCAGCAGGGGGGAAGCATCTGCTGGGAAGCCGAAGCGTGGGGCACGTGGGGCACTTCGCTTCCCAGCCTGCAAAATCCCCCTGGGGGGGTGTGTGCTTATAAAGAGCCCCCACCACACTCTGGGGTGGGCAGTGAGGATGCAGCTGCTGGCAGCGGTGGTGGCCCTGGCCCTGCTCCTGAGCAACGTGGTGCCAGGGCATGGTGAGTGACCTTCGGGGGCCCATCCATCTCTCCCTCTCAACCTTAGGTGGGGCTGAGTGTGGGCCCCTCCGAGCTTCCAAACTTGGGTATTGCCTGTCTCTGAGCTTGTGATGACCTTTCAAATCAGGTGGCTAAGGTGGCACCAGGCAGGGTCTGCCTGCTGGGTTTAAGCTGCTTGTCTTCAAACTTCCCATGAAACTCAAGCTCTTTGGTGGGTTTAGTTCATAAAATGTTGGTTAAGTTTCCAAACCCTGGAGCTAAACCCTCTTTAGGTATGAAAAGAAAGCTGTGAGCCTCTGTTGGGGCAATCATGGTGGATTCAGGTTGAAGGATGAGCTTAGATGATCTCAGAGCTGTCTTTTTGAACCAAAGCAGTGCTGTGATTCTGTGATCAGTTTGGCTTTTTGAACCAAAGCAAAGCTATGATCCCACGATCAGGTTGGGAAGGACTCTCAAAGGTCATTTTGCCCAAGCTCCCTGCAGTGAGCAGGGACATCATGCATCAGCCTGTGTCAGCCTGGCTCCTCTGCACTGCAGCACCCCACTCACACAAGCCTCACCCCTGCAAACGGTCCTGTGGGTGCTGGGGAGGGGATGGGATTGCAGCATGAGGATGGTGGGGGGCCAAGACCTGGGTGTGGGCTGCCGTTGGGTGCAGGTCTGTCCCTGGAGAGCCTGCTGATCAACATGAGGTGCAAGTGCATCAAATCGACCACCCAGGTCATCAACTTGGGGCTGATCCTGGCCATCGACGTTACGCCGCCGGGGATCCACTGCAGGAGGAAGGAGATCATGTAAGTGGGCAAGGCTGCAAAGCAGAAACTGCAAACTGCTGGCTCGTGGCCTGGTGCAAAAATCCCTTCATCCCTAAGCCCTCTGGTGACTCTTGCAAGTCCTGAGGTGCTGCTGACAGCTTGAATGGGGTTGAGCCTTGGCACTGTCGTGGAGCTGAGGTGGAAGCCCAAATAGTCCCCATCTATCCGTGGTGAGGGTTGCAGGGGTGTGCTCAGGACTGCGCTGGGGAAAAGGAGGGGTTTCCTCTGCAGACAGTTAGAGGTTCTCCAGGGAACAGGCATTGAGTGGGGCTGATGAGATCTTGTTGCCTTGCAGCCTCACCCTGAAGAGAAACAAGAAGGTGTGTGTGGCCCCCGAGGCACCCTGGATCCAGCTGCTCATCCATAAGCTGACAGAGAGGTGGGCAGCAACCCCAAAACAAACAACATCTCACATGGGGCTGGCAAGATGATCTCCTCCTCCTGACTGCTGGCATTGAGGTGCTGAAGCAGGTCCATAAAAGGGCAACCAAGCTGGAGGAATGTCTGGAGAACAGGGCTGGTGAAGAGCAGCTGAGGGAAGTGGAGGTGTTTAGCCTGGAGGAGCATGGAGTGAGGCAGGAGTTGGTCTGTCCAACCAGGTAATAAGTGATAGAGCAAGGGGAAAGAAGTCACCGTCCCTGGAGGTGTTGAAGCAAAGCCTGGCTGAGGCACTTAGTGCCATGGTCGGGTTGATTGGACAGGGCTGGGTGACAGGTTGGACTGGATGATCCTGGACATCTCTTCCCACTTGGTTTGACTCTATGATTCCATGAAATGTCCTCAAGTTGCACCAAGGGAGGTTGAGGTTGGATATGAGGAAGAATTTCTTCCCTGCAAGAGTGCTCAGGAACAGGCTGCCCAGGGAGGTGGTGGAGTCCCCATCCCTGGAGGCGTTCAGGAAGCCTGTGGCGCTTGAGGATGTCATTTAGCAGCCATGGTGGTGTTGGGTGGAAGGTTGAACTGGATGATCTTAGATTTCCACCCTTGATGACTCTGCTTTTCATTTCTTCCCTCCCTCACAACCTGCAGGAGTGTCACCAAAAGGGAAGCAGCAAGACGGCGGCGGCGGGAAGCAGCGCAGTGGGCTGGGGGAGCACAGCCGCGGTGCTGCCCCCCTTGCAGCGCCCCCAACCTGCTTCTCCCTCTGCCTGGGTACAGTAACAACTAACCAGCCATGGTTATTTACTCCTCTGTGGGCACATCTCCTCTGCTGGGATTCACCTTCCTCTGCTCTCCTCACACCAAGGTTTTCCCTTTGGGGTCACCTTTTGGGTTCCCGCACATGACAGCAGCCCCTCCTGGGTGCCATCAATAAAAGGATGAACCTGCTGTTCCCCTCTCAGCTGTGGCAGCTCTTTCTGCACAGATTTGTGTCCAAATTGGGGGGTTTGGTGTGGGGGACTTGGGCCAGGCCGTGGCACCATGGAGCCTTCAGCTGCTTTGCTGCTGGGTGCATCCCCATGTGTTGCTTTTCCTTTGTCCCAGCTCTTTGTGCCTTTTTCTGACACCTATGGTCGTGCTGTGGGGCACTGGCAGGAGTTAGGATGGGATCTGACCTGACTCACAGGAGAAATGGGAGATACTGGGATACAACTTCCCAGTGATGGGCTGAGCTTCTCTCCATGGAGCCTCATTTTCCTGGCATGGATGCACACCTCCCACCAGGGGTGGCACAGGGACCCCAGGAGATGGTGACACCTAAGGTCATGCTATGGGGCACTGGCAGGAGTTAGGATGGGATCTGACCTCTGACTCACAGGAGAAATGGGAGATACTGGGATACAACTTCCCAGTGATGGGCTGAGCTTCTCTCCATGGAGCCTCATTTTCCTGGGATGGATGCACACCTCCCACCAGGGGTGGCACAGCAGGGGGTGATGTCCCCATCTCTAGAGGGGTTCAAGAAATACGTGGTCATGGCACTTGGGGGCATGGTTTGATAGCCACGATGGTGTGGGTTGGATTGGATAATTTTGGGAGGGCTTTTCCAACCTAAACAATCCCAGGATTCTAAAGAGAGGACAAAAGGTTTAAAGCAGATACAGGGAGGAGTAAGGAGGAGCTGCTCCCAGGCTCCACTGTGCCCTGACTCCATGCTGCTCTCCACGAAAGGCCACACTCCTTGGATGGAAAGAAGGAAACAGACCAACCCAGCTGCATTGTACAAAATCCTCTTTTCTTTTTTACCATCATTTATATATCTATATACACACACAAAACCTCGGAGCTAACAGAGTTACCAGGCTGAGGTTTAAAAAGTTGCTGGTGGAAGGGTGTTGGATTTTGTTTTCTCTGCGTGCTTTAGGCAGTGCTGCTGCTTCCAAGGTAGACACCAGGCACCATCTTTTTGACAGCAAATCAAGGCAGTGAGGAGCACTAAAGGGCTTTGGGGGAGTTGGGTGGGTTTATTTTTTGTCCAGGTGCTAGCTTTGAGGGTGCTGAGGTGTGCTGGGAATCCAAAGGCAGTGGCTCTAAGCTGGAAGAGGATGGATTTAGACTGGACCTTGGGAAGAATTTTTTTACAGTGAGATATTGCAACAGGTTGCTCAGGGAGGTTCTGGATGCCCCCTCCCTGGAGGTGTTCAAGGCCAGCTTGGATGAGGCTTTGAAGAACCCAGTGCAGTGGGAATGTGGGGGGTTGGAACTAGGTGATCTTTAGGGTCCCTTCCAACCCATTCTGTGAATCTATGAACCAAGGGACTGGGATCTATGAACTTGGTCCAGTGTGAGTGTGGGGGGTTGGAACTAGGTGATCTTTAGGGTCCCTTCCAACCCATTCTGTGAATCTATGAACCAAGGGACTGGGATCTATGAACCTGGTCCAGTGGGAGTGTGGGGGGTTGGAACTAGGTGATCTTTAAGGTCCCTTCCAACCCAACTCATTCTGTGAATCTATGCACCAAGGGACTGGGAACCAAGGGGAAATGAACCCTTGTAGAAAACTGGGCAAGAGGTTGCCCACAGAGGTGGTTGAGGCCCCACTCCTGAAAACATTCAAGATCAGACTGAGTGTAGCCCTGGGCAGCCTGCTCTAGCTGGAGGTGTTGCTGCTGACTGCAAGGGGTTGGACAAGATGGCCTTTGAGGGTCCTTTCCAATCCAGTGAATCTGTGACCTGATGACTTCCCATCCACCTCTGCCCAGAGTTGGGCATAATCTGCTTTGTGTTTCTCCCCCTCCTCTAGAAAACTCTCCACTGTCAGCTTCCCTTCTAGGTCAGGAGAAGCTGAGTGTTGCCATCTGGACATTGCTTTCCAAAAGGGATCTCAGCTCACAGACTGCTGCTGCCTGCTCCCTCCCTTCCTAGGGCAGAGAATCACTGCAGACAGCGACACAGTGGAAAGAAAAAAACAAACCAACAAGCTCAATCCCCTTTACTGCTCCTGCTGGGCAAAAAAGCTCCATCCCAGCCCATCCCCTCAGTGCTCCTGTTGCTGTTCCTCCTGAGAAAGGGATCAAACCAGAAGGAAAAGGAGGAGGGAGCCAGTGAAAGGCAGGGGTACAGCCCGTGTGAAAGGTGAGTAAGCACATCCCCGGTTGTGTGCAGCCACTGAAAACACGACCAAGCCTCCTTCTGAAATCCAGAGGTTTGGTGCAACAGCTGTTCAAATCACTGTTTGGGGCTATTTCTCTTGGTGGTGCTGGTGTGGTTTGGTGGTTTGTTGTTGTTTGGGGGTTTTTTTTTGGTTCAATATTGCCCAGCAGAACGAACATTTCTGGAAGTGCATTTGGCAGCAGAGAAAATCCAAATGGAACAACCTTCCTTCAACGGCTTAGAAACCCAAAGGAAAGTCCAACTTCAGCAGGTTACAGCATCTGCAGGAGCTGGGCTTGGTTTGGTTGCTTTTTTTATGGTTCCCATCCTTTCCCACCCCCTTTATAGCAAAACATTGCTGCTGGAGTTTATTTTGTTTTCCCTCCCTTCCTTCCTTGCTCTCTTTTCCTTTCCTTGCTCTCTTTTCCTTTCCTTGCTCTCTTTTCCTTTCCTTGCTCTCTTTTCCTTTCCTTGCCTAACAAATCTGGCTCCTCTGCAGTTCAGCTACAATCAGCAGTGAATTGGGAAACTCTCAATTTGCTGCAAACAGCTCAAAAAATACCGGGAGTGAAGTATGGTAGGAGAGAAACACTGCTGACCTTGCTAGTCACCATGCACGGTGGATGAGAGGTGAGGGAGGAAAGGAGGAGAAGGCTTTGTTTAGTGCACACCTCCAGAGCACAGCACCACACCTTTTTTCCCCTCTCCCACCTCCCCTCTAACAAAAAGAGACAGAAAGGTGATGTCCACAAAGTTAACTTTTTCATGCTATTCTATTTTCCAGTACTATGCTCTCCAAATCCCCTTTCACTGTGGGCTAGGTGGTGACCACTGAGGTATATTTAACAACGAGACACCTGCACCTAGAAGTGAGGGGAAAAAACCATCCACCTTCAGAAAGGACCTGGCTTCTGCTTTTGCTGCTTGCACAGGGGGGTTTCACCCAGCTGCCCTGCTCGCTGCCAGTTCAGAGGCAGAAGAGGTGAAGCTGCCCTGCTCGCCCCCGATTCAGAGGCAGAAGAGGTGAAGCTGCCCTGCTCGCCCCCGATTCAGAGGCAGAAGAGGTGAAGCTGCCCTGCTCGCCCCCGATTCAGAGGCAGAAGAGGTGAAGCTGCCCTGCTCGCCACCAATTCAGAGGCAGCAAGAGGTGATGCCTCCTTCCTTTTCTTTTAGGCACTTCTGTTTAACAAGGACTTGTCCTTTCCTGCACTCTGTTTTCAGGTGCTGGTTCACACCATCCCTTTCCCAGCCCCGCCGACCCCCACCCCAGCAAGCCTCAGGGGATAGTTTAGGTCCAATTATTACTTTTATCTCCTTTCCCCTCCCCAAATGGATCATTTCCTACGTATAAAACAAGACAAGGAATGTTTCATTAGCAGGAGAAGAGCCTGGCTTGGCAGCTCTGCAGGATAGAAAACAGCTCTTATTTTTTATCTAGTATTTAAAACCAATTTCACCATTTAAAATCTGGGGTTTTTTTTGGCAGCAGAGGAATGAAAATGGCTCTTTTAAAGAAGTATTTAAAACCAAATCTCACCATTTAAAGTTTTTCAGCAGCAGAGCCATGAAAATGGCTCTTTTTGGGAAGGATTTCAGACGAATTTCACCATTTAAAATCAGTTTGCAGCAGCAGAGGAATGAAAATAGCTCTTTTTAAGAAGTATTTAAAACCAAATTTCACCATTTAAAGTTTTTCAGCAGCAGAGCCATGAAAATGGCTCTTTTTGGGAAGGATTTCAGATGAATTTAGAATCATAGAATCAGTCAGGGTTGGAAGGGACCACAAGGATCATCTAGTTCCAATCCCCCTGACATGAGCTGGGACACCCTACCCTAGGATCAGGCTGGCCACAGCCTCATCCAGCTTGGCCTTAAACACCTCCACGGTGCCTCAACCACCTCCCTGGGCAAGGCTCTCACAAGAACTTCCTCCTCACATCCAGCCTGACCCTGCCCTTCTCCAGCTTTGCTCCATTCCCCTTGGTCCTGTCACTCCCTGATTAGCCTGAAAAGTCCATCAGCAGAGGGATGAAACTGGCTCTTTCTTTTTTGGAAGCATTTCAAACGAATCTCACCATTTAAAAACCTGTTTGCAGCAGCAGAGGGATGAAAATGGCTCTTTTTTGGAGTCGTTTAAAACTAATTTGACCACTTTAAATGCGACCTGTTCTCAGCAGTAGAGCAACGAGACGTAAATCCAGGCTGGCAAACTGGTTAAAAATTGCATCCAAGTAATGGAAAACTGTTGTCATTTATTAAAAATATCACTTTTTTTGTTTGTTTTCTTTGAGACTAGAAACAGTAAAGTGCATGAAAAGTTTAAAATATCAATTCAAGGGGGGGGAGAAAAAATAGCAGCAAAAAAAAAAAGCAGAATAAAGAAAAACTTAAAACCACAGACACAACCTTATCTTTTTTTTCCTTATCACTCTCTGCCTTTTGGGTGTTTTTAAGCAGCCAACCCAATTTCATTTTCTTTTTCACGTTGTCTTTTCCCCCTCCCACCCCCAGAAAAAGTTGCGTTATGCTTAATGCCTCTCGAGGCACAAAGATGGGAAGTGGCCACCTCGGAGCATAGAAAGAAAGGGGGGAAAAAAGAAACAAAACCAAAAGGGATTTCCAACAGATCCAAAGAGTATTAACAGTTGGGAGGGGATCAGCAGCTTTTAAATCCAACCCTGACTGACAACAGAAAGGCTGTTCAAGAAGAGCAATGGCTATTTGGCAACCAGGGGCAGGAAAAACCATCCAAGGAATGACTACGTGGAAGAAAAGCATGTTGAGAGCTCCTCCACGTGGCCTTTGGAGACAGAGGTAAGGTCATTTCCAGCAGCTTTTTCCTGTCCCCTATGCTTAAGCAGCTAATCTCAAGTTTCCTTTTGGAAAAGGGAACCTAGGATGGATTTGCAACTTCTTGTACTCACCCAAGCAGCTTGCTTCAAGTGCCATACCCCGGCTACTTCTTCACCCTGCTCCCAAACTGTGCTGCTGAGCAGTGTGTGGCCCTGGCTTGCTGGAGCAGAGAGGCAGCTCTGTTTCACAGAGCTCCTTCAGATCCCTGAATAGCTCCAAGTTATGCAAAGCTCTGGGAAACATAAAAAGTAGGTTTCTGTGGAGTCTGAAGAGCGAGCATTAAACTCTCTGTGGAGTCTGAAGAGTGAGCATTAAATACTCACCTGCAGAGTCCTGAGGCAGAGCTTTGCTGGAAAAGTTGTTGCAAAAATGGAATTACAGCAGAATTTAGACCTCAAATTTGATTGCAGCTATCAACATATCTTTGGTTTACTACTAGTAGTTAGAGAAGGGTCAGGGCCACACTGCTCATCAGTTATACTCAGGCATTAAGTGCTTGTCTAATGTGCAAAATGAATTTTGGCTGCAGAGTTCAGTTTTGGGTTCCAACAAAGAGCGTTTCTAATATCCTCCCTACAAAAGAAGCACTGCTGGGTTGGTTTGAATTTCTCCTCCTCCAAAAAAGAAAAGCTTGTCTCGTTATTTTGCCAAAGAATTCTCTCAACAAGGTGTCAAGAAGTTAAGTTTTTGGGATCTCCTCTGTGGGTTTCTAAGTGCAGCTTCCTATCTGAGAAGACAAAGCTTGCCAGTTAAAAACAAAACAACCCCACCCCTCCCAAACCCACAAAACCAAAACAAAACAACAAACCACAGTTAAATTAAAAACCTGGAAAGGGAAGAATGCTTTGGTTCCAGCCCTAGTGCCAAATGATACCAATGTGCACCAAAAATGTGCAAAAATCTCCTATCAAACACATAAGGAAAAGGAGCTTGAAGAAGCAGCTGAAGGTTGGCCAGACTTCACTCCTAGAGACTTTGATTTACAACTGTACAGGTCCACAACGACAGGTCCATGCCCTCCGAGGGGCAGGGCTCCACTACCTCCGGTTAGGCAAGTGCACGCCGTTGACAAGAGGCAGCAGAGGAGGATGGAGTTCTAGTTGTGTTAACAGTGAGAAGTGGTCTGAAGGGATGTGAGGGTGTGGGCACCCAGTGATGTTGTTGTCAACCAGCCACTGAGGGTCCAAAGGCCCCAGGACACCAAGCACGTTCATGTGAGTGTTGGAATAGAAAATGTAGTCAATCACACCCTAGGGAGAAAGAGAAACACCACAGTGAGAACAGAGCTGGCTCCTGCCACCCTGACCTCCAGCAGCTCCCAGCAAGAGGGCACGCTCCTGGAACAGGCTGCCCAGGCAGCTCAGGCATGGCCCCTGCCTGCAGCTGTTCAAGACCAGGTAGGGTGAGACCCTGAGCAACCTGGGCTAGTGGGAGGTGTCCCTGCCCATGGCAGGGGGGGTGGAACTAGATGATGTTTAAGGTCTCTTTCAATCCAAATCATTCTATGAATGTATGAAGCCAGGCTGAATGAATTTGGGCTGTTCAGCCTGAAGAAGGCTCCAGGGAGACCTCAGAGCTGCATTTCAGTATCTGAAGGGAGTGTACAGGAAGGCTGTGGAGGGACTGTTTAGAAGGGCTTGTGGTGATAGGATGAGAGGCAATGGTTTGAAACTGGGGCAGAGGAGATTTCGGTTGGACATCAGGAGGAAGTTCTGCACCATGAGGGTGGGGAAATACTGGAACAGATTGCCCAGGGACGGGGTTGAAGCCCCATGCCTTGGTACATTCAGGATCAGACTTGATATGGCTCTGGGCAGCCTGATCTAGTTGGAGATGTCCCTGCTGACAGCAGGGGATTTTGGCAAGAAGACCTTGGAGGGTCCCTTTCAACCCAGTGCCATCTGTGAATCTCTGAATTAGGATAAGACACTTTTGAACAACAGGCACTGGACCAGGCTGCCAGGGAGGTGGTAGAGTCCCTACACCTGTAGGGATTTCAAAGAGGCCTGGATGTGGTGCTGAGGGGCATGGTTTAGTGGCAGTGGCTCAGCAGCAGCGGTGGGACTGTGAGCTCTAGGACAGTGTTGGATTTGCTGATCTCAAAGGTCTCTTTCACCCTCCACAGCTCCGTGGCTCTATGACACGCACGTGTTTGGCCTCCCAGGTGCCACATCCCTTCCCCTTAGGTCACTGGGCCACAACCAGCTGGAGAAGCTTAAAGCAGGGCCAGCAAATGAACCATGTGAGTACGGCAGGGGAAGCACCCAGAGAGCGCAGGAAGCAGTGAGAAAGCACTTAGAGGAAGAGAGGGAAAAGACAGCCGATGGTCAGGACATTGCAGCAGCGCGCCGGGTAGGGGGAGCCCAGGTCACCACCTGGCAGGGCAGAGAAAGGGCTACTTACTTTGAAATCGAAAGTGTAATTGGTGTAAGGCATCAGGTTGTTCTCGTAGGCGCTCTTCAGCTGGAAGCCGTGGGTGATCCTGCCCTCGGAGGCTCCGTTCTTGCCGCTGCCGCTGAAGTTCATCAGACACTCGTTGTAGCGCAGCTCCTTGAAGTCCTTGTGGTTGTCAGCCACGATGCCGTTGCTTAAGTATTCCACCACGCCTGGGTGCAAAGGGAAGGGGGTCAGAGAGGTGTTCTACAGCACCACAACCTGCTCTGCTCTCCTCTCCTGACAGCCAGTTTGGAGAGCTGTGGAGCACCCCCAGCACAAGGGCAGGGAACTGCTAGGGCAGGTCCAGAGCACTACACGAAGATCTCAGGAGGTTTTTAAGGCCAGGCTGGATGGGGCTCTGAGCAACCTGATCTAGGGTGAGGTGTCCCTGCCCATGGCAGGGGGGCTGGAACTAGATGATCCTTGAGGTCACTTCCAGCTCTGACAATTCTATGATCAGAAGGCTGGAACACTTCTCCTATGAGGACAGGCTGGGAGAGTTGGGGCTGTTCAGCCTGGAGAAGAGAAGGCTCCAGGAAGACCTTGGAGCAGCCTTCCACTATTTGAAGGGAGCTACAAGAGATCTGGAAAAGGACTTCTGACAAAAGTATGGAGTGACAGGACAAGGGATGATGGCTTCCAACTAGGATTTAGGTTAGCCATTAGGAAGCAATTCTCTACCCTGAGTGCGAGAGGTTGCCCAAATGATGCTGTGGAGACTCCAAGCCTGTGTTCAAAGCCAGGCTGGACAGGGCCTGGAGCAACCTGGTCTAGTGGGAGGTGTTCCTGCCCATCTCAGGGGGTTGGAACTGGATAATCTTTCAGGCCCCTCCCAACTCAAACCATTCCAGGATTCAGAGAACACTGGCTTGGAGTTCAAAATCAAATCCCTGTGAGACTAGAAAAGCACAGGGAATCTACACAACAGCTTCTTTGTCCATACTTAGGGTTCTTCAGAGGTTCTGACATCATTTCTGGTGGCTTGCAGTAAACTCATAGCACACAGACCACAGCAGGCACACAGCAGGGTACTCAAAAGGCAGCTTTCACACATCTGTTTGACACTGGAGTATCAAATGTCAGGGCTACTACAGCAAACCCTTCTCCTCAGAAGGCTTTCATGTTCCATCACCAACTCACATCTGCCCTACTTCCTGCTCAAGCTGTGAGTGTTTATTTAACCATTTATTAAGATCTGTTTGTGCTTTTCTACATCTCTGTAGGAGCAACCAGCTTTTCTGGAGCATAAAACTGCAACAGCCTCATTCAGAGGTGTCCCTGACCATGGCAGGGGAGTTGGAGTAGATGATGTCTGAGGTCATTTCCAACATGAGCCGTTCTAGGATTCTAAGATCACAAAAAAGCAGTAGACTGAGGCAGATGCTTTGGGATTCTCTTCAGCCAGATTTGTTGCTGAGAAGCTTTCACCCATGCCTACTCAGGTAAGTGCAAACCACCCAGACCCCTTGCAGGAAAAGAGGATTCTCTAAACGTGGAGTGAACAATGAAACCCAAACCAGTCTCACCTGAATCAGGCAATGAGTTGAGATCTGCACACAGCACCAGAGGGATAGAGTTAGGATCTGCTGTTGGGCTGCTGGGCCTGCTGGAGGCTTTCTCAAGGATGTTCTTCAGCTCTGAGACAAACATCATGGTCTGGATGAGTTTGACATCTGAGTACTCAGGGTCCCAGTGCATGTGGGCATTGGCCACGATGAGCAGCTGCTTGTCCACATGAAGTGATTTCATACCTGGAGAGACAGACACACACATTTCAACAGGGAAAAGCTGATGGTAGGAATGTGGCAGATCTTCCTTGTTCACATCCAGGGCCTCCAAGTCAGACCCACCAGCAGATGGCTGTTGATGGGGAAAAAAGGCATGTCCACAGGTTTCTTCAACACTTCCAGGGGCAGGGACTCCACCACCTCCTGGTCCTGGGCAGCCTGTTCCAATGCCTGACCACTCTTGCAGCAAGAATATTTTCCTGATGTTCAACCTAAACCTCACCAGGTGCAGCTTCAGGCCACAGACGGGCTCAGCTTGGAAGGGACCTCAGAGATCATCTACTCAAACCTCCCAACTAAGCTGGGTTACTCAAGGCCTCATCCACCCTGTCCTTGAACACCTTCAGGCAGGAGGCAGCCACAGCCTCCCTGGGCAGACTATTCCAGAGCCTCACCACCCTCACACTGAAGAACTTCTTCCTCAGACCCAGTCCAACCCTGCCTTCTCTCAGCTTCAAACCATTGTCCTTGTCCTGTCTCTAGACACCCTCAGAAAAAGTCTCTCTGTAGCCTTCCTGTAAGCTACTTCAGCTACTGGAAGGCAGCTCTGGAGTATTCTTCTCTCCAGGTTGAACACTCCTAGCTCCCTCAGCCTGCCCTCATAGCAGAGGTGCTGCAGGCCTTAGATCATCTTTGTGGCCTCCTGTGGACTCACTCCAGCAGCTCTGTGTTCTAACGTTGGGGACACCAGAACCGGAGGCAGTATTGGAAGTGAGGTTTCAGCAGAGCAGAGCAAAGGGGCAGAATCCCCTTTCCTGCTCCAGTACAGCTGAGTAAGCCATGAGAGAGCCAGGCTTATACTCACTTGCTCCAAACAATTCCTTGTGCACCTCTAACACCACAGCAACTCCAATGTTGTCCTTTGTCATCACTCTGTTCAGCATAGCTTCAGAACCTTCTGAGTTAGCCATCGCCACCTGGTTGAACTCCACCGTGTGCTTCTGCACCAGGGTGAACCTGATTGAACACAGAGAGCAGTGTGAAGAGGCCACTCCACTCCTCACATCCAAGGAGAGGGCCTGCAGGACAGGGTGAGGCAACCTTCTGTTTTTTACAGTAGTAAAATAAGATCTAAACCCACTTCTCCAGTCAAGACAGAGCTCTTGGTCTGGCAAGCAAAATACTCCCAGGGCACATTTAGGGGTTAGGAGCTGTTGACTTGTCTCAGTGTGCACTTCTGAGGGGACTCCTGAAAGGTTATGACACCTCCTCAGGAATGTGAGGCACAAAATCATAGATTGGGTTGGGTTGGAAGGGACCTCCAAAGGTCACCAGTCCAACGCCCCTGCAGTCAGCAGGGACATCCTCCACTTGAGCAGGCTGCTCAGAGCCTTGTCCAGCCTGGCCTTGAATACCCCAAGGGTGGAGCCTCAACTACCTCCCTGGGCAACCTGTTCCAGTCCAGGGGGGGCTTGGAATCTCTCCAAATGAGGAGACTCCACAACCTTTCTGGGCAGCCTGCTCTAGATCTCCAGCACCTTCAGAGTAAAGAAGTTTCTCCTCACGTTGAGGTGGGACCTCCTGGGTTCTAGCTTGTACCCACTTTCCTTTTCCTATCACTGGGTACCACCAACAGGAGCCTGGCACCTTCATCTTGACAGCCACCCCTGAGACGTGTATAGCCACTGAGAGGGAAGCTTTCAGGCCTAAAGCAAGCTGGCTTTCAGGGACTGGGACAAATCAGCTCCTGCCCCTTACTTCTCAGTTTTGAAGAATATTGCACAGCCATCCACGTGCTTCTTCTCCTGCTCAGACATGATTTTGGCACGAGACTTTGGAGAGAAGAAGCCGTCGTAGCCTCGCTCCTTCAGGGCTGGCAGAAAGAGGGTGAAGTATTGCTCTGTTTCCACTTCCTGCAAGGGAACACAAAGGCTTCAGGCTACCAAAGTCAAGTCAACCCAGCCTGGGCCTGTCTCAGCCTGCAGTCAGCAGCTCTCAGCAAAGCAAAAAGCTTCTGTTTGCACAAATCCTGGCACTTCCTAGCTTAATGGGTTGCTGGCAATGGATCTGCATTCCTGGCTGTGCTGGGGAGGTGACAGGTGTATGTTGGCTTACACCTGAATATTTGACACCTGAATGTGCATACTGCCCTAGGGTAAGACGTAGGATATCCAGCAGCAATCAGTAATTCATCTGGAGAGGCTCTTTCACACAAGGGTCTCTCACTGCTCTCTAACAGCACTGTTTCTTTGCAGTGGCATTTGGACTCCAGGAGGATTTCAGAGGTTGATCTCTGGAGGTTTGCAGATCAAGGTAACTCCTTTCTTCCTTTGGAGGAATTTTGCTTACCAAAACTTGCTTTAAAAGGGAAAGATCAGTTTAAAGGTAGAAGTGTTCTATGCATCAGCAATGAATTTCTAATAATACAGAAGGATGCAGGTACCAGTGACAAAAAAATACTGAACTTTGACCACTCCTTGTGTGCCAAAGAGAGTATTTTTGAGGCTCTAACTGCTGTAGCAAGCAGGAATGGACTAGAACCAGTGGCATTTTGGGCTTAGAGCACATTACTCCCCCACATACACCTAGAGGGAGAATATTTAGGATGCTTATCTGAAGGAGGAGAGACACAGATTCATATAATGGTTTGGGTTGGGACATTCAAGATCATCTGGTTCCAACCTCCCTGCCACTACAGCAGGTTGCTCAAGGCCTCATCCTACCTGGCCTTGAACACTCCCAAGGTGGGGGCACACACAACCCCCCTGGGCAACCTGTCTCAGTGTCTCTCTACCCTCACTGTTAGGAATATCTTCCTAATCTCCCCTCCTCAAGCTTCAATCCTGATCTTCCAAGAGAGATTACCAACTGACTGAGCCAATTTTAGCTCACTTCATTTGTCTCATTGCATGAAACACCAGCCAAGATGTAAAGAAGGTCATAGAGTCTCCTCCTCTGGAGACTTCCAAGGCCTGTCTGGATGTGTTCCTCTCTGATCTGTGTTAGATAGTATTGTCCTGCTCTGGCAGAGGGGTTGGACTCAATGATCTCCTTGGGTCCCTTCCAACCCCTAACATCCTGTGAGCCTGTGAAGGAGCTGTGCACACAGCTTGAGTTGGTAAACCCCAGGCTTTGTTAGCAAGCAGGTGGTTGTGGCGCTCTCAGGATTTCACTCCAGAGGTGGAATTCAAAATTTTCTGTGTTTTAGGAAGAAAAGTCATTTTCCAGTTACCTGAAGACTAATGATATCTGCATCACAGTTGACAATTTCTTCCATGATTCCCTTTTTCCTGTACTCCCAGTTGAGTGCCCAGGATGGGCAGTAGCCGTAGAGCTGCCGTGTGGCGTATTTGTCACACAGGACATTGTAACACATAACTGTGAATGAAGCTGGAGGAGAGGAAGGAAGAGAGGGAAAGGTGATCAGCCTCACAAAGTGACAAAAAAAGGCTTTTATTCAAGGCAAATTCTCAACCTGGTGTCCCTCAGGGGTCGGTGCTGGGACAACTGCTGTTTAATATCTTTGTCAGCGACACGGAGAGTGGGACTGAGGCACTCTCAGCAACCTTGCAGATGACACCAAGCTGTGTGGTGCTGGTGAAACACTAAAGGGAAGGGATCCATCCAGAGGGGCCACAGCCAACTTCCTGAAGTTCAACAAGGCCAAGTGCAAGGTCAAAGCAATCCCAAGCACAAACCCAGGCTGGGTGAGGAGTGGCTGGAGAGAAGCCTGGAGGAGAAGGACTTGTGGGTGTCAGTTGGTGACAAACTCCCCAGGAGCCAGCACTGGCCTCTTGTAACCCAGCAGGCAGCTGTGTGCTGGCTGCATCCAAAGCAGGGAGAGCAGCAGCACAGGGAGAGGATTCTGCCCCTCTGCTCTGCTGAGACCACACCTGCAGCACTGCCTCCAGTTCTGGTGCCCCCAGCACAAAATGGACATGGAGCTGCTGGAGAGGGCCCAGAGGAAGCCATGAAAACGATCAGAGGGCTGGAGAGCCTCCCTATAGGGACAGACCCAGCAAGCTGTGGCTGTTCAGCCTGAAGAATGCAAGGCTCCAGGGAGACCTTAGAGCAGCCTTTCAGTACCTGCAGGTACTACAGGACATCTGGGGAGGAACTTCTGACAAGAGCTTGTAGTGACAGGATGAGGGACAATGGCTTTGAACTGGAAGAGGGGAGATTGAGACCTGAGATTAGGGAGAAATTCTTGGCAGTAAGGAGGGGGCGACACCAGCACAGGTTGCCCAGGGAGGCTGTGGACACCCCCTTCCTGGAGGTGTTCAAGGCCAGGTTGGATGAGGTTTTGAACAACCTGGGCTGGTGGGAGGTGTCCCTGCCCATGGCAGGGGGTTGGAACTGGATGATCTTTAAAGTCCCTTCCAATGCAAATCACTCTATGAACCTGTCATGGAGGGGTTACTGTGAGCTCCTTCCACTGAGTGTTTCATGAGCAGCAGTGAAAAAGGCCCTGCTGAGCCAACTGCACAAGACACTGCTTTTTAAGAGAACTTGAAACAGAAACACAGGAAATAATCTTCTGGTGGCTTCTAGCACTTTGGGTATTCTTCTATTTCTTCCTTTCCTCCCCCTCCACTGTTTTATTTGCCCTTTAATACAATATTTAGTGACATGGTTTAGTGGTGGACTGGGCAGTGCTGGGTTAATGGCTGCACTTGATCTTAAAGGACATCTCCAACCTAAATGAGTATCTGACACATGACAGAACAAGAGAGAATGGCTTAAAGCTGCACCAGAGGAGGTTTAGGCTGGATATGAGGGAAAAAGAATACACTGAAAGGGTTGTCAGGCAGTGGAATAGGCTGTCCAGGGAGGTGATAGAGTCACCATCCCTGGAGGTGTGGTGTCTGGGGATTTGGTTTAGTGGTGGCCTTGCTAGAACAGGCTTAATGGATTCAATGATCTTAAAGGTCATCTCCAACCTTTATGACTAAAAAAGTGACAGAAAATCTCCACTGCAACACTAGTGAAGTTCTGAAGCTTTGCCATCTTCATCCTTCTACAAAGAAAAAAGCCCAGAGGATGCCAGATTACTCCTACTGGATATGAATCTGATCTTCCTGTAACAACAGGAGCATTTTAGTTCTTTAGAGAAGCTTTTTGAGGGCTAACATCCAGGCTGTGCAGTAGAGGAAGGGCCCTTAGATATGATGAGCCTGGAGAAACCCCTTGTACTTTAGCAAAAGCAACAGAGGGCATTAAGCTGACTTCAGAACCAGGCCACTCCACCAGTTTAGCTGCAGAGGAAGACTTCTCCAAGTCTCAACTTTGATTAGCCTCTGTGTGTGTGGACACAGCACTTGTTACAGTTATTTTAGAGCTGCTATTACACCAGAGCTTAGAACAAGCTTTTTTCCTTGGGCATCAGGGGCTGAAGCAGTTAGGAAAGAGCCTAAAATGGGGAAGAAAAATGTCCCATTCCAATGACAAAAAATGGAATTTACAGCCCAGCCAGGTGTCAATTGGTTTGGTAAGTCATGAACACAAATCACTGTTTTCAGTCTGATTCATCTAAGGTAGAAAATGAAGCCAAAGAGATGTTTTTCAGTGCCTCATGGTGTGAACAAAGGGAAAAGAATCACAGCTTTTACCTGAGGGCAGAATTTGGTCTCGTTCTTTTAAAGTGATCCATGGCCTTGGAGGCAGCTGCTCTGGGTGAACTGCAGAGAATGGAGAGCAGTAATTAACTCAAGGTTGGTGTTTGGGAGTTACAATTTCTAGGTCAAAACGGTGAGTGAACAATAATGTGCTTTGCAACCACCACTCCCCAGGTCTGAGACTGAGAGAATTTGGGCTTTTTAGACTGGAAAAGAGCAGCCTGAGGAGGAATCTCCTCAATGCTGATCAGTACTTCAAAGGTGGGTGGCAGGAAGATTTGTTCAGTGGTGCCCAGTGACAGGGGTAATGGGCATGAACCTGACCATAAGAAATGCCATCTAAGCATGAGGATGAGCTTCTTTAAGAGTGATGGAGCCTTGGAGCAGGCTGCCCAGAGAGGTGGTGGAGTTGTCTCTATCTCTGGAGACATTCCAGACCCACCTGGATGTGTTTTTGTGTGACCTTCTCTATCATTCCTGCAATGTTATAACCCAGTAGAGGTCAAGTGGCAAAACAAAAAGCTCAGTTACAGAACCACAAAGCAGGAATTACGTCAGGTACTGGATGGCCTTAATCACTTTGCTATTTCTAGATCTAAATTGGGCATTCTATGTCCATTTGGATATAACTCCAAAACAGCTTCAGCAAGGAAGACTTTGCCCTTTGTTACTAATAGCAGCCTTCCAGCACCTGAAGGGGGCTACAAAAAGGTGGCAGAGGGATTGTTTGCAAAGACAGAATGAGGGCAATGGTTTGAAATGAGAGCAGAGCAGATTGAGATTGGATGTGAGGAACAAGTTCTGCATCATGAGGGTCCCGGAATACTGCGACAGGTTGCCCAGGGAGGTAGCTGAGGCTCCATCCCTGGAGATATTGAAGGTCAGGCTTGACAAACCTGTGAGCAACCTACTCTAGTGAAGGATGGCCCTGCTGACTGCAGGGGGGTTGGACTGGATGACCTTTAGAGGTCCCCTCCAACCCAAACCATTCTAGGATTCAAGCAGCAGTGGGAAGAGCTGGCTGCAAGGTGGGCAAAGCTTAGCCAATGTGCCAGTCTCTTCCCACTGGCTGGCTGAGTGTGTGACTGGAACTACCGGATGGAAATGCAAAAGCAGACAGAAACTACTCTCTCTGCAGGGGTTGGGCCTCTTGTCTAGGCAGGAAATGCTGTCAGCAAAGGGTCAGCCAGCTGGGGAGGGCTGTCACCTGCTAGATTGTCCAGCATGTAGTTCAGTAGCTTTCGAGTTCCGTCTGGATCCTGGTAGAGGCTCAGAATATCTTGTGATAAAGGATTGCCTGCCAACAGCAGAAAAAACAAGGGGTGAGGAACTGCCTGGCTTTACTGAGGCTTTCTAAGCGAGGAACATCTCTCCAAGGACAGCTCAATGGACTCAGAAGATACTCTGGCTGCAAACTGGAGAAGACTGCAGAAGAGAGGCTATACAGGAGACCTTCTTCCTTCAGCTCACCGCAGTCATTAACAGTAGGTTAAAGGCTACAGATCTGAAAGGGGCTCAAAAGGAAGTTTAGGAGCAGTGAAACAAGCAGCATTGTTTGCTGAGCTGGCTGGTTAGTTTTACTACAGGTTTAATCTCTGACATGAACTGTGAGGAAATGCACAAGGCTTCTGAGTCCAGCCCTATGGGGCAATTCAGGATTACTCCAAGGAAAAGTTAACTCTAAACAACTAATCCAAAGAATAGTTAACTATGAAGAACTGCCCCAATTAAGAGCTGCCTGTAAATAACTCCTCCAAGTAAGAGCTGACCATATAGAATTACTCCATGTAAAAGCTAACTGTAAATAACTACTCCAGAAATGGCTATAAATAACTACTCCAAGGAATAGTTGACTATAAATACCTACTCCAAGGAAAAGTTAACTGTAAATACCTACTCCAAGGAAAGGTTAACTGTAAATAACTACTCCAAGGAATAGTTGACTATAAATAACTACTCCAAGGAAAAGTTGACTGTAAGTAACTACTCCAAGGAAAAGCTGACTGTAAATAACTACTCCAAGTAAAAGTTGACTATAAAATAACTACTCCAAGGAAAAGCTCAATGTATATAATTATTCCAAGGAAAAGTTCAATGTATATAATTACTCCAAGGAAAAGTTGACTGTAGATAACTACTCCAAGGAAAGGTTAACTGTAAATAACTACTCCAAGGAAAAGCTGACTGTAAATAACTACTCCAAGGAAAAGCTAACTGTAAATAACTACTCCAAGGAAAAGTTGACTATAAAATAACTACTCCAAGGAAAAGCTGACTGTAAAATAACTACTCCAAGGAAAGGTTAACTATAAAATAACTACTCCAAGGAAAAGCTGACTGTAAAATAACTACTCCAAGGAAAGGTTAACTATAAAATAACTACTCCAAGGAAAAGCTGACTGTAAAATAACTACTCCAAGGAAAGGTTAACTATAAAATAACTACTCCAAGGAAAAGTTGACTGTAAATAACTACTCCAAGGAAAAGGGAAGTGTAGAGAACTCACCTTTCAGACCTAGGGTTTGGAGCTGGAAGAGCCGTCCCAGTTCATAAGGCAGAACCCGTAGCAGATTGTTATTTAAAAGCAATTCCCTGCAGCAAATGCAGAAACACTTTTGGTGAGGACCACTTCAGAAGCAAACTCCAAGTGCTGCTCACCTTCAAAGCTCACACTTCTCACCCTGAACTTTGTTTTTAATGCCAAGCTTCTCCTTTCAAAGAACAACAAATAAAAGTACAAACACCCAAACCACAAAAATTAAATCAGGGAGAATTAAAAGAGCAGGCAATCACCAAGCCTCAGGGAGTGTTTCAGAGCTGAAGACTTCATAGCTTACAGACCTGAGACGAGGAAAGGAGGGTAATGAACCCAAAGGTGGCTACAAGTGAACCTTTGAGCCAGTTTCTCAGGATGATTTGAAACACAAACCAGGACCACACTGCCCAGCCTAAGCCCGGAGCGCAGACTTCTGAGAGGTTAAGCGGATACCTTCTCTCACCTGAGAGACACCATGTTTCCTAGCTCTGCTGGTAAACTTCTGAGTTTGTTGGATGAGAGATCCAGGTAAAGCAGGTTGTGGAGCTTGGCAATGTCAGGTGGAATGCGGGTGAGATTGTTGTCGTTGAGGTGCAGGGCGGTCAGGTGCGTCAGCGACCACAGCGCCGTGCTCAAGCTCCGCACCCTGCCTGAAAGGGAACAGCGAAGGACAGAGAATCAGAACCGCTCAGCTTGGAAGGGACTCAGGGATCAGAGATAGGTTGGACTGGAGGATCTTGGAGGTCCCTTCCAACCTGGTTGAGTCTATGATTCTATCTCCCCACCATAGGTCCTCTCAACTGGACTCAGCTGCTCAAGGCCTCATCTAACCTGGCCCTGAGCACCCTCCAAGCAGAAGGCAGCCACAGCCTCCCTGGGCAGCCTACTCCAGAGTCTCACCACCCTCAGACTGAAGAACTTCTTCCTCAGATCCAGTCTAACCCTATTCTACCTCATCAAACCATTTTCCCTTTCCCTGTCTCTAGACATCCTCAGGAAAAGTCCCTCTGTAGCTTTCCTGCAGGATCCCTTCAGGTACTGGAAGGCAGCTCTAAGGTCCCCCCAGAGTCTTTACTCTGGACTGAACAAGCCCAGCTCCCTCATCTTGTCCTCATACCAGAGGTGCTCTCAGCCATTGGATCATCTCTGTGGCCCTCTTCTGGGCTCACTCCAACAGCTCTGTCTCCTTTTTGCAATGAAGACAGTGGAACCATCTATTCAGTGGTTTGCACTCTCAAACCATCAGGTACAAACTATGGGAGATGTCATAATATGTGTGGAGACTCCACCACTTCATTAGAACACTCACTGGAGCTGGCAGAGATACCTTTGTGTATCTTGCCTATGGGCAGACTTTAAATCATAGATTCATAGAATGGGTTGGGTTGGAAGGGACTTACAAGATCATCTAGCTCCAAGTAGTGACACTAGGTGCTCAACCTGGTCTATCAGAAGTGCCCCTAGTTGGACATCCTCCATACAGAAATCTCTCATCCAACCTGGCCTTGAACACCTCCAGGGAGGGGGCATTCACAACCTCCATGGCAACCTGTTCCAGTGTCTCACCACTGACTGTAAAGAATTTCTTCCTGATCTCCAGTCTAAATCTGCCTTCCACACCATTATCTAATCCCCTAGTTGAAAGGGTAGAGACAGAGGAACAGTTCTTGGGAAGCAGATGTGCTACCTAAAAGCTCACCTCCAATCTGTGCTGGTGTTTTTAAACCACTGGGCTGCATGTATCAATTTAAGTCAGCTTGAACTGTTGTTCAAGGCAATCAGGCAGAGTCACAGAATAGGTTGCCAAGACAAGGTGTGGAGGCCCCCTTCATGGAGGTGTTTAAGACCAGGCTGGATGAGGCCTTGAGCAATCAGGTCTAGTTGAGAGGTGTCTCTGCCCCTATCAGGGATGTTGATGATCTCTGAGGTCTCTTCCAAACTGAGCCATTCTATGAATCTATGAATGCATCAGGTTGGAAGTGACCCTTAAGGGTCATCTTGTCCAACCACCTTGCAGTGAGCATGGACACCTTCAACTAGATCAGGCTGCTCAGGAGTTGATCATTCCCTAAGCTAAGTTACCTGACTCCTCCTCCCCCAGCTCAGAAAAATCTGCTTTCACCTGAGAATCCCCAACCTGAAAGTGTCTGCTGTGATTCTGGGGCACCAACAACTCCACCGAACCCAAGCCCAGACCTACTCACCTGAGATCTCCAACTCGGCCCAGTGTGACTTCTTCCCGTTGGCTACCTCTTCTGCTGACATGATGGTGTAAATTCTGCGAGGATCTGGAGGATCATATTTTTCCTTTGGCATCCCTGTTAGTCTGAAAGAGCAGCACAACCATCACTCTCTGCCACCCCACCACTGTTTCTTCCTTTCTAGCCTGCCAGGAGGTTTCCTTCCCCAGCGACACCACAAAACGACGTTAACAGACCAGAAACCTCACGCTGATGGCAGCCCAGCTGCTGCCAGTGCCTGCAGGTAGGTGCAGAGTCAGCTGTTGTGCTACTGTGACCCAGACCTTCACAGGTTGGAAGGGACTCCCAAAGGTCATCTTGTCCAACCCTCCTGCAGTCAGCAGGGACATCTCCAAATAGAGCATGCTGCCCAGGGCACCATCAAGTCTGATCTCTAATGTTTCCAGGGATGGAGCCTCAACTACATCTCTGGACAACCTCTTCCAGTGTCTCACCACTCTCATTGTGCAGAACTTCCTCCTGATGTCCAACTTAAATCTTCCCTGCTCCACTTTCAAACCATTGACCCTCGTCCCATCACCACAGGCCTTCCTGAGCAGCCCCTCTCCAGGTTCTGTGATGCATTCAGGCATTGCACTGGAGGAGTTTTTGGGGCTGCTTCCTGCCAAGGGTCTCAGTTACATATCTTGGTGCTTCTTTCCCTGCTGACCACCCAAGGAAATTCCATTCAGGTTGAATTAAGGCTCCCTGTTGGAAGCATGGAGTAGATGTGAGGCCCAGGTCTAATTATAGCCAACTTCTATTTCCAGGTGAAGTCATACGGCGAGGAAAGCTACAGGGTAAGAGGATTCTGTGCTCATGCTGCTCATCTGCAGCCATTCCTTTCAGGGTGCTGAATGAGAGGATTTAAGAACACAGGATTAGACCTGAAATCCTTCTTTCAGAACCCCAAAATCAGGAAGGGAACTTTGCAACACCATCAGAGTTCCAGGTTCTGCTTTGGGAGTGCTCAACCTCCAGCCCTTGGGGTTTGCTGGATTTATCTTCGTTGTTAAACACTGCAGGTGCAGACCACAGAAGGGACCTCTGGAGATCATTGACTGTAACCCCCTTGCCAAGGCAGGATCAGCTAGGTCAGGTTACAGAGGAACACATCTAGATGTGTCTTGAAAGTCTCCAGAGGAGACTCCACAACCTCTCAGGGTAGCCTGCTCCAGGGCCCCAGCACCCTCACAGTAAAATCTTTCCTTATGTTTAGGTAGAACCTCCTGGGCATCCTCTCCAGCTGAGGCTTAAAACTGCCCAATCCACTGCTTCCCTTGGGAGATGATTCCAATCTCTGATTGTTCTCATGTGGAAAAATGTTCTTCTGGAGTCCAACTGGAATCTCCCTAGCAGTAACTTCTCCCCATCACTATCACAGTATCAACAAGGTTGGAAGAGACCTCACAGATCATCAAGTCCAACCCTTTAACCTCCTTGGAACAAGGCAGTCTCCACTCTCCTGGTAGCCACTCTTTATGTACTGGTCCATGGTGCTAAGGTGTCCCCTGAGCCTTCTCTTCTCCAGGTTGCACAAACCCAGCTCTCTCAGCCTTTCCAAAGCATCTGGGTGCTGCAGCAAAAACTGTACTGCAGTGCTATGTAAGACCTCCCCTGAGCCTTCTCATATACCCCAGGGCCTGGTGAGAAGTCTTCCAAGGCATGCTGTTTAGACCACCTGAGTCACCCCACACTCATCCATACCTGCCCACAGGCCAAGAGATGACCACTGCGTGAGTGACACCATCAACAAGCTCTGGGATTGCAGCTTCCTCCTTGGCAAGGGGAACCCAACTGAATGATGTTGAAACCTGGCTGGTTAGGAGAAGTGCCCTGGCAACTGGCAGCAATCTGGGGCAGTCAGAGGCTGTGCAGTGGGACAAGCCCTGAGCTGCCAGTCAGAGGCAGGCACGTTTTTCAGCTCTTACTCACTTGGATGTTGTTTTGAAATGGTGGTGAGTCAAAGGAGCAGCAGGGCCAGCTCCAGACTTACAGAAAAGGGAAAACAAACTTAAATCAAACACAGTTTGTTGGTTGGGTATTTTTTTTCCTTCTGCTGCATTAACAGCAACATTGAGCAAGACTGAAAAGTCACCAGATGTCCTCAAAAGCCACTCTACGTCCTTAAAAGCCACCAGATGTCCTCAAAAGCCACTACACATCCTCAAAAGCCACCATGTGTCTTGAAAACTGGATGAGGCACTTAGTGCCATGGTCTAGTTGACTGGCTAGGGCTGGGTGCTAGGTTGGACTGGATGACTTGGAGGTCTCTTCCAACCTGGTTGATTCTATGATTCTAAAAGCCACTACATGTCCTCAAATGCCACCAGATGTCCTTAAAAGCCACCCCATGTCTTTCTGTTGATAGTAAAAAAAAGAGGAATTCTTCCTGGATTCCCAACTTTTATCATTCCAATCTCCCCCTCTGCTTGTCTTGGAACTCAACTAAGCCCAACCTATTTTTGCTTGGTCTTCAGGGAGGTCCCTGCACCAGCTAATCCCCAAATCAGAGATGCATTTGTGCTGTCACAACGAACAAAGCAGGAAGACCCAGTCAGGAGTGTGGGAATTGAAACAGCATCAATTTAAGTCAGCTTGAACTGTTGTGCAGTTGCTGTCAGGGAAGGTTCAAGCAAGGCCTTTGCTAAAATCCAGCTAGCACAGGTGTGACACAAGCAGAGTCAACTGGGACCACAAACAAATTCTTGACAGCTTTTCTTCTAAGGAATTCCCTTGGGAAACTTCAGAAGCTACCAAGATTTGGCTCTCCACTCCAGATCTAACCATGGAAACTTAAACAGTACGACCTTGACACCATGCAAACAAAAGACAACCTGAGTATGGGAACATCAGAGAATATCAGCTCTGAACAAGCTCTGCAGTCTGGGGGTTTCTACCATGCTTATAGGCTACAAGTCCACCCTCAAGAGCCTAGAGATGATTTGCACTGCAGGGTCACTCAGCTGAAACCCCAGCTATGGGCCCAGGTGAACTTAATCAGCTCCAGCTCAGCTGTAGATAAAAAGGGTTCAGTGGAGGCTGCTTGGTTTGGAAGCTCTATAGGAAGCAGGTTTGTGCCTGCCCTTGCTTTGTGCTTTTGTTTTTCTGTGCTGTTCTATTTGCTGGCTTTTGTGAGTCAATTATAGCTCAAAAAAAAGAGCAAGGGAACAGTACTGATGGTGTGAAGAGTGTCAGAGAAGAAAGTTTTGAGAAGGCTTTGACTCTGAAGACACTTCTTTTGGGCAACACAGGAGCTTCTGCAGGCTTGAAGTTTCTAATGAGCAGGTAACCACAGAAAAGAGCTCTGCTCTTCTTTGCTTAACTATCTAAGGCCTTCTGAGGTTGTGCAGAGGTGGAGAATGTGAGACAGGGAGGACACAGCAGCATAGCACTTGTGAAGAGCACCAAGTCTAGTGAGAAACAGCTGAGGGAATGGGGGGTGTTTAGCCTGTAGAAGGGGAGGGTGAAGGGAGACCTCATTGCTCTCTACAGCTCCCTGAAAGGAGGTTGCAGTGAGGTGGGGTTGGTCTCTTCACTCAAGGAATAAGAAATAGGACAAGCAGAAGCAGCTTCAAGTTGCTACAGGGGATGTTTACATTGGATGCTGGGAAGAGTTTCTTCCTCAGAAAGGTTGTCAAGGCCTGGAACAGGCTTCCCAGGTGCAGTTCCCATCTCTGGAGGGGTTTCAAAGCTGCGTAGATGTGTTGCTGAGGGGCACAGTCTAGTGGTGACCTGGCAGTGTTGGATTAATGGTTGGCCTTGACCATCTCTTGAAACCAAAACAATTCTAGGATTCAGTAGGAGCTACAAGCTCTGGTTTTTCTGAGGGAGAAGCTGAAGGCAGCCCTACAAATTGCATCAAGATGAGAGAAAAAAAGGGCTTGAGGAATTGCTTCACTCACTGTGTTGTTATTTTTGTATGGGTGGGGGAAATCAAGAGCAGCTGCAAAGAGAGGAGATCTCTTCCATTACACAGCACGTCCAAACTCAGCAGAGGAACTAGCTCAGGCCTGCTATAAGACAGCAACTGCACCACTGTGGTTTGTCACAAAGTCAGACTGCCTCTTCCAAAGGCAAATAACTCCCAGCAAGCAGAAGGATTAATGTCTGTGCAGTGGGAAGAGAAAGGCTGCTCCAAGCTGCCCAGATTATTTGGCATCTTAGGCTGCAGGAGGACTTTGAAGTCAGATAGGCTGAAGTCCCTTAGAGCTATGTGCTGCTGCAAAACAATGAGCCCAGAGAGGTTAGAAGATACATTGCTTAAATGACAGTGACTCTAATGTGTTGTTGTGTCCAAGTCCTTTCATACCTCAATGCATGAGTGAATTGTTGGCTCCTAGCAAGGAGGTAAATTGCAAAGAGGTCTCCAGCTCTGTGTTCATGGAGGTTTGGGCACAACTCAACCTCCTGGCCTCCAGCAGAGTCACATTCTTTGGGATTTGCTTTGATTTTCAGTTTCTGTATACAGCTGAGTCAAAATGCCAAAGCATTCTGAAAACTATCCAGCAGCCAGCCCTCAATCACTCCTCCTGCCTCTGAGCAGCAGCATCTTGCTGTCCATCCACTTCCACAGGGTGATTGCTCCCAGGAATTCAACTCCTGCTGGCTGAGGAGGCCAGAGGGTGTGTGCAAGACACAGGAAAGCTGCAGCACCAATTGCCAAAAAGCCATTTTTATCTATGGATTTTGTAAGTGGGATGAAATGGTTGCAGAGGGAGGAGAGGAAGGCTGCTGGTGTGCAATAAGGGTGTTCTGTTTGTGCTCTGAGTGTGTGCCAAGGCTGCTCTGTGTTTGAGTGTGTGACAGAAGTCTCCTTGTTTTGGCCTCCAGGAGGGGAAGGGCAGCACCCACAAAACCAAAAAGCTGACTTAGAGCACAATCATAGAATTGTTTTGGTTGGACCTCTAAGGCCTAATAGCAGCCTTCCAGTACCTGAAAGGAGCTACAAGAAGGCTGCAGAGGGACTGTTTGCAAAGGCCTGCAGGGACAGGATAAGGAGCAATGGTTTGAAATGAGAGATGTTAGGATCAAGTTCTGCACCATGAGGGTGCTGGAAGACTGCAAGAGATTGCCCAGGGAGGTAGCTGAAGCCACATCCTTGGAGATATTCATGGTGAGGCTTGACAGGGCTGTGAGCAACCTGCTCCAGGAGAGTCCCTGCTGACTGAAAGGGGTCTGGCCTGGATGACCTTTGAAGGTCCCTTCCAGCCCAAACCATTCTAGGATTCTAAGAAAAGAAAGGTTCTGGGAGGGGGGGGTCAGGGACAGCAGGAAAATGTCTGAGCTTTGGGAAACTGTGCTAGTTTGAAGCAAGCTAGAATGTTTTGGTGAGAAGAACTAGATCCTAGGCTGTGAAAGAAAAATAATGGTGATGTCTGCTCCCCTCAGAGTCTTGCTGAAGAAGAAAGGAAAACATTAGATAACACTCTTGCCATTTTCTCACTCACTCTGCCTTGGGCTTCTGACTGAACTGCATCTCCCTAACCTCACCTTCACTTCATAACCTCTTGCAGCCCTTCACAACCCTGCAAAACCTGCAAGCAGGAGTTGGGACTTGCACTCAGCCACTCCAGCTAGAGAAGCCAGGAGCGTGGTGAAAGACCACATCACCAACAAGCACACAGCAACAGTGCAGTGGAACTTGTCCAGATCTTGCTCTAGTTTGGATTCTATGTGGTAGTCACATTAGGCACAGCAAGAGTAGGCTCTTTAAGTTCCACAGATTACTCAGAGCTTGAAACAACCAAAACCATGGTTGATGTCCCACAGCCCATCTGCAGGCTGAAGAAAGCACTCATGCCCACTCAACACACACATAATTAGAGGGAAGTTCTTCTTCCATATCTTGCAGGATGTGTTCCACTAGGCTGGCCCTGACCTCACAGAGGTGGTGGATGTTGAGTGAAGATGAGATGAGACCCTGAGATGGATCCAGTAAGGAAGAAGCCAGCTGGGAGAGAGTCTCCCTGGGAGCTGCAGCTCATAGGGATGTGCTAGAGGCTGGGCAAAGGGACCAACACCTGCTGCTGTTACCTTAACTACACAGGAAGGAAGAACACAGGTGAGGGTACCAGCTCAGCTCAGAGCTGCTCATGTGCTGTCAGGCCCCCAAGGCAAACAAAACAAAGCTGTACAACCAACTTGAGCAATCACAGCCTGGGAGGCTCCTTGACTCCTCTTCAGGTTAGAAGAGGGAAGATTGGAATGCAGGAGCTACCCAAAGAACCTGCAGCTGACAGTAAGGCCAGTGGTGGTGGGATCACAGAGGGCTTCATGTTGTTGCTTCAACAAAGCCCAGAGAAGCAGAGAAAAGTCATAGGAACAAATCCTGGAGGGGAAAAAACACCAAAGGGCAGCAAAAGCCGAGGGGAGGAGTGGGAAGGGAGGGAAGGAGCTTTGTTTGATTAATCTTAGAGCCAACTGGCACTCATTTGATGGAAATGCTAATTGTCCTACTGCCATACACCCACTAGTTATTTCCCCCTGTTCCCTCATCTCCTCTAAATGAGGTCTAGAGGCTTTCTCTTAAATCACAGGTGCCACACAAATCTCCAGGTTGCCACCCTTCCTCTTCCTCCCTGTCACACCCC
Source organism: Pogoniulus pusillus (assembly GCF_015220805.1). Lineage (NCBI taxonomy): Eukaryota > Metazoa > Chordata > Aves > Piciformes > Lybiidae > Pogoniulus > Pogoniulus pusillus. The sequence continues at coordinate 8,106,017 of NC_087273.1, forward strand.
CACTTACAAGAAGATCTGAACAATTTACTGCATGGCAAGGCTAGGGAATATTAAGGGGGTTATTTTTAACCTCTGTGCTTGGTTAACTCTTCAGTCCTTACTCCAAAGGAACAGTTTCTGCTCAGTTTGAAACAGCCTGGTTGTCTGTCTGCCAAGTCTTGAGTACCTGCCTTAAGTCACTGAGTAACACCAGGCTTAGATTTACTGCTTCCAAAGGAGCTCTTAGTTTACACACAAGCTCTGCTACACAGAAATGCATACAAGGGGTCTGTTGTAGGGCAAAGAGAGTTTCACCAGGGAGCCTGTAAACAAATCAAACCCCCAAAGGGAAGGTTTCAATAGCACATTTATTTATTTACATGAGTTGTCCTCCCCCTTGCTCAAAGAAATGACCCATTTGCAATGCTGCCCCATCCCCTGGAGAGTGCTGGGCTTTTAATGAGATACAAGACAAAGTGGCTTAAAGGATTAAGAACTGAAGTCACAGGGAGTCTGGGGAAGGAAGCAGCCAGTGCTGGATCAGTAGGGAGCTTCAAGGCAAAACGCTGTGCTGAGCTGTGGGCACAGAAGGGAAGCAGCAGCACATGGCTGCGGTGTAAAGCAGGAGGTTTTCCTAGGCCAGAAAACACCAAGGACTGAGCAAGCTTTAAGTGTGATGCTGTGGGAGCATCTCTCCAAGCCTCCAGGGAAAGAGCTGGTTTATTGACCAGCCTAATCCCACACTTTGGCTCATTCATGAGAAAGACTCTGTTCAGCTTGTCCCCGAGCCAACACTTTGTCTGATTCAGCATCTCAGGATCAATAATTGGAGAGCAGTCAGCTACTGACCTGCTTTTCTGAGCAAAAACTCCTCTAGAGTTATTAATTCATGTACACCCCTGGCAGCAGCCTGGAAGTGATCTCCTCAATGAGCATTTCTTCCTTTCTTTAAAACAGAATTCAAACCATCAATAACTTTCCACCCCTCAAAGGGGAAGTTTGTACCTGGGCGAGAAGAAGAAATGAGATTTATTTCTGTGGCTATGTTGTTGTCTTGCCTTTTGAGGGGTAGGCTCCTAGCACTTGAACAAAATAAGTGAAGCCCAGCAGCACTCCAGCTTCTCTTCCTGTGTGACAGAAAGAGAAGGGGCAGCTTATCACTCACAATCTGTTCTTTGCAGCCATAATTAACAGCAGAGAGGAATCTGCCACCTTGCGTGAATAAAACTGACCTCAAACAGCTTCAAAGCTCCAAGACCTGCCCTGTTCAGCTACAGGTAGAATTTGGGTGAGTCAGAGCTCAAGACTTTAAAAGAAAAGGGAGGGAGGGGAAGAGAAAGGCAGAGTTAAAAAAAGAGTCCAGTGGAAATTGTTTCGAGTTGCTGGCACAATAAATTAGCCTTTGGATAGCACAGTCCACAGGATGCTGCATCAGTGCTCAAAGTAGATGGGCTGGGGGAGAAAGAAAAGGGTTCTCTTGAAAATAAAGCAGTTTATAGGCAATAAACCTGTTTCTTGGTAGGATATATTTACTCAAAGAAGTAAAACAGCTTGCCTCATAGCCTGACAAAAGCATATTATTTGGATATGGAAAGCCAGTTAGCTCTGTTGCTTCTGTATCTGATTATCCAAATCCTTCCCTTGTGCATTTACACCAGACTTAAAACTTCCAAATACCAGATTTAGTATGAAAAAAACCAATGTTGCTGAGTAAGAAATAAGTTTCCTAGCTGCAAATGAGAAATTACAGCAACAACAGCCCAGGACAATCTCTGTAGGGAGTGGGAAATTAATATGCAGGTGGCTGAGAAGTTAACTGAGGAGCTCCCTAAAGTTTGTGCTTGCAAAGGCTTCATTGAGATCTCTCCTCCCTCCCTGTCCCACTAAGTTGTGGTCATGGTCCTTCAGCGTGGAGTTGTTGGTGCAGAAGCCATCAGGTACTGTCAGCATGAAGGGTTTCAAGGCACTGAGGTGCTAGGAAGCTCAAGTGCTCACCACACCAAGTGCTGTACAAAAGATAATCATCTCTGAAAGGAAGTTACAAAGGGAAACAGGCTCCAGCAGCCTGGTCCTACCAAGCTGGGCTTCAAGCAAAGTGCTGCTTTACAGAAACAGAGCCTAAAGCAAGAGCAGAGAGACAGTGGGCTTGAGGAAGAGGCAAGTAAGGCTTAAGGAATGCTGCAGCCTTGTTGACAGCTGGAGGTTTTAAACCACACCATGTCCCAGGTAGAAAATAATTCTGAGTTACACTCACCTCCCTGCAAAGACAGCCAGGGCTGGTTTGTCTGTGCCAAGCAAGAAATGGCAATCCATTTCAAGCTGCTTTGGCAGTGCCCAGCGCTGACTACAGCCAGCAGCAAAGCATCTTGCTGCTCATCACAGGAATAGGGCAGTCTTCATCCACAATCTCCCCAAGCACCCTGTTCCAGTGTCTCCCCACCCTCACTGTCAAGACTGCTTGCATGTTTTCAGCTCTGTGGCCTACAGCCTTTCCTGGTCCTTGTGCTTAACACTAAGATTTGATGGCCTAAAAAGGTGTTAGCAAGCTCCTGATGGAATAGTCCCGTTCAAACACTCCAGGTACTTTTGTCTCTTCCATGTAAGCTGAGGAGTTTGCTCTGGAGAGCAATGGTGTCAAGCCACTCCTGGTGGTGCAAGAGGATCAGGAATGGGAAGAGGCTGCCCAGGGAGGTGGTGGAGTCCCCATCCCTGCAGGTGTTCAGAAAACGTGCATCCATGGCACTTGGGGACATGGTTTAATGGCCATGGTGGTCTTAGGTTGATGGTTGGACTTGATGCTCTTGGAGGTCTTTTTCAACTGAAACAATTCCATGCTTCTTTGATTAAAGAAATGCTTTTTCCCTCAAGTGAGCTTCGACACATGGAGAATATCCTTTGCTGCTCTCGTTGCTCCAGGCTGAGAGCTGGAGCAGAATTAACAGAGGGTGAAGCACAGAGCTGTCACCCCTGGGGAGAAACACAGACAGGAACCAGTGGTAGCATCATGAAGCTGCCAGTGTTTGCTGGCCTTTCAGAAAGGGTTGATTCACTGCTTTGTGTTGGAGCACATATTGGTGTGAGCTGCTGGAGTCCCACACACATGACACAGGCTGCTTCCTGCTGGTACAGGTAGGAAGCTTCAAACTTATTGGCAAGGCCTTTAAAAGCAGCACAGCTGTCACAAACTGTTGATTGCAGGTAAAAGAAAACCCTCTTTGCATATTCTGGAGACTCATGGAACTTGCAGTTCTGGGCAGGAAAAGGCCAACTGGAGCAGTGCTGAATATGGTTCTAGAAAGCTGGCTATTGCTTCCTCTGTGCCTTCAAATTCAAGAGATGTTCATTCTGGTGCCTGAATTGTTAGCTGGGCCTGGAAGTAGGCTGAGTTCTCCAGCCAGCAGAAATTTCCACTCGTGAACGCCTTTCCTCTAATCCCTTCTTGTTTTGGAAAGTTCAGAAAGCAAAAGGAAAATGGGGCTAGGTAACTTCTCACACAGTCACAAGTGCCAGGCAGAGTCAGGGGCACGCTGGCAGACGGCTCCAGCTTGCCTTTTTTCCTCCAGCCAAATTAGATCTTGCTGTTGGGAGTAGTTTAGTCTCCAGGAACATTTTGGTACCTGTGTAATGATCTTCTTTCTTCTCCTCCCTAATCTTAGAGAAAGATTGTGAAGGAGTGAGAGGACAAACAGTGTTAGATGAAAACCAGGTTAATTCTATACACCAGATCTGTGATGTAGAGCCCTGGAATCATCTGTAAGGTGATCAGACAGATGAAGCACCTCTCCTAAGAGGAAAGGCTGGAAGAATTGGGGTGGTTCAGCCTAGAGAAGGCTACAGGGAGACCTTAGAGTTCAATCTGAAAGAGACCTACAAGAAGGCTGGGGATGGACTGCTCAGAAGGGCCTGTGGTGGGGATAGGATGAGGGGCAATGGTTTGAAATTGCAGCAGGGTAGGTTTAGGTTGGACACCAGGAGAATGCTCTGCATGATGAGAGTGAGGAGATACAGGAATGAGATGCAGTTGAGACCCCATCCCTGCAGACATTCAAGATCAGACTTGATGTGGCCCTGAGCAGCCTGATCTAGTTGGAGGTGTCCCTGCTGCCTGCAGGGGGCTTGGACAAGATGACCTTTGGGGGTCCCTTCCAACCCAATGCAATCTCTGAGTGGAATTCAGTAAATGAATTTGGAATATTTTGAGTGGGTGAAAGAAGCACTTACATGAAGTATTCGAGACCTGTGGATAGAAGAGGAGGGTTGGATTTTTTGCAGTACTAAGATCTCTCTGAAATGTCTCGGATGCTAAGGTTCTGGCACACAGCAAAGCCTGAGGCTCTGACCTTAGGATTGCTTTTCACTCCTTGGTCTGGTTTTTGGTCTATGGTTTGACTGAAATGGATTGAAGCTTGAGGAGTGAAGATTCAGATTGGACCTTGGGAAGAAATTCTTTACATTGAGGAGGGTGAGACACTGGAACAGGTTACCCAGGAAGGTTATGGATGCCCTCCTCTTGGATGTGTTCAAGGCGAGGTTGGATGAGGCCTTGAGCAACCTAGGCTAGTGGGAGATGCCCCCGTCTGTAGCAGGGAGGTTGGAGTAGATGGATCCCTTCCATCCCAACCCATTCTATGAATGTATGAAACTTGCAGGACCTCTCCACTCCAAACAAAACACAGGATGGTGACAGCCAGCAAAGCATGCAAAGGATGTTTGCTACTCTCCCTCTTTCCCACTTTTCCTGTCTCATGTGGAAAAAAATAAGCTAATAAGCTGCAGGAGGAAATCTTTACCATGCTTGAGAAAATCTTTATCATGCTTCTGTCTCTCTTGAAGTCAAGCCAGAACCTTCTGAGAGAGCCTTTAGAGTGATTTCTTATGAAGAAGAAAAAAGGAAAGCAGAACTAATTTGTGATTAGAAGGCACAAAGATGTTCAAACGGAAGCATTCCTGAAAAGCAAGGGGAAAAAGTATCCAGTTTACCCTGAGAGGTGAACAACAAACCTGAGCAGCATCTCCAAATCCTGCCTGTTACTTACAGCTTGACCAAAAGTGGATGAGTTTTGGAGTTATCTTTGTAGTTGTGAAATCTGATATCTAAAAAAGCATCTTGGATGGCCTCTGACACCCAAGCAAAGAGGAGAAAAACGAAGAGGGGATCACTTTGCACTGTAGCTTTCAATATGAGGGTCAGGTTCCTAACCCAGAGAATAAATCTGCTAAAAAAAGGATTGCTTCAGCTGGTAGTGGGCACTGGAAGAAATGAAAACAAAGAGGCTGATCTTACCCAAAATTTTGCTTGGCAGCACACAAAAAGTTCCTTTTCCAAATGGTCTGTCAACAGAGCAGGCGCTGGAGTTGTCAGAATGTCTTTAAAAGAAAATGAAAGCCATTCCTCAGGCAGGGAAAGGGATCCCTTTTCATGGATCCATAGAATGGGTTGGAAGTGACCTCAAAGATCATCCACTTCCAGCCCCCTGCTGTGGGTAGGGACACCTCCCACTAGCCCAGGTTGCTCAAGGCCTCATCCAACCTGGCCTTGAACACCTCTAGGAAGGGGGCAGCCACAGCCTTCCTAGGTAACCTGTTCTAGTGTCTCCCCACCCTGACTGTGAAGGATTTCTTCCTAACCTCCACTTTCAGTCTCCCCTCTTGCAGCTTCAATCTATTGCCCCTCATCCTATCACCCTTGTTAAAAGTCCCTGCTCAGCTTTCTTGTACCCCTTCAGGTGTTGGAAGGCTGCTCCAAGGCCTCCATAGAGCCTTCTTTTCTCCAGGCTTAACAGCCCCAACTCTCCCAGCCTGTCCCCACAGGGGAGGTCCTCCAGCCCTTCTGCTGTAGCTGTGACCCTTGACCTGTGTATTGTTAAGCAGAAAGCAATTGCCCTTGCCTCTCCCTTGTCTGCCCGAAAGGGGGGCAGCCAAACCTGCCTCTGCAGCAACACAGGGCTAAACACTCCTCCCCCCTGCAACCTGCAGAGACACCTCAACCAACCCTTCTTTTTTCCCCTTTAAAAACTATTTAAGATCACTTAATTGAGTGCTTAGTTTCAGGCAGTTTTTAAGTAGGAGACTGAGGAACTGCTGACTTGCAGTGGTAGCTGTGGAAGGACTGGTGGCCAGCATAAAGGATCCTTAGTCAGGAGCTGTGGTTTGTGCAGCTGTGGTTTGTTGTTCCCCTCTCCAACACAGACCACAGGTAGGTGCCTAGCTTGGGAAGGGCAAAGAATCTTTGGATGCTTTGCCTCCAGTAGTTTCCCAGCCATAAAAATTCCTGCTGCTCCTAGCTGAGGGCACAATAGGTTTTCCTTTATGTTTGGTTTAGGGTGAGAAGTAATCCCGACTCTCATCAGCAGGGATGATGATTCTGAAGGATTAGTTGCCTCACGTCTGTAAACAAGGGTTTACCAATCCTCAAGCTGCCAATGGAGGAGAGGGAACCCAAACCTAGTAACACTTCTGAAGATACATCACCCCCTGGACTCAGAAAGTCCTTCCTGGGGATTCTGTCTTTATTCACAGACTTTTCCCTCAAGTGAATCTCCATGAACTGAAGCTAGGCAACAGTGCTGCTGTTTTCATCCCAAAATCTTTGACACCACCACTTTTAACCTCAACTTGCTTCCAGCAGCAAGACAGTGGACAAAATCCCCTCCTCTCTCTCTCTCTCTCTCTCTCCCCCTCCCCACAGCCTTACCCTCAATGTTGTGCTCCAAGTGGAAGTTTCACTTTCCCCAACCTATTTAGTTTTAACAAAGGAAAAAAGGGAAAGTGAAACTTTCTCTTCTGCTATCCTAGGAAGGTAGAGTCCTGCAGCTCTTGTAATCTCATGAATTCATTCATAGAATGGTTTAGGTTGGAAGGGATCTTAAAGATCATCCATCTGCAACTTCCCTGTCATGGGCAAGGATGCTTTCCACTAGCCCAGGCTGCTTAAGGCTTCTGTTGTCAGGTTCTCACCCTCTTGTGACTCTCTTCTCAAACTAGAAGATCCCTACACGTAAGGGGCTCCTTTTCTAACCCATCTCCTACCTCGTTCCAACTGAACTAAAGAGAAGCTGTGGAGCAGGAATACAGTATCCCAACAACGTTCTTGTCCAGGAAGCTTAAGAGAAGCTAGGAAAGGGGAAATGTTTAAAAAAAGACAAGCAAAGAAAAAAGCCAAAACAAACAAGCAAAAGCCACCAAAACAAACAAAGACCCAAAGAAAGCCAAACAAAAAAAGCCCTACTCAAATAAACTACATAAAGTTCTGAATCAACATCACTTTTTGAGGCACCCTTTCCAAGAACCTCTTGGGTTGCTTTCTTCTCTGAAGCACCTTTGCAAGTTGCACTCCTTCCTTAGAGAAAGCAGAAAGGTCCTTCACAGGCAGACAACAAAGCACAACTAGCTGGAGTGCCCTGCAATCACACGGAGCCATCAATCACTCATGTCAGGAAATGCCAAAGCAGAGGGTGAGCACACGCAGCCTTATTGCTCCCTGTGTATGCACACAGATCACAAGCTTTAGCAGAGTTACTTGTGTGCATGACAAAGGATCACAGAATCTCAGAATGATTTGGGATGGCAGGGACCTCCAAAAGTCAGCCAGTCCAACCCTGCTGCAGTCAGCAGGGACATCCTCCACTAGAGCAGGTTGCTAGCAGCCTCGTCCAACCTCACTTTGAATATCTCCAGGGCTGGGGCCTCAATCACCTCCCTGGGTGACCTGGTGCAGTGTTTCAGCACACCTCCATGGTGCAGAACTTATTCCTAACATCCAGTTTAAATCTGCTCTTCACTCGTTTCAAATCATTGTCTCTTGTCCTGTCCCTGCAGGCCTTTGCAAACAGTCCCTCCATAGATTTCTTATAGCCTCCTTCAGGTACTGAAAGGCTGCTCCAAGGTCTCTCTGAAGCTTTCTCTTCTCCAAGCTGAACAGCCCCAGCAGTCTCAGCCTTGTCTCCTGAGCACTAACTTGTGCCCATCACCCCTTGTCTTTTCCATGGGAATCCTTGTCAAAAGGGAGTCTCCATCCTCCTGGCAGCCACCCTTTATGTACTGAAACATGGAAATAAGGTCTCTCCTGAGCCTTCTCTCCTGAAGGGTGAACAAAGCCTCAAGCTGGGGAGCAAGAGAATTCCAGAAATGTTGTTGCCAGCTCAAGATACTGTTAAATAAGTATCTTAAGACAGTTCCCTTATCATTGCAAGTGAGATGAAGAAGCTATACAGATGAATCACTGAAACCCAAAGAATTCATCAAAAGGTAAAGTTACCACAGTGCTGGCACTGCCAATCACAGAATCACAGCACAGGAGGGGCTGGAAGAGACCTCAAAAGATCATCCAGTCCAACCCTCCCCTGCTCTGGCAGAGCAGGATCACCTAGGACAGGTCACACAGGAACACATCCAGGTGAGTTCTGAATGTCTCCAGAGAAGCAGACTCCACAACCCCTCTGGGCAGCCCACTTCAGGGCTCCAGTACACTGACAGTGAAAACCTTTTTCCTTATGCTCCTGTGTACCTCCTCTGAACACCCTGCAGTCTCCATCCATCTCCTGGTTCCTTTCTTTACTGTCAGGTTAGTGAGCAGGGGCTCAGCATAGGGGCCAGTGGGTGCCAGAGCTGGGAGCAGAGCAGCACTAGCAAAGTTCAACCATCTCTGTTGGCATGGCTGCAGCAGCAGAACAGCCTGCTGCATGTTTTGACACGTATGTTAACTGATAACCTGATGGGATTTAGTCACCATTCCTCCCCAGCTTTCCAGAGCTGGCAGCTGGCAATCCTGAGCAAGGTAAGTGCAGCATTAAATTAAGGCAGCTTGGTCCCCAAGCCTGAGCCATGAGTGGTGCAGGGGACGTGGAGAGCTGTCTATGGCACCAACAAATCTGCTCAAGAGGAGAGAAACACTTTGTTAGCCTGAAGAAAATGAGTAACAAGCACCCAAGCCTTGATTACAGGCAATCATTAAGAGAACCACAAAATTTGGGGTGGGGGAAATACTACAAGAGGCTTAGCAGTTAATGCTTTAAAGCAGTAAATCCACAGCAAATCCTCCTGAATCTAAATATGCCTGAGACATATTTTTAACTTCTTTTTCTCAAATGCCATCTTCTGCTCCCAAACACCTCCACTCTTCCATTTGCTCTCCCACTACTCTGCAAATCAGGTTACAGCCCTCGAGTGCCCTTTCTGGCACCTCCAAAAAGCTCTTTTCCCAGTGAATAGTAAACAATATGTTTGTATTTCTCTTTTTCAACTCAAGTAACCCAAAAAGTGTCCAAGAGATTAAAGTTGATCTAAGCAGTGAGTTGTTTGGGCTTTTTTTGTTGTTGTTAAAGAAACTTTGCTCTAAAATTAGGCATATTACTGCTGCATCATTTTACCACTTGACACCAGAGAGCCCTCTTTTAATAACAAAAGAAATACACCTCCCTGACTGTGCCCTTTGAACAAAAAAGACAGAAGCTCTGAACAACAACAACAAAAAAAAGACAGAGGCTGCAGCAGTCTACTCAAATATTAAGTTTTTCTTCTTGGTTTCAATTAAGTGTGGAAATTAATTGGTTGTTTGTTTTTTTTTCCAGTGCTGCCTTTTCATTTCCTTACCAGAGTCCAAATCCAGTTTGGGATCACTTTGTGGCTTATTTCTTGTGAAGAATGGTGTGAAAACTGAAGATTACTGTGCCTGGGAAACTTGGTCAAAAGCCTGCCTTTCACAACCCCAAGACTCCTCATGAAAAGCAACCAGAGCCCACGTGGGCAAAACCAAACCAAAATGAAATCCTAGCTTATCCCAGGCAATGGGAAGTTTTATAAGCAACTTAGAAGGGGAAGAAAAGAAACAGCAGCCATAAATTTACTTACTTCCACCAGAGAATTCCCACTGCAAAGGTGAGCAAGCTCCTCCAGACCGTGGATGGGAGGAGGAGAGCCACACAAAGCAAAGACAACCCCGAGCTGTCCTTTACAAGCCCAGCAGCTAAATGTCTGATTATTCTACATCCCAGGGAGCTTTAACAGCAGCAGCACTGCTCCCAGAACAGGGGAAAACACCCTTTACACATGAAAACAAGCTCTATCAGTGAAAGTGCACTCCTGCAGATAACTGCTTCTACAGCTGGGACTTCTGCTGGCACAGCTATGTCAGTCACGGGTCACACTCCGTCACTGAGCTCGCAGACAGAGCTGTGCCAGCAGAAGTTTGTCGTGTGAACCTGGTGGGAAATTCAGCAGCCACACTGAAATGAATCTGCTAAGTTTTGTGTTCTGGGGTTCCCCCCTCCCCCTGCTGCTGCCAAATGAAGGTTGGTTTTTTTTTTCTGATGCTGGGTAAGCTCACCCATGTGCTGCTGACACTTTAGGATTTCAGCTTCCAAGGCCAGGGAAATCTAAACTTAGCTTAAGGACGTGGCAGTACCTACTGGCCATTTACATCGTACTTGATCCTTCAATTAAACAAACTAAATTAGCAAGAGGCCCTGTAGGAAGAAAAGATAAAACAGAATCCATTAAAATTCTGCTGTACTCTGAGCTGCTTGCCCTCGCTTTTCTAACAGTAGGAAAAGGAAACTGAAAGTGTTTAAGAGGATTTGTTTAGCAGGCAGCAGAGCTTTGCAAAACCCCCACTGTTAAGTTAAACCACAGAGGCAAACTCTAATAGGGCTCCTGGCATCCTCAGTCACCTCTGGAGGTGACTGAACACCTGAGATGAGGCTCAAAAGTGAAGTTCTGCGTGGAAGAAGTGACACAATGCTGAGTGCTATGCTTTGCTCCGGAGCAGCAAGGTGTCAGAAGTGTGCTCTGCTCATCTGCTCTGCAGCAAAATCACAACCTTGAGCTGTAAATATGCTCCCACCACCCAAAAGCAAAACTACAGGCAAGTGCTTTGGTGCCTCTCAACCTGCTGGTGTTCAATAATGCATAGAGCTGTCCACAGCACAGGGCTGTGGAAGGGAGAGTGGCTGGAAGAAAGTAGAGGGTCTGGAGGGGCAGAAGAAGGAAAAGAGAAGGGCTGGGGGTATAGGAAGAAGGAAAAGGAGACAGGGCTGGAAGTACAGAAGGAGGGAAAGGAGAAGGACTGGAGGTATAGGGAGAAGGAAAGGAGAAGGGCTGGAAGTAGAAAAAGAAAGAGAAGAGAAGGGCTGGCGGTAAGGAAGAAGGAAAGGAGAAGGGCTGGAGGTACACGAAGGAGGAAAGGAGCAGGGTTGGATGAAGTCAGGTCAGGCTGCAGCGCTTGCACACAGCACAAAGTAAACCTGGAACGAGAAGCCTGCCTTGATGTTTAGCAAGGGATGCCCAACATGTGTCTCGACCTAAAGCAGGCTCTGCTTCAGAAGAGTGAAATTTGGTGGCACCAATTTCTCATTTTGATAAGGAGGAGGCAGAACCAAAATCCCTGGCAGTGCTGCGTTTCTGCTCCACCCTCCTCAGCTCTTTCTGGCCCTCCAAACTGGGATCCAGCTCCTAGGAATGCCTTAGGCTGCACCACAGGGTATAGAATCATAGAATCAACCAGGTTGGAAGAGACCTCCAAGATCATCCAGTCCAACCTAGCACCCAGCCCTGGCCAATCAACCAGACCATGGCACTAAGTGCCTCATCCAGTCTTTTCTTGAAGACCCCCAGGGACGGTGCCTCCACCACCTCCCTGGGCAGCCCATTCCAATGGGAAATCACTCTCCCTGTGAAGAACTTCTTCCTAATATCCAGCCTATAAGGCTTTGTTGTTAGAAATAATGTCCTTTTGTTTAGGGGCGAAAAAACCCCACCCCAGTATCTCGGAGGAGCTGCAGAGGCTATAAACAGACACCTTATCAGCACTTCCACTATCAGCCATGTCTACACACACAAGAAGTACAACCCTGAGTGCCTCCAGGATGAGGTGGTGTCCCCTCCAGCTTAGTTTTCGGCTGGTGGGGCAGCGCGTTTGCGCTCAGCGGAGCAGCAGAGCATCGCCGAGCGCAGGTACGAATGTAACAGCTTCCTCCCCTCTCGGCTCAAACAAGGGCATCTACAACTCTTATCAGCACCACAAGCCCTAACTTCCCAAAGCAAATACGTAGCCCATTCGAAGTTTCAAAAACCGGCCTGATAGAGGCCAATCGACTCAGGATTCGAGAAGGTCAGATGAAACTTGGCAGGGCAGAAGGCGACCGAGCCCTTCTCCCTATTTACCAAGAGCACCTAAGTTGAAAAAGCAAGCCCCAAAGCGTCACCAGAAGCCTGAAGCGCATTCTCGTGGCGGCAAGCAGCAGCTCCCGAGCTGGCAGCCCAGCTTCTCCTGCAGCTGACGTTCCTGCCACCTTCCGCACACAGGACCGCTGGGGACCGCCAGCAAACAGCGCCGAGACCCGTCCGCGGCGCCCCAGAACCGGCCCTGCGGCAGGTCCCACCGCGGGAAGCCGCCAGCCTCGAGGCCAGGACGGAGGCCAAGCGCTCAGCCGGCGGCCAGGGTCACCTCACGCCTGGGGTTTAGCCCAGAGCCAGAGTTCACCTCACTGCTGGGGGTACAGCCTGGCACCCTCGAAAGCAGCCCGGGCGAGCGGCTGCCAACGCGGCCCAGCTTCCAGGGCTGATCACCGACCGCTGGCCCCAGGGCTCGGACCCCTCCCCACGCTCCTGGTTCCCCGGCCGCTCGCTGGGGGCCCTTACTCCCCTCCGGGGCCTCCCCTCGCCCAGGACATGCCCGTAGCCCCCCGGGCCTACACACGGACCCGCGTGTCGGTGGCGGCTGCCAGGCGGCCCAGGCCGCGGCGGCCGCTCCAGGCGCTGGCCCCGGTGCTGGCCCCGGTGCTGGCGGGGCGCGACATGGCGGCGCGGGCCCGGCCCCCCCTCCCCGGCCCCGCCAGGCCCCGGCGCGCCGCGGCGCTCACCTGCATCCGGCGCGGCGGGGCGGCGGGGCCGGCGGCGACAGGGCGGCGGGGCGGCGGCGGCGGGCAGCAACGACATGCAGGCGGCGGCCCGCCGGGGAGCGGGGCCGAGCCGGGGACGGAGCCGCGGGGCCGGGGCGGCGGCGGCGGCGGCGGGGAGGAGCGGGCCGGGGCTCGGGCGGCGCGGAGGGCGGAGGAGACGGAGGCGGGCGCGGGGAGGCGGGAGGCGGCGCCGGGGCCGGCGTGAGGCGGGCGGCGCGGGGGGGAGCCTCGGGCACACGCCGGGCCCTGTCACCCCCCCGGCAGCCCGCGCCGACACCTGTCCGGGGCGGCAGCGGCGCACCACGGCCGCGGGGCGACATCGGCGGCCCCGCAGCACACCGGCGGGGCCCCGAAAGCCGAGGAGGGGACGACCCCCCGGGTTTACCTCACGGTTTTGATGGCGGCAGCCAGGAGGTCTCTGCAGAGCGGGAGCCCAGGAGGAGGCTGCCATCAGGAGGGCCAGCGGCAGCCTGGGGACGTGGCTTGGCTGGCTGCGGGTGACTTGTGGGGGGCACTGCTTGTCCCCAGGTTATGGAGGAGTGGCAGTGGGACGGGAGAGTGGCAGAGCTCTGGGCCCGGGGGAGCTTGAGGCTGCAGAGGGCTCCTCTTCAGCACCGGTGGCTTTGGTTTGTCCTCAGGCAGCAGCTCCTTTCCCGGGCAATCTTTTTGAGCCCCCAGATTTCAGCTGTGCAGACCTGTGTGAGACTGGGAATGCTCTTCTGGGCAGCTGAAGCAAGGAAGCACAGGTAACTGTCATTCAGGGTTAAAGCCTGTCTTCAGACACCCCAAAATCCTTTCGTTTTCACCTTCTCAGGTGAGTTTCCACCTGCTCAGACACTCTAAAATCCTTTATTGGCAGCGTCCATCTCCTCAGACACCCCAAATCCTTTTATTTTCACCTCAGGTGAGTGTCCACCTTCTCAGACACTCTAAAATCCTTCTATTGGCAGCGTCCATCTCCTCAGACACCCCAAATCCTTTCATTTTCACCTTCTCAGGTGAGTTTCCACCTGCTCAGACACCCCAAAATCCTTTTATTTACATCTCAGGTGAGTGTCCACCTTCTCAGACACTCTAAAATCCTTTATTGGCAGCGTCCATCTCCTCAGACACCCCAAATCCTTTTATTTTCACCTCAGGTGAGTGTCCACCTTCTCAGACACTCTAAAGTCCTTTTATTGGCAGCGTCCACCTCCTCAGACACCCCAAATCCTTTTATTTTCACCTTCCCAGGTGAGTTTCCACCTGCTCAGACACCCCAAAATCCTTTTATTTACATCTCAGGTGAGTGTCCACCTTCTCAGACACTCTAAAATCCTTTTATTGGCAGCGTCCATCTCCTCAGACACCCCAAATCCTTTCATTTTCACCACCTCAGGTAAGTTTCCACCTGCTCAGACACCCCAAATCCTTTTATTTTCACCTCAGGTGAGTGTCCACCTTCTCAGACACTCTAAAGTCCTTTTATTGGCAGCGTCCATCTCCTCAGACACCCCAAATCCTTTTATTTTCACCTTCCCAGGTGAGTTTCCACCTGCTCAGACACCCCAAAATCCTTTTATTTACATCTCAGGTGAGTGTCCACCTGCTCAGACACTCTAAAATCCTTTTATTGGCAGCGTCCATCTCCTCAGACACCCCAAATCCTTTTATTTTCACCTTCCCAGGTGAGTTTCCACCCTCTTAGACACTCTAAAATCCTTTTATTGGCAACGTCCATCTCCTCAGACACCCCAAAAGCCTTTTTATTGCCAGTTTCTACATTTGGTGGGCCTACTGTGATAGAAAGATGGGTTGAAAAATAGAAGCAGAAGCCAGGGGCAGGGAGGGATGTGGATCTTTGCATGTCAACCTGTGGGGCAGCTCGAGTGGGGAAATGGTGCTGGGGATAAAAACAGAACTTTGAAGATGAAGGGAGGTGTCTGAAGGAGCAGCAGGTGGTTTGAGAGGCATGGAGTGGGACAAGAGGTCAGCCCCATGAGGTTTGTATTCAAACTTGCTTTCTACTGCAGCTGCCTGGACTGAAAAAGCTCCTTTGTGGTCCGAGAGTGGGAAGGGCAGAAGGAGCCTCTGCAATAGATCAAAGGCTACTGGAAGGAAATACTTCTGCAAGAGTGAGTGTCAGGAGGATGGGACCAGGCCAGTGGTGTCCAGTAACAGGACAAGAGGTAATGGGCACAAGCTTGAACAGAAGAAGGTTCATCTAAATGTGAGGGAGAACTTCTTTACATTGAAGGTGGTGAAGCCCTGGAAGAGGCCGTCCAGAGAGGTGGTGGAGGCTCCATCTCTGGAGTCATTCCAAACCTGCCTGGGTGCCATCCTGTGCATCCTGCTCTGGGTGAACCTGCTCTGGCAGGGTGGTTGGACTGGGTGATCTCCAGATGTCCCTTCTAACTCCCACCATTCTGTGATTCTGAGAAAGGGGATTCAGAGGAAGTGACTGGGAATGGGTGCACATGGACTGTGACCCCTGTTTCTCTCCCAGGGCCAACCCCCACAATCCACTGCAGCAACCTTGCTTCTAACAAGTTGGAGGCTCACAGGGGAACTGGGGACTCATGCAGGAAGACTGTAAAGGATGCAGGTTGTTACCTGACCACAAGTGCAGACTGAGCACATGATGAGTCTTGTATTACATCTGCCATCAGTGCCTGTAGGAGACAGATGCCTAAAGCCCATCCAAAAAGAATCCTTTCCCCCAAACCTGCACTGCCTCTGTGTTTTAAATTAATGTTTTTTCACTGTCCACTGAAACTTTTTAGCCAAGAAGGGCTTGTTTATTCCCTCCTGTCACTCTCACACCTCCCTGTCTTGATCTCCTCTGGAGACACTGAGCATATAGTTACATTGCAAGAACATGGAGTGGTTTGGTTGTGACTTGCACGTAGACCTGGTTTTAAAACCAGCCATTCTAGCCTGTGGAGATGTAAACATCCTGTGTAGTGCCCAGGCTCCTTGCAAAGACAAACACTGCTGTACCCGTGGAGAGTTTGAATCATCTCTGCACCACAATAAAACACATGGTGTCACTGCTAGTCAGGTGTTCTCCAAAGATTGCCCAACAAACTGACAGACAGGATAAGCCTGAGCTCCCAGCTAGGAGCAGAAAGGGCTTGACTGAATTTAGAGCATGTTCTTGGATGTGGATTTATCAGGGAGGGGGATGAAAGTGTGGGAATCAAGGTGTTTCTTCTCAAAAGCACATCCTAGAATGGTTTGACTTGGGAGTGACCTCCAGAGATCATCTGGTCCAACCCCCCTGCAGTCAGCAGGGACATCCTCCGCTAGAGCAGGTTGCTCACAGCCTTCTCCAGCCTCACCTTCAATGTCTCCAGGGTGGGGACTCAACTCTGGGCAACCTGTTGCAGTGTTCCAGCACCTTCATGATGCAGAACTTGTTCCTAACATCCAATCTAAATCTTCTCTCATTCCAAACCATTGCCTCTTGTCCTATCCTTGCAGGCCTTTGCAAACAATCCCACTGCGGCCCCCTCGTAGCCCCCTTCAGGTACTGGTAGGCTGCTCTAAGGTCTCCCTGGAGCCTTCTCCAGGCAGACCTTGCTCCTACCATCCAATCTCAGTCTGCTCTGCTCTCATTCCAAACCATTGCCTCTTGTCCTATCCCTGCAGACTTTTGCAAACAGTCCCTCTGCGGCCCCCTTGTAGCCCCCTTTAGGTACTGACAGGCTGCTCTAATGTGTCCCTGGAGCCTTCTCTGCTCCAGGCTGAGCAACCCCAGCTCCCAGTGTGGAATAAACAGCCCTCCTTTAACATGCATGTAGCAAAAGACAAGTTGTAGATATCCGAGCAGCTTAGGACTTGGTTAAACAAACTCCTAGGTGGGTGTTGCTCCACGAGTTGCTTTGTCAACCAAGAGGATCTTTTCCCGACTCCTTATGCAACCGAACGAGTGGCAGCAGCGTGCAAATGTCATTCTTGATTACTTGGGACCGGCAGCGACAGACGTTAAGAGTGGGACGGCCGGCGTTCACCCAAACCGTGATGCTGGTATTTTCAGGCAGGATGATAGTGGTTTCCGAGGGAAGCAGCTCCAGCTGCCCCCATCCCACGGGAGACGCAGCCACCAGGGCTCACACTGCCACAGGTCCTGCCCACTCAGCGCCCTCGGGGCGGGGAGATCAGGTTTGTTCGCGGCGGTGCGGGAACCGACACCGCTTTTCTTCTTTGGCGTTGTCTTGTTTCCCGTTAAAACCCGACAAGCCCCGGTCATGCCCGTTTCACCGGGAGCGCTCGGAACGGTGGGTCGGGGCAGCGGCGGGTGCGGGGACCGCGGGAGGGAGGCACCGCTTGGCAGCTCCGGCCGGCGCCGGAAGAGCGCGGGGGAAGGTTTTTGTTGTGCGCCGCGGCGGCTGTGCAGGATGGCGGCGCCCGCGGGGGGCTGCCTGTGGCGAGGTGAAGGGCTTCGGCTGGCTCTCGCCGCCGGGAACGCGCGGGCCTTGGCTGCGCCGCTCCGCCGCCTCCCGCTGGGGGTCTCTGTGTTGCCGCTGGGGCGGCACGTCTTGCAGGGGACAACTGTGAAAAGCGGCGGGGCTTGACCGGGCGAGGGTGGCCGCCGGGGTGGTGGTGGGGCCGGGGCTGTGGTCTGAGGCTGTGTTTGCTTCTCTCTCCAGTACTGGCTCCGAGTCGCCGGTGGATCTTCCACGGGCTCGACCAGCGCCTCGCCGCCGCCCCTGCCTCGGTGAGCGCCGCGCCGCCCGTCCGCTTCTACGCCGCGGCAGCCAAGTGAGTGCCTTCTGCTGCCGCCTGAGGCAGCTCTCTTGGAGGTAGAGGGAGGGGAGTGTGCGGTGTCTGCAGTGTTACCACAGTATCATCAGGGTTGGAAGAGACCTCACAGACCATCAAGTCCAACCCTTTACCACAGAGCTTAAGGCTAGACCATGGCACCAAGTGCCACGTCCAATCCTGCCTTGAACAGCCCCAGGGACGGCGACTCCACCACCTCCCCGGGCAGCCCATTCCAGTGTCCAATGACTCTCTCAGTGAAGAACTTTCTCCTCACCTCCAGGCTAAATCTCCCCTGGCGCAGCCTGAGGCTGTGTCCTCTCGTTCTGGAGCTGGCCACCTGAGAGAAGAGAGCAACCTCCTCCTGGCCACAACCACCCCTCAGGTAGTTGTAGACAGCAATGAGGTCACCCCTGAGCCTCCTCTTCTCCAGGCTAACCAATCCCAGCTCCCTCAGCCTCTCCTCGTAGGGCTGTGCTCGAGGCCTCTCCCCAGCCTCGTTGCCCTTCTCTGGACACGCTCAAGCATCTCAATGTCCCTCCTAAACTGGGGAGCCCAGAACTGAACACAGTACTCAAGGTGTGGTCTAACCAGTGCAGAGTACAGGGGCAGAATGACCTCCCAAAACATTCTACCCTGCTTCAAACTAGCACACTGATCTCGATGGCTTCCCATTTTGTGCTAGTTTGAAGCAGTGTAGAATGTCTTGGTGAGGAGAACTAGATCCCAGGCTGTGAAAGGGAAACAGTGGTGATGTCTACTTCTCTCACAGTCTTGCTGAACAAGAAATGAAAACATTAGCTAACACTCTCACCATTTTTCTCTCTTGCTTGGGCGGCTGACTGAGCAACATCTTACTCCCTAACCTCACCTTCCATCTGGCCTAATCCACTTTGCTTCCTAACCCCGTGGCCAAACCTCCACTCTTCCTTAGGACTGGGGTAAAGTTGAGAGGGGCAGGGGGAAGGTGCAGGGGTGGTTGAGAGCCCCTCCCGGGGACTCAGGTTTCTGGGAGGGGAGTTGTGTTTCTGTATTACCTTTTACCTTGTCTATTTCTGTCTATAACTGTACATACTGTAAATATCTGCTTGTATATTGTGCTAGCTGTAAATATAAGCTTCATTCATATTCCCAGAACCGACTGAGTCTAGGTGATTTTCTAAAGTGTGGGGAGGTGGGGAACACCCAAACCATCACACATATGCTGTTAGCTCCTCAGCTGATGATTTAACAGTGTTTCTTTCTTTGTCTTAGACCTGCAAAAAAAGGTTCACAAAAGACCAAGAAGGAAGAAACAAAAAAGAAAGGCACAACTAGGAGGAGGCCACTGATGAGCAAACCTGTGGATGATGTCTACTTGACGTGGCTTTACAAGAGACCATCCTATGATTTGGAAGAGGCTGTGGGTATGCTAAAGAAGTTTCAGGAGCTGGACTTCACTAACCCCAGGCAGTACGTCTATATTAACGTGTTCCTAGATATGGAACTAAAGAAGAAGGTACGTTGGAAGTGTGTGCACATTGTGGATACATTGCAAAGTGAAAAGGTCGTGTTTGAAGTGCAGAGCAGGTGCTGCTGTTTGCCTTCTGGGCTGTCTCTTACAGCTTTGCTGATGGACAGAGGCTTTGTGCCTTTATACATCTGTTATTCAGCATCTCTTACACTGATGAGGTGGGGGTAGCACTCTGGAGGGTTTTGAAGACAAGCTGTTGTGTGACTGAATTTCATGGCTGGACAGGACTGGTTAAGCTCAGTTTTACATCCGTTCAGACTGTCTGCTGGAGCTGGAGAACAGGGCTGGTGAAAAGCAGAGAGAACTGGGGGTGTATAGTCTGGAGAAGGGGAGGCTGAGGGGAGACCTCATTGCTCTCTACAATTCCCTGAAAGGAGGTTGCAGTAACGGAAGGAATGGCTTTAATTTGTTGGTGGGAATTGAGGTGGGGGGCTTGAAAGGGGAGGATTAGATTGGAGATGAGGAAAAACTTCTTTGCTGCAAGAGTGGTCGGGGTTGGGAGAGGCTGCCCAGGGAGGTGGTGGAATTCCCATCCCTGGAGGTGTTCAAGAAAGATGTGGCCATGGCACTTGGGGACATGATTTAATGGCCATGGTGGTGTTGGGTTGAAGGTTGGATTCAATGTTCTTAGAGGTCTTCTCCAAACAAATCAGTTCTTTGATTCCATGAAATTACTGTGTGTGTTTTGTTCTGAGATGAAGTGTAAAAACAAGCTTCTTTCACCCTCTGCCCTTCTCCTTGGTTTTATGTTTTCACATAATACTCCTTGAAAGTCTGCTCCTCTTTTTTGTCTCTAAATTAAAGAAGTCCAGCCCAGTTCACTCCATTCCTAAAACTCCTTCAGCTTCTCCCATTTGGAGAAAGGGACACTTGAGAATTGATTTGTTTACACATGTAACTATCCTTTGGAGAGTCCCTTAGAGCTAGAAATAAAATGCACATAGAAATGCAGAGCTCCTGCTCCTGCTTTTGGAGGCTGTGTGGTGTTCTGAAGGCTTGCTGAGAGGCACGCTCCTTGCTGATGCTTTGGACTGGCCCTTGCATCAGAAGCGTCCTTTAGCTAAGCTGCAGCTACAGCACCTCAGTGGTAGTTACTGACTGGGCCTGAGCCTGGCAGCATTTCTGCTCTGGAGTCACTCAGCTCCTTTCTCTTGGGCCAGCTGCATCATAATTAATTCATGTCTCTTTAATTTAGGCATGAGTTTATGCTGGGCATAAAGCTGTCAAAACTTACACACCCTGCTTATTTACGACCTCTGTGCAAAGAACTTGTGGCTAAGGTTGCTGTTCAGGGGAGCAGCTCCACACAGCTCTCTAACTTGCCTTTTAAGTCAGAACTTGTACTTTTTGTTGTTTGTTTGACTGCTTTTCTTTCTTGTTAGAAAAGAGTGGAGCAGTTTTCAAGCACTGTTCTCCTTCCACATCGCTTCACAGATGAAATCAATAAAGTCTTGGTTTTCACAGAGGTGAGTAAGCCTGAATTGTTTGCTCCAGATGGTTTTATCTGGCATGCTCTTACAACACAGATGCTTCACCTGCCATTGCTACACCTTTTGTTGGGAAGACTCAATCAGTGCTTTACAGAACTTTTAAGTCTGTCTAGGGTTTATCTTTGGCAGTCTTAAGGTATTAACAAGTACCCAGGGGACAGCGATGTGCCCTGGTGGCCAAGGTCAGTAGCGCATTAAGAAGTGTGGCTAGCAGGTTGAGGGAGGTTCTCCTCCTGCTATGCTCAGCCCTGGTTGGAACACAGGATCACAGGATGTTAGGGTTTGGAAGGGACCTCCCTAGATCATCAAGTCCAACCCCCTGCCAGAGCAGGACCATATAATCTGGATGTATATCCAGATAAGGCTTGAAAAGTCTCCACAGAAGGAGACTCCACAACCTCTCTGGGCAGCCTCTTCCAGTGCTCTGTCACCCTTACAGTAAAGAAGTCCTTCCTCACATTGAGGTGGAACATCCTGTGCTGTAGTTTTATACCCACTGCGTCTTGTCCTATCACAGTGGGCAACTGAGAGGAGTTTGTCCTCTCCCTCTTGACCCCCATCCCTCAAATATTTATGGACATTGATTAGATCCCCTCTAAGTCTTCTCTTCACCAGACATATTGAGTACAGTGTTGTACTCAATTGTACATGTGTTGACCACAGTACGATTCTGGGCTCCCCAGTTCAAGAGAGACAGGGAGCTGCTTAAGAGAGTTGAATGGAGAGGTACAAGGATGATTTAGGAGGTGGAGCATCTCTCCTAAGAGACTTTGGGACTGTTGAGTCTGGAGAAGAAAAAGTTGAGAGGAGACCCTATCAATGTTCACAAGTATCTGAAGGGTGGCTGTCAGGAGGAGCATGGAGCCAGGCTCTTTTCAGTGATATCCAGTGATAGGATGAGAGGCAGTGGACATAAGTTTAGTCAGAGGAAATTAATTTCAACATAAGGAAAAACTCTCGAGGGTGGTGGAGTCCTGGAGCAAGCTGCCCAGAGAGGTTGTGGAGTCTCCTTCTCTAAGGATGGTTGCTCCATCCAGTGTCTGGTTCCTTGTAGTTTCCAGGGGATGGAGATGGGAGGGGAAGGGTTCCTCAGGAAATGGAATGGGCTTTTCTCCCTCTTCTCCTGTAGAATCAACTAAAGACTTGGCTGTCACTCCTTACTAGGGCCTGAAGTGGAGTTGCTGTGTTTTAATGACCATGGTGGTGTTAGGTGGTTGGACTCAGTGATCTTTTCCAACCAAAACAATTCTATAGTAAATCACCAGCATGATGTTATTTTTGGTCTTTGGTTAAAACCATTCTTTCCCTCTTAACCTGTAAACAGCCTGACTTTCTACCCAGTTGTCCAAAAGAAATCAGAAGGTACAGATGTGAATATATTCTTATTTAGTTCTTTTCTCTCTACAGAATGAGCAAGAAGCTGAAATAGCTCGAGACAATGGAGCTGCTGTTGTGGGAGGACTTGAATTAATCAAATGGGTATTTATTTATTATTTTTAAAAAAGAATTCTATAAATATCCTAAATTAAAGAATGATTAAGAAAGAGAGGGAACAAAAAACCTCCTGCCCAGTAAGCTCTGGCTTGAAGTTGTCAGCCAAGAGTGAGGGATGAATTTCTGTCCTCTTGACATGCTTGTGTACTGAGGTAATTTAGTGCATTCCTAAACACATCTAATTGGTTTAGTGCATTCCTAAATACATCTAATTGTTTTTTTTATTGCAGATTTTGGAAGATGAAATCCAAGTGGATGCTTATGTAGCTGTTCCTGAAATAATGCCTAAGCTGATACCGCTGAGGAACAAACTGAAACGGAAATATCCAAACACAAAGAGAAGTAAGAAGCAATTTTCTCTTCTCAGTCTCAAACTGAACAAGATCCCATTCCAGAGGTGACACTGAAACTTTTTGTTTTGTAAGGGTATAGCACTACATCAAATATATGGGACTGGGTCACTCCTTTTGTCTTTGATAAGAGTAGTTTTGAGAATCTAGAACAGAGCTTTTCTCCTACAACAGGCAAATTAGAATCAAAATAAGTCTGGCTACTGTTTGGCTGTGTGTTTTTCAGTCCTGATGAGCCAAAATAATGTTGTGGAGCTACCCAGGGAAACAAACTTAAAACAACCTCACCTTCACTGACAGAGTTGTGTTGTGAAATTGTTTGGACCCTAGCTTCAGCTTCATGACTGTGATTGATTGGAAGAGTTCACCATGAGCCAGCAGTGCCCTCACACAGCCCAGAAGGCAGCCAGGTGCTGGGCTGCAGCCACAGGAGTGTGTGCAACAGGGCAAGAGAGGGGATTCTGCCCCTTGGCTCTGCTCTGCTGAGACCTCACTTCCAATACTGCCTCTAGTGCTGGTGTCCTTGGCAGAAGGAGGACACAGAGATGTTGGAGTGAGTCCAGAGAAGGCCACAAAGATGATCCAAATGCTGGGGCACCTCTGCTATGAGGACAGGCTGGGGAAGCTGGGGTTGTTCAGCCTAGAGAAGGGAAGATTCTTGAGGGACCTTAGATATGCCTTCCAATAGCAGAAGGGATCTTACAGGAAGGCTACAAAGGGACCTTTCATGAGGGTGTCTAGAGACAGGACAAGGGTAATGGTTTGAAGCTCAGGGAGAGCAGGGTTAGATTGGATCTTAGGAAGAAGTCCTTCAGTGTGAGGGTGATGAGACCCTGGAATAGGTTGCCCAGGGAGGTTGTGGCTGCCTCCTCCCTGGTGGCTGAGAGATGTGCCTGTTTCTCCTTGTCTTTCTAGCTGCTTCACTTGCATTAAGAATTAAAACTTTGGTTTCTATAGACATAAACAGTTCCTTTATCTGAAGTGATGCCTTTGCTGCATTTCCTACTCCGTTAGATGCTGATGGATGAGGAAGGAGGGAAGATGAACGTTACTGATACACTATCAGGGCACCATTGGCTTGTCTGTGAAACACTGGAGTTTTAACTGCTTGACTTGCAAGACTGAACCCACATATCCCACTTTGTCATGCTCATAAGCATCACTCAGACCACTTTTTTTGCCTTGGTTTTGCTTGTTTTCCAGATTCCCTGGGCCATGATATTCCCCAAATGCTGAAACTCTACAAAGAAGGTCTTCACTACTCGGTAAAAGATGAGGATGTCATCGAGACAAGAATAGCAAGAGTGAGTTCATAGGAAATAGAGTGGCTCAGGTTGGAAGGGACCTCAGAGATCATCTGCTCCAACCCCCCTGCCATGGACAGGGACACCTCTCAACTAGACTCATCCAACCTAGCCTTGAACACCCCCAGCGAGGAGGCAGCCACAGCCTCCCTGGGCAGCCTATGCCAGAGTCTCGCCACCCTCTTACTGAAGGACTTCTTCTTAAAGTCCTAACCCTGCTTTCCCTTAGCTTCAAACCATTCCCCTTTGGCCTATCTCTGGACACCTTCATGCAAAGTCCCTCTGCAGCCTTCCTGCAGGATCCCTTCAGGTACTGGAAGGCAGTTCTAAGGTTCCCACGGAGTCTTCTCTAGGCTGAACACCACCAGGTCCCTCAGCCTATCCTCATAACAGAGGTGCTCCAGCATCTAGATCAGCCTATCCTCATAACAGAGGTGCTCCAGCATTTAGATCATCTTTGTGGCCTCTGGACTCCAGCAGCACTGTGTCCACCTGCTGGAGACAGCAGAACTGGAGGCAGTATTGGAGGTGCAGTCTCAGCAGAGCAGAGCCAAGGAGCAGAATCCCCTCTCTTGCCCTGCTGCCCATGCTCCTCTGGCTGCAGCCAATTTTCTGCGCTGAGCAGAAGTGGATTTAGTATTAAGAGAGAAGAAAGCTGTGGTTTTAATGTTTGTTTCCAAGCTTTTACTCGTGGTCTCTAAGTGACCTGTAGCTAAATAGAACTGTTAACTCTCTGTGTGACATCTTCAGCTGACGTGAGCCCTGCATGCTCTTGTGTCATCTTAGCAAGTGGTTCAGCTAACACTGAGAGCAAGGCATTGCTGCTGCCAAGGATTGGATCTGTGTTGGTGAGGAGTTGTAGTAATGAGCAAAATAGGATGAAAATTCTGCTACTGCTTGCAATCTCCTTGTGAGCTGATGTCTTAACATAGGTTTCCTTTTCCTCCTGTCACCTTCTGAGAGTAAAGGATAGATTTTCATGGATGACTCCTTGATCTTGGGTGAGAAAGAGCCAGGTGAGGGTTCCCTTGGAGTTCACATGTGCTGAGTTGATGTCAGCTCTGTGGCAGAGGTGATTGCAGCACTGCACACAGTGTGACGTGCTCCGAGTTGTATGCAGAGGGATGACTCAGTGGTTATGGCTTGTGTAAAATGGCTCCACCCTCTCTACTACCCTGTGTACCTGACCTAGATTTCTTCCTGTTTGTGCAGCAGAGCTGAGGAGTGCAGGCAAAGCTCTGGGAGGCCGTGAGAGCCTTGAGTGCCTCTCTGCTGACCGCTGAATCACTTTGCAAACTGGAATCTTGTCCATGGGAAAGCAGCCATTTCTGAATTACACAGCAGCAGGGGGATCTGTTGCTGTGTTCCAAGCTGGAGTGTGGATGTTTCTGGGAGCCTGCCAGGCTGCCTTTCTCAAAGAGCTCTTTTCAGTGCTGCTGTCTCATGTTGCCTCTTAGTTCAGTGATGGCCAACAGCCTGATGTAATGCTCTGCTCCCACACAAGTCAGCAGCTTCAGTGCTGTTTTCTTAGTAGTAATTGAGATGTCTTTGAAAAGCCCAGAAGTTGGCAGCAGTCAGGTTTAATTGGTAGATCTGAAGTTGGGAAGCTGGAAGTGTCAGATGTGCTTTTAAGACATGCAGCTTAAGGCAGAAGGGAGAAGAATGAGGACACCTGAGTTATCTCCTTCAGAATCAAGTGATCTATGGAGGGCAGCTTCACATCATTTTTTTGAGGGTTCACAGACTGCATTGGGGTGGAAGGGACCCCAAAAGTCATCTTGTCCAACCCCTCTGCAGTTGGCAGGGACACCTCCAACTAGATCAGTCTCTGAGCTTGGATGACTCCAGAGATGGATCCTCAACCATATCCCTGGGCAGCCTGTGCCGGTATTTTCCCACCCTCATTGTGCAGAACTTCCTCCTCATCTCCAACCTAAATCTGCCCTGCTCCAGTTTCAAACCTCTTGTCCTACCCTACAGGCCCTTCTAAACAGGCTCTCTCCAGCCTTCCTGTAGGTCTCTTTCAGATACTGAAACAAAGCTTTTAAGCTCTCCCTGGAGCCTTGTCCAGGCTGAACAGCCACAACTTTTTCAGCCTATCCCAGTAACAGAGGTGCTCCAACTCCCTGCTCATCTCTGTGGCCTCCTCTGGACCCGTTCCCTCAGGTCCATGTCTCTCTTGTGTTGGGGGCCTCATAGTTGGACACAGCACTCCAGGTGAGATCTCCTCAGAGTGACAGGATCACCTCTTTCAACCTGCTGACCACACTTTTTTGATGCAAGCCAAGCTAAGAGCTTCTTGTAGGGAGGTCAAAATGCCATGGAAGGGAACCAAGGTGACCAAAAAAGGTAGATGCAATCTTGGTGGATGTTCAGAGCTCAGTGCTCCCATGTACTTCATGAAGAAAGCAGAAATTTCCTGCAGTGTGTTAAAATGGGGGAAAAGGGGGGGAAGAAACTAATTTTAAAGTGATTAATTTAGTTCTGTTCAAGTTCTTCATGCTTTCCATTTGAGGTGCTTGTGCTTTTTGAGCTGTTTTGTGCTCTCACAACTAATTGAAGCTTCTTTTCTTCAGATACTTTATCTTAGTACAATCTGGGGGGGTGAAACACCTTAACATAGATTGCTTTCTAAGACTTTATACTTCGTGTTGTTTCAGAGCTGTGGAAATTTAATCTCGTGGGTAGAAATTTGGAGATTTGTGATGAGCATACAACTGTAACAAATCCTTTTTTTCCCTCCCAGTCAGTTGGATAAGGCTGTTAACAGGATTTGTAGCTCCTCAGCAGGGAACACAGAAGCAATCTATCCAGATACAGCCTAAATATCTACCCAGAGCTTGCAGATTGATTAGCCTGGGCTTTAAATACCACCGTGGCTAACTTGGCTTTATCTTTTTGCAGCTGGATATGCCTGCTGAACAGATCATTGCCAATCTAAAAGTCATTATCAATGATATCTGCACATTCAAGCCATCAACTTATGGTAAGCAGCTGTTCTTCTAATGGTGTAGTTGAAGGTACAGCAAACAAAACAATGAGATGAGTGTTCTTTTGGGGGTTGACATTCAGTCACCTTTGTCTGCCTTGGGGCAGGGGGAGGGAGATGTTTGGTAGCTCATTAAGTCAAGGCCTAAGAACTTGGTGGCCTGGAAGGGCATAGTGTCTGTTCCTGTTGATGTGAGGGCTGATTTCACTCTGGCACAATCACAGAATGGTTTGGGTTGGAAGGAACCTTAGAAATCTCCTAGTTCCAACCCCCTGCCATAGAGAGAGACACCTCACACGGAATCACAGAGTGCATCAGATTTGAAGAAATGCCCAAAGGTCATCTTGTCCAACCCCTCTGCTGTGAGCAAGGACATCTCCAGTTAGATCAGGTTGCTCAGGGTCAGCAGTGCAAGAGGAGAGACTCTGCCCCTTTGCTCTGCTGACATCCCACCTCCAACACGGCATCCAGTTCTGGTGTCTGCAGCAGAAGAACGACACAGCTCTTAGAGTGAGTCCAGAGGAGGCCACAAAGATGATCCAAGGGCTGCAGCACCTCTGCTGTGAGGTCAGGCTGAGTGAGCTGGGGCTATTCAGCCTGGAGAAGATTCCAAGGGGGGCCTTAGATCTGCCTTCCAATGCCTGAAAGGGTCTTGCAGGAAGGCTGCAGACAGACTTTTCCTGATGGTGTGTAGAGACAGCACAAGGGGAATGGTTGAAGCTGAGGGAGAGCAGGGTTAGACTGGATCTGAGGAAAAAGTTCTTCCATGTGAGGATGGTGAGACTCTGGAACAGGCTGCCCAGATAGGTTGTGGCTGCCTCTTCCTTGGAGGTACTCAAGGCCAAGTTGGATGAGGCCTTGAGTACCTGAGTGTAGTTGAGAATTGTCCCTGCCCCTGGCAGGAAAGGGGAATAGATGATCTCTGAGGTCCCTTCCCACCTGAGCTATTTTATGATCAATGAGAGACACAAACAGCAGAGGTGCCCACAGGTATAGTTCTTGATCCAGGCCGTGTACTTCCACAGGATGGATTAGGACCAAGATAAATCATCCTGGAGACACAAGAAGTGACCAAACTGGTGGTGATTTTTGTTTTCTAGATCCTATAGTGCGGAGCTTGGTTATTAGATCTGCAAGCAGTGAAGGTTTGCTGTTGAAACTTGATGGAATTCTACCTCAGGTGGAGAAAGAAGGAGAGGAAGAAAACGCAGAAGATGATGAAGAACAACCTGCCCAATAATTTGTTAGTATCTGATGTCTTTCCTTTTAGATCTGATGACCAACTTGGGAAGCAAATGGTGTCACTGAAATCTTTAAGAAAGGAAACATAAATCTGAGTGGGGATTTTTTTCCCCTCTTGTAAATTCTGTGCAACACCAAACATCCCAGACAGGAGTCTGCTGTCAAGACTGAAGAGGTTTTTAATTCCCTCTTTTGGTAGCTGGGAGCAGATCGTTTGTGTGGTTTGTGGTGTTGGGTTTTTTTTTGTCTTTTCATGTATTTCTTACTTTAATAAAAGTATTTAACTTCTGAACGATTGCCATCCAGTTTCCACAGCTGAAGCTGAAAGACCAGCATATGGATGAGGCCTTGAGCAACCTGCTCCAAGTGAAGGATGGCCCTGCCCGTGGCAGAGGGGTTGAATTAGATATCTTTAAGGTCTCTTCCAACCCATCCTATTCAGTGTTGTATCCACTGTGCTGGGCTTTTGACTCTGTTGAAATTGCAGAATGGTCAATGCTTTTGTTCTCTTGACTGTCCTCACTGCGGGTGGACAATGCTTCTTTCTTTGTCCTCCTTTTTAACTCCTCATTTCTTCATCCTCCTTCCTTTTCTCCTCCTTCTTTCTCTTTCTTTCCCCTTTCCTCCTCTCCCTCTCTTTCTTTCCCCTTTCCTCCTCTCCCTCTCTTTCTTTCCCCTTTCCTCCTCTCCCTCTCTTTCTTTCCCCTTTCCTCCTCTCCCTCTCTCTCTTTCCCCTTTCCTCCTCTCCCTCTCTCTCTTTCCCCTTTCCTCCTCTCCCTCTCTCTCTTTCCCCTTTCCTCCTCTCCCTCTCTCTCTTTCCCCTTTCCTCCTCTCCCTCTCTCTCTTTCCCCTTTCCTCCTCTCCCTCTCTCTCTTTCCCCTTTCCTCCTCTCCCTCTCTCTCTTTCCCCTTTCCTCCTCTCCCTCTCTCTCTTTCCCCTTTCCTCCTCTCCCTCTCTCTCTTTCCCCTTTCCTCCTCTCCCTCTCTCTCTTTCCCCTTTCCTCCTCTCCCTCTCTCTCTTTCCCCTTTCCTCCTCTCCCTCTCTCTCTTTCCCCTTTCCTCCTCTCCCTCTCTCTCTTTCCCCTTTCCTCCTCTCCCTCTCTCTCTTTCCCCTTTCCTCCTCTCCCTCTCTCTCTTTCCCCTTTCCTCCTCTCCCTCTCTCTCTTTCCCCTTTCCTCCTCTCCCTCTCTCTCTTTCCCCTTTCCTCCTCTCCCTCTCTCTCTTTCCCCTTTCCTCCTCTCCCTCTCTTTCCTCTCCTTTCTCTGTTCTGCAGAAGCTGAATTTGTAGAGTGAAGCTTTTTCAGCTCCCCAACACCAATGTCTATTCATTTCTGATAAAAAAGGCAGATTTGCCCTTTGGAGGGTGGCTGCCTATGAAAAAATGTGCTAGTTAAGTGCAGTATGAACTTAAATCAGAACCTCTGACTGCTGGGTGTGCATTCAGAGAAGCAAAGCAGGGAATAAGAAACATTCCTGCATAAAACTGTACCTGGAAAATTTCAACAGTGGGAAAACTGCCAGCCTGCACCTCCAGAAAGTCAGGTGAGCAAGGGGAAGAAAAAGAAGCTGATGGCTGGAAGATTTTTTTTTAACAGCTGCATTTGTTCAGCTGTAATCCTGAAGCTCTGAAGGCAAGTTTGGAGTGCCACTAATTGATCAAGGAATCGTTGTGTAAACTCAGCATTACACAAATTCTGCTTTTCATCCTGGAATGCTCCACCGGCACAGAGCAGAGATGAAAGGCAGGAAGACAACATGAGATTATTTCCCCTTTTAATAAGCTTAGTCCCCAGCCATGTAGAGTGGCAGTTGGTGGATGTGTGGTTCTTGTGCCAACAGTTTAATTGGTACAGAAAGTGTAGCTGAAATGGCATTGCTGCCTCCTACAAATTAATACTGCTGTACTAATTACACCCCCATGCTTTGTAATGCTTTACTGGGTAGTATATAAATAGCTTTTCTGTCCCTGATGATAAAGTCCTGTATGATAAGAGGCACCCTTTGCACTGGAGTTTGTCTTAATGAGTGCTTGATACTCCTTTGATAGGTAAATAGAGCACAGATCTTCTATCAAAAGCAAAATGACAGGAACCCAGGACCTGCTTACTTGGTGAGGTGAGAAAGGATTAACCAGTCCATGCCAGCTGCTTTTGTGAGATTTTAGCTACAGGAAGTGGAAACAATTTGAAGGAAGTTCCTCTGCAGTGAAAGGTACCTCAGGCAAATGGCATACACTTGGAATATCAGAGCACACTGTGATGGTTTGGGTGTTCCCTGCCCCTTCACACTTTGGAAATCACTCAGCCTGCTCTGGAAATTGAATGAAGCTTATTATTTACAGCTTAGCTCAATACATAAGCAGATATTTACAGTATATACAGTTATAGACAGAAATAGACAAGGTAAAAGGTAACACAGAAACACAACAGCCCTCAGAAACCTGAGTCCCCAGGAGGGGCTCCCAACTGCCCTTCCACCTTCCCCCTACCCCTCTCAACCTTACCCCAGTCCCAAGGAAGAATGGAGGTTCAGCCAGGGGGTTAGGAAGCAAAGTGGATCAGTCAGAAAAACAGAGGGTGAGGTAAGAGAGATGCAGCTCAGAGCTCCCCAGCAGGAGTAGTTGTGCCTTATCTATGTTTGAATTCTTGTTCTTTACATCTCAGCAAGCCTATGAGGGAAGTAGACATCACCACTGTTCCTTTCACAGCCTATGATCTAGTTCTTCTCACTCAAACATTCTAGCTAGCTTCAAACTAGCACACACACACTCCTGGTTCCTGTGGAGCTGCTGACAAGTGACTAAAAGTTCCCACTGTTAAACCTTGCTGTGCACTCTTGGCCCTCAGCAAGAGGAAGGAGATGTTTGAGGGGCAATGGACATGAACACAAGAAGTTCTGCCCCAACAGGAGGAGAAACTTTACTGTGAGGGTGTTAGAGCCCTGGAGCAGGCTGTCCAGAGAGGTTGTGGAGTCTCCTCCGGAGACCAAGAATCACCTGGATGTGTTCCTGTGTGACTTGCCCTGGATGACCCTGCTTTGCTAGGGGTTTTGAACTCAATGTTTACAGAGGTCACTTTCAACCCCTACTACTCTGTGGTTGTGTGGGAGGGTAGCTGGAAGGACAGGACCATCTTCTTTTGGGCTGCATGAAAAGCACTGGGGAGCAGGTCAAGGGAGAGCATTCTGCAGCTCTGCTCTCTGAGACCTCACCTGGAGTACTCTGAACAGCTCTGACACCCTCAGCACAAGAAGGACAGGGAGCTGTTGGAGTGGGGCCAGAGGAGGCCACAACAATGATAGGAAGGCTGGAACACCTCTGCTGTGAGGACAGGGTGAGAGAGTTGGGGTTGTTCAGCCTGGAGAAGACTCAGGGACACCTGGTGGCTTTTCAGTGCTTAAAGGAGCAGGTCAGAAAGCTGGGGACAGACTTTTGAGCAGAGCCTGTTGTAACAGGACAAGGAGTGATGGTTTGAACTGAAAGAAGGAGATTCAGAGTAGAGAGAAGGATGAAAGTTCTTACACTGAAAGTGGGGTGAGACCCTGGCCCAGATTGCCCAGAGAGGTGGGAGATGCCTCATCCCTGGAACCATTTCAGATCAGGTTGTTTGGGACTCTGAGCAACCTGCTCCAGTTGCAGACATCCCTGCTGAGTGCAGGAGGGTTGGACTGGATGAGCTTTGAAGATCTTTCCCAACCTAAAGTGTTCTCTGATTCCCTCAGAGCACAGGGTGAGGCAGGCTGGGCGGTGTGCCCTAGTTCTCTGCCAAAGAGCTTTGTGCTTTTCAGTGCACTTTTACCCTTCATCCTCTCCTGCCTCATTTTTAGCAGCACAGCCCAAGCCAGGCTGGATTTGGTTGGCAGCTTCATTTCAACCCAAAATATTTCAGGGGGGAAGTGTCAGGTTACAACATTTGAGGTCACAGCCTCTTTGCCTCTAAAAGCTGATGGTGAGAAAGCAGCAGCTGATGTCTGGGGCTTGGAATCCTCAACTGTTTATTGGAGAAGTTCACCAATGGTCCTGGTGGAGCAAAGGGAGTGCTGCAATACATTTAGCAGCACAGATGATGTATTTCTGCTCTGAGCACTGTCTTCTATGAACCTGCTGTTAGCTTAACTAAGGAGAGGCAGGCAATGAACTGGGATTGCCACTCAGTGCACACAGAAATATTTGCCCAAACAAGGAAGAAATCACCAGGCATTTGTGGGGAATGAAGGCTTTAGGCTGACACTCAGCCTAAAGCTGGGCTTGTGCTCCAGGAGATCTTGAATCTGCACAGGTCAAACTGAGTTCAGGGGGCTTTTGCTGTAAATTATAGCAATATCTTTATTGATGATCTGGATGAGGGGATTGAGTCCAGCACCAAGAAGTTTTCAGATGCCACCAAGCTAGGAGCAGGTGTTGATGTGTAAGAGCGTAGGAGAGCCCTGCAGAGGGACCTAGACAGTCTGGATGGGTGGGCAGAGGCTAAAGGGATGAGATTTAACAAGGCCAAGTGCAGGGTTCTGCACTTTGGCCACAACAACCCCAAGCAGTGCTACAGGCTGGGGACAGAGTGGCTGAGAGCAGCCAGGAAGAAAGGGACCTGGGGTACTGGTAGATAATAGGCTGAAGATGAGCCAGCAGTGTGCCCAGGTGGGCAGCAGAGCCAATGGCATCCTGGCCTGCATCAGGAACAGTGTGGCCAGTAGGACGAGGGAGGTTATTCTGCCCTGTACTCAGCACTGGTCAGGCCACACCTTGAGTGCTGTGTCCAGTTCTGGGCTCCTCAATTCAAGAGTAATGTTGAGGTGCTGGAAGGTGTCCACAGGAGGGCGCCAAAGCTGGTGAGGGGCCTGGAGCACAGCCCTGTGAGGAGAGGCTGAGGGAGCTGGGGGTGTGCAGCCTGCAGAAGAGGAGGCTCAGGGCAGAGCTCATTGCTGTCTACAACTCCGTGAAGGGAGGCTGTAGCCAGGTGGGGTTGGTCTCTTCTGCCAGGCAAGCAGCAACAGAAGAAGGGGACACAGTCTGAAGCTGTGACAGGGAAGGTCTAAAATGGATGTTAGGAGGAAGTTGTTGTCAGAGAGAGTGATTGGCATTGGAATGGGCTGCCCAGGGAGGTGGGAGTTGCTGTCCCTGGAGGTGTTGAAGCCAAGCCTGGCTGAGGCACTTAGTGCCATGGTCTGGTTGACTGGATAGGGCTGGGTGCTAGGTTGGCCTGGATGAGCTTGGAGGTCTCTTCCAACCTGCTTGATTCTGTGATTCTAAGGAAGTGAAGTTAGAGCAGGACAAAGGTGTTGCAAGCACCACAGTCTAAAGGGATGCAAGTAACGCTGAGCTCTCCCTGCTCAGGGGGCTCTTAGAGGCTGCAAGGAGTTAGTATTATCACTGGTCCCACAGCTGCTGCTCTGCTATGTTGTAGCTGGAAATATCAAATCAGCCATGGACATCTCTGGAATTTAAGTTGTTGGGAAGAGACAACACTTTTCATGTTCCCAGGGACAGGGCTGCCAAGTTCTGTGGTGTCTCTGCAGTACCTTTGGTATGGTCAGCCTCTAGCCTTTGAGTGAAGCTGATACTGTATGTAACAGCCTCCAACCTTTGAGTGAAGCTGAACCTGTGTGCTAAATTCTGTCCATGTGGTAACACTGGCATTGATTTAAATAGGATGGAAGGCAGGGCAAGGCTATCAGACTGAAAGCATTGCTAGGAATAAACCTTGAGATTTCACGAGCAGACATTTCTGGCAGTGCTTCAGCTTGCAGCTGACTGGAGGGATGCAGATGATCAGATGGCTGGAGAACCTCCCCTGTGGGGGCCTCCTCTGTGAGAGAGTTGGGACTGTGATTATGTGACTCTGTTCAGCCTAGAGAAGAGAAGGCTCCAGGGACTCCTTAGAGCAGCCTTCCAGTACCTAAAGGGGCTACTGGGGAGCTGTGGGAGTGACTTCTGATAAGAGCCTGTAGTGCTGGGATGAGAGAGAATGGACTGAAGCTTGAGAAGGGCAGGTTAGGACTGGAGATTAGGAAGAATTTCCTTACATTGAGGGTGGGGAGACACTGGAACAGGTTGCCTAGGGACTTTGTGGATTCTCCCTTGCTGGAGGTGTTGAAGGCCAGGTTGGATGAAGCCTTGGGCAACCTGGGCTGGTAGGAGGTGTCCTGCCCATGACAGGGGTTTGGAAATGGTTGATCTTTAAGGTCCTTTCCAACCTAAACGAAGATCAGTCTGTTCTACGACAAAAAAAAAGCCCAAACCGCATAGTTCTTTGCTGCAAGCTGCATCTCGCCAGCAGGAGGAGTGCTGCGACCGCTTTGCTAGCAGCGTGGGCGACGAGCCCCAAAGAGGATTTAAGGGCTGGGATAGGAATGAGGAGACATTTAAGGCAAAACTTTTTTTTGCTTTAAGATGTTTCTTGTCTTCAGGGAAACTTCATTTTCTGCTACCAAGGTTTGTTGGGGATAGGGAGTGGGTTTTGGGTACTGGGACAGAGACTACAAGATCATCCTAGTTGTAGCAATGAGTACACACATAGCATGGGGTAGAGAGACTATTTGTGAGGCTTCTGGAGCTGAAACACAGCAAACAGGTGAAGTCATCCAGTATTGGGCACAAACCCCAAACGTTTGTGGAAAAGTCACTTTCCTGCTTTTCAGAGGCTTTCCAACACAAGTTTTTATGAGTAGGTGGGATGGCAGTGAAAGTTGAGTTGTTCATATTTCATGAAAACTGGTTTTAGTATGTGGAGGGGTTTCAAAATCCTTATGACCAACATAAACTCATAGAGACCTTGAAGATCATCCAGATCCAGCCCCTCTGCCATGGGGGCACCTCCCACTAGATCAGATTGTTCAAGGCTTCATCCATCCTGGCCTTCAACACTTCCAGGCAGGGGGCATCCACAACCTCCCTGGGCTACTTGTTCCAATGTCTCCCCACCCTTACTGTCAAGAATTTCTTTCTAATCTCCAGTCTAAATCTGCCCTTCTCAAGCTTCAGTTCCCTCTCGTTTTGTCACTCCCAAGCCCTTGTAAGAAGTCCCTCCCCAGCATTCTTGTAGCCTCCTTCAGGTACTGGAAGTCTGCTTTAAGGTCTCCCTGGAGCCTTCTCTTCTCCAGGCTGAACAACTCCGACTCTCAGAGCCTGTCCCTCATGGCCTCCTTTGGACCTGCTCCTGCAATTTGATGTCCTTTTTATGCTGGGGACACCAGAACTGGTATTGGCCTAATCTCATGGTGTTTAAAGTAGTAGTACTACTACTACAATGTGCAGTGCTTAGAAGTGGTGTCTTATTCCTTACTTGTGTGCAGAGCCATTGGAAAAAGACTGAATTCCCTTTATTCTGGTAGTGATTTGTGGTCTGAGATGTTCTGTGAAGGGATGTAAACTTTCCAGACTCCAAAATGCAGGCTCTTCCTAAAGCAACTCATCATTTTCTCTCCAAAGCCTTTGTAAAAGGTGGTGTAAAGGCTACCTGGCAAGTTGGAGCAGTTGAAACTAAACTCAAGGATGGGTTTTGTGTGTCGTGAGCTATAAGCTTACAAGCAAGTTGTAGTGTTTGTGAGGGATGTTGACCAAGTGAGGAGAAGATGAAATTAATAATCTTGGAAGGGTAACTTAAAGACATCCTTAACATGAAGGCTGCTCATGAAGCCCAGAAGGCCAATCATGTCCTGGGCTGCAGGCAGAGGAGTGTGGCCAGCAGGGCAAGAGAAGGGATTCTGCCCCTTTAGTCTTCTCTGCTGAGACCTCACCTCCAGTTCTGGTGTTCCCATCAGAAGAAGGATACAGAGCTCTTGGAGTGAGCCCAGAGGAAGCTACAAAGATGATCCAAGGGGTGGACCAACCTCTGTTGTGAGGATAGGCTAAGGGGGGTGGAGAAAAGAACATTCCAGGGGGACCTCAGAGGTGCCTTCCAATAGCTGAAGGAATCCCCAAGGAAAGCTGCAGAAGGAGTTTTCATGAGGGTGTCTGGAGACAGCACAAGGGGGAATGGTTTGAAGCTGAGGGAGGGCAGGAGGGCAGCTCTTCAGTGTGAGGGTGGTGACACTCTGGAATAGGTTGCATGGGGAGATTTTGGCTGCTTCCCTCCTAGGGATCTTTAAAGCCAGGTTGGATGAGGTCTGGAGCAGCTGAGTCTAGTTGGGAGGTGTCCCTGCCCATGGCAGGGAGGTCGGAGTAGATGATCCCTGAAATCTCTTCCAACATGAGGCATTCCCTGGTTCTATGACATCGTATTAAAACACCTCTGTCCTCTCTAAAGACACATACTGGACAGTAAAGCAGCTTTGCTCACAAGAGCCTGACTCAAATCCAGTCAGTAGTAGTCAGAGTTGGTGTGAGAGAAGTTCAGCTCCCAGCCTTATCACAGCAGCATCAGAATATTACGGAAGGAAGCTGTTTTCTCTTGGGCCAGATAAAACCCATTCAGTGCTCAACCTCACAGTTAGATTACAACAAAATCCTTTCTCTTTTAAAGAATTTAATCCTTCATCCTCCCAGGTAACACAAAACCTTCTGTAAACAACCAGAGACCCATTAAAGTCAACCCAAGCTTCCTCTCCACAACAGTGTCTTGACGTGTTAGGGGGACTGAGTGTGAAGTCCTCTCCCCCCCCAAAAAGTCTTGTGCCACTTTAGCATTTGTTTGCTTTTCCCGGGAGAACTGGGAATGACTTAGGACACAGTTACAGCCTCTGGCACATTACTGTTCCATGCCAAGCAAAACATCCAGCAGTAGAGATTTTTCATTCAGCTGTGACAGGGTTTGGCTGCTTGTAATTCAGCAAAGCAGGAATGGTTTTTGCTATTTAATATTGATTAGCAGCCTTGCTTCTGGTGTGCACTTTTTAACTCCAGGGAAGGGAAGAAGGCACAGAGTCATTTTGCTCAGGGATTGTTTGTACCTGTAGCTATTTGCTTCCTTTGCTCTCGGGAAAGCCACCTACGGTTTTGTTCTCCCAGAGATGCTAGGAGTAAGCAAGCACTGAGTCTGGTACTCATTCAGGAAGGTCACTTTGTTGCGCCACTCGACAGATCAGCTTATTCTTAGGGAAGACAGAGGAGAAGCATAGAATCAGAGAATCGTTTGGGTTGGAAAAAGACCTCCAAGATCATTGAGTCCAACTATCAACCCAACCCCACCATGGCCATCAAGCCATGTCCCCAGGTGCCATGGGTACACATTTCTGGAACATCTGCAGGGATGGTGATTCCACCACCTCCCTGGGCAGCCTCTTCCAATCTCTGACCACTCTTGCAGCCAAGAAATCTTTCCTGATATCCAACCTAAACCTCCCCTGGCACAATTTCAGGCCATTTCCTCTCCTCTGTCACCTGAGAGTAAGGAAAATTAGACCAAGAAGGCAGTAAAATTAATCTCTGGCAAAATTATTCTCCCAGCAGAGGTTGAAAACGTTAAAGAGTAGAGGGAAGAGTTAGTGCAGAGGGGTAGGTTCCCGCCGCACACACATGGCAGGACGCTCGACCGCCGCTGCGGTTCTCACTGCAGCCCGGACAGGCTGCGGGTTCCCCCTGGGCTGCTGCCGCACCAGGTGGCAGCCGGGGAGGAGGAAGAGGAGAGGCTCAGCTCCCCTCGCACCCAGCCCAGGGGCACGGCCCCGCGGAAGGAGGAGAAGGGGGAAAGCACTGCCCGAGGCGGAGCCGGGCGGGGCGGAGGGCGGGCGGGCTCCGGCGCATTTCTTGCGGGGCCGCCGCCGCTTTGTCTGCGGGGAAAGTTTGGCGGTGAGGCGGGGGTCGAGGCGCTGCCCCGGCACCTGCTGAGGGGGCGGCGGGACCGTTCCTTCTTCCCTTTCCTCTTCTCTCCGCCCAGCGCCGCGGCTCTGCCTCGCTTCCCCCGCAGCCGCCGGAGGGGCAGCGCGGCGGGGCCATGGGCGCCTGGGCGACGCTGTGGCTGTGGCTGCTCCTCGGCGCGGCGCTGGCCGCCGCCGCCGCCGCCTCAGGTGAGTCCCGTCCCGCGGGCGGGCGGTGCCGTGCGGGGAAGCTGAGCTCCCCCGCCGAGGAGAAGTCCCCCTTCTCCCCGGGGGGATTCGGGGCATCTTTGCCTCCCTTCTCCCCGGCCCCGGGCGGGGGTCCGCCTCCTGCCCCCCGCCATTTTGGCTGCCTCTCCACAGGCGGGGCGAGGGGGACCGAGGCGAAGCCGCAGCCGGCCCTCGTCCTCCCCGCTTCTGCCCCCCGGCTCTTCCCGCTCGGCAGCGTTCGCGGGCGGTCGAGGGCTGGCGGAGATGAGGAGCGTGTCCCGCTGCGGGGCAGAAAGCGGGAGGGCGGCCCGGGGGTGCCGGCGGGCGGGCAGGGGCTGCGGGGTGCTGCCCCTCATGCTCCGCGCTGAGGGCAAGGAGGGCCGGCGCTGCCCCCCGCCAGGCTGAGGGTGAGGGTACCCAGAAGGGGCTTGCGGCTTTTCGTTGTCCAGCGCACCCCCAGCCGCCCTCGAGCTGTCCCGGCACGCTCTCCACGGGTGTCCGTGGCGCTGGCGAGGGCTGTGGTGTGGAGGGGGCGGCTGCCAGCCTGGTCAGAGGGGACGAGCGCCGTGCAGGGGGCAGCGGGCGCGCAGCTTGCCGTAGCTGAGCAGGCGAGCGCGGAGCTCGGCTTGGTGTGCGGGGATGTTGCGGTGAGAGCACTCTGGTGGCACCTTAGCGTCGGCATCGGGGTTCTTCTGTCCTTCAAGTGCTGCGGACCGACGCGAAGAAGTTCAAGGTTATGATTTTGCAGTGCTATCAGGCAGCAAAGTCGCTGAGGGTTGAAGTTTGGGAGCTCAGCAGGGCTGCGTTTGTGTTCCTGGGTTCTTCTCTGGCAGTGGGACTGTGCCATAGAACTGTTTCAGTCGGAAAAGACCTCTGAGATCACCAAGTCCAACCTAACCAACTTAGAGTTGGTTGAGTTGCTGGAGCGTGTCCTGAGAAGGGCGACCGAGCTGGGGAAGGGTCTGGGGAACAGGGCTGGTGAGGAGTAGCTGAGGGTGCTTAGTGTGGAGGAGAGGAGGCTGAGGGGAGACCTCGCTGCTCTCTACAGCTGCCTGAAAAGAGGCTGCAGCGAGGTGGGGGTTGGTCTCTTCTCCCTGGTATCAGGTGACAGGAGAGGCAATGGCCTGAAATTGTGCTGGGGACGTTCAGGTTGGATCTTAGGAACAATTTCTTCGGTGCAAGAGTGGTCAGGGATTGGCACAGGTTGCCCAGGGAGATGGTGGAGTCACCATCCCTGGAAGTGTTCAAGACAGATGTGAATGGGGCACTCTGGGACATGTGTCAATGGCCGTGATGGTGTTGGGTTGACAGCTGGGCTTGATGATCTCCTTAAATGTGAGATGCAGTGTCACAGCCCCACTGAGGATTTAAAAGCCTTAGACAGGGGAAAAAATATCATCCACCACCAAAAAATATCAGCATTTCCTACTTCTGCTTCAGAAGCTGTAATTACATCTGATACCCTTTGTGCCAGGCACTATAAACGCATCCTGCAAGAGCAGTTGTGTGCCAAAGAGATCTTCAGGGGCCAGAGCACAGAGAGCAAGACAGCAGGGTGAGAGCTGCTGCCTTAAATAGTCCAGGCAGACAAGAGCAGGAATGAGACAGACCCTCAGAAATGTGTCTCTCAGCTCTGCAGGCTTCCCCTTCCACTGCACTCTGCAGAGACAGGCTCACTCCAGCCCATGTGGGGCTAGAAAGCAAACTCAAAGTCTGCTTTGATGGAGAGGCAGAATCAAAGGTATGATTGATTCCCTCACAGGTTACCAAGGGGGATGCTTGGAGACTGTGGATTTGATTAGGCTGGAAAGATGCTCTAAGATCATTGAATACAACCATCAACATAAGACAGCCATGGCCATCAAACCATGTTCCCAAGTGCCATGGCCACACTTCTTGAACGCCTCCAGGAATGGGGACTCCACCATCTTCCTGGGTAGCCTCTTCCAATCCCTGACCACTCTTGCAGCAAAGAAATACTTTAGCTTGTTTGTTTGGTGCCAGTATGAGCAGAATCTGCTGAGTTTGGGAGAAACACACCTGGACTTTTGTGGCTTGAGTTCTCATCAGGGCACCTGATCATAGAATCAAGCAGGTTGGAAGAGACCTCCAAGCTCTGTCCAGTCAACCAGACAATGGCACTAAGTGCCTCAGCCAGGCTTTGCTTCAACACCTGCAGGGACAGTGACTCCACCACCTCCCTGGGCAGCCCATTCCAATGCCAATCACTCTCTCTGCCAACAACTTCCTCCTAACTTCCAGCTTAGAACTTCCCTGGCACAGCTTCAGACTGTGTCCTCTTGTTCTGTTGCTGCTTGCCTGGCAGAAGAGACCAACCCCACCTGGCTCCAGCCTCCCTTCAGACATCCCCCAGTTCCCTCAGCTGCTCCTCATCAGCCCTGTTCTCCAGACCCTTCAGCAGTTTGGTTGCCCTTCTCTCAACACTCTGTGTTTTTTCCTCTCAGATCTCATCTCTGATCATCCCTGGAGATATTCAAGCAGAATGTCTCACCTCCATTATCTGGGAAGCACCACACCAGAGGGAGGAAATTCTTAGTTCTCTGGGGGGGGGGGTCACTTGAGGCAGCTTCTTCCATGTTCTCTTTTCATCTTGGAGTTTCTTGGGTTGTTCTTTTGTTTCCCAATCTTGTCATGTTTTCAGAGGACAGTTGTTGGAAAGCCACTGTTTGTTTCCTAGAAAGTCAATGAAAAAAAAACCCCAGCCCTGTCCTGCAACTTCTCATGGGTTCTTTTCCTAACCCCTTGGTTTGCTTTCTTGAAGGGGAATAGATCAATGTACACCCAGTCTCTCTGTTCTTCAAACCAGAATGGGAACTTCAGCTTTTCTCAAGCAGCATCACTCCCTGTACTGGGCACTAGTGAGGCCACACCTTGAGTACTGGTTTCAGGTGTGAGGCCTCTCCCTAGAAGGACATTGAGGTGCTGGAGCTGCTTTTCTGATTGTTGATGTCCTTGACTTTTATCTGGCAAAAAAATGGGCACCGATGCTATGATGCTTCATCAGTGGTCAGCTGAGGAGGAAGTTCTTCACAGAGAGAGTGATTGGCATTGGAATGGGCTGCCCAGGGAGCTGGTGGAGTCACCACCCCTGGAGGTGTTGAAGCAAAGCCTGGCTGGGGCACTTAGTGCCATGGTCTGGTTGACTGGATAGGGCTGGGTGCTAGGTTGGACTTGATGATTTGTGAGGTCTCTTCCAACCCTGATGATACTGTGATGATTCCACTGATGTGCTAACCCCATCTGGAAGACTATCTACATTATTGTGGCAGTTCTCCTGTTTCACTCTGCCTTCTTTGTGCCACACTCTCTGTTCTTGAGCCTACCTTGGCCGGAGTCCTTGACACTGCAGTCTGAAGCTTGCCCAAAGATTGCCTTGCTGCACCAAAGCTGCATTTGCGTTGTGACTGCCAAGTGCATGGCCAGAGCTGGCTGCTCAGCAGGTTGACTGGGGGTGGTGGGGAGAGGTTCACTGGAGGTGCCTCTGCTGGTGTTACTTCATTTCTTTCTTTTTTTTTTGTGTCCCACAGGTGCCTGTGTCTACCAAGGCTTCTTGTTTGAGGTAGGGAAGCTCCAATGCGTCGTTCTGTGGGAAGAGTTTGGGAAGGTGCTGTTGAATTTGGAACTCTGGTTCCTGATTTCTGTCACCCCTGCAAGTGGGCTGGCTGTTCCTTGCAGCAGGTGACAGAGCTGTGAGCCCTCAGCCTGCTGGAAAACAGCAGCAAAAGAGCTATTGCCTTTGGAGAGGTCAGAACTTCATAGTAATAGCTCTGTTCTCCTGATGCACAGAGGTGCCACTGGTGGGATCAACATCAGGGACAGCTGCTGCCTGCCCTTTTTTTCCACTTCCACTCTGCCTTTCACTCCCAAAACGTTTTTCCCTATGAGAACAGCAGACATTGGGAATCATCTCCCAGGGGAAGCAGTGGAGTTCTGTGCACTGGCCAGTTTTCAGACTCAGCCTGTCAGGGTTCTGGGCCAGTTCATTTCAACTCTACTATCCCCTAGAAAGATTGGACCAGATGATCCTTGGGGTCGCTTCCAACCTGACACTCTGTGATTCTGGGATCTTTTGGAAGATCTGCTCTGGTTTCTCTTGTGTTGTCCTGCTTTGGTGTTGTGCAAGGTAGGGTTTCTCATATGTATTTTAGTGGCAGCCTGGCCCCATAAGGTTACAGGCTCCTTTCCAGTGAGGTTCAGAAGGACTGTGGCAGGGTGGGGAGACCTCTGCATCCCTTCACACTTTGCAGAGGAGCGTGCTGGAGTTACCATGGACACTTCC
Source organism: Pogoniulus pusillus (assembly GCF_015220805.1). Classification (NCBI taxonomy): domain Eukaryota; kingdom Metazoa; phylum Chordata; class Aves; order Piciformes; family Lybiidae; genus Pogoniulus; species Pogoniulus pusillus. The sequence goes on from NC_087273.1 coordinate 8,148,273, forward strand.
ATCTCTGCTGACCTGTCCTCCTTGCAGTGCATAAATATCTTTTTTGTGGGGGAAGATCTAAGCTCACAAGATGTAAGAGTGTCAATTCTCCTTCATGCTTCAGGCAGAGAAATCTCTCTGAGATCAGAGGCAAGCCTCTTGAAATCCCCCAGGAGAAGGCATGATGCTTTGCATCCTAGGAGCTGTGCAGTGCTTTCTGCTTGGTGCTTTTGAGCCTGTGGCTTTGTTCAGGACATGCGAGGTGCAGGCAGCTCTGATTTAGGAAGTGGACTCAGCCTCTCTGTTCTTTAGGCTTGTGCCACGTTAGCAGCTTAACAGCTCTGATAGGTGAAGTGGGATTTAGCAAACTATCCTCTTCTCCTGAAGTCTGGCACAGTGGACCACTGCACACTCTTAATCTGTGATTCTTACCCCCACACTCCCTTTTTAGTCTTGCATGTCAATATACAGTTTGTTCTGCAGGTACCAGCAAGGGGGCTGAGCTGATCTTCAAGGTCGTATCTTTTCCTCAGCATCCTGTTTGCTCAGATCCCTGCCTTAGCCTCTGCAAGCAGCTGATAAATCCCCATATTCAGACTGAGGAGGTGATAATTTCTCCTATGACAGCTTCAATAAGGGACCTCCTTGTTAAAACCAGCAGCAGTGCTAGGTAAGGGCTGCAATGAAGTCTCTACACTTCATGTTTTCAGTGCCTGGTGGATGATGCCAGCATGTTTTTAACCCGACTGAAGCCACTTCATGCCTCTGTAATTCATTGGCTTTTTGGGTGTATTTATAGAAGGTCTTTTTTTTTCAAGCACTGCAGTAGGAGTGATGAGAGCACCTGGTCAAATCCATCACATCTAATACAGCAACCTCTGAGCACTTACTCTCAGATGAAATAGGGAAAAAATCACCTGGGTCATTGAGCCTTTCCCCCTCTGGATGGTTAGAGCAATATTTTAAAGGCTTTAGCTGTTTAATGTCATTAGAATGCCCTGAGTGTCACCACTGAGTTTTCTGAGATGGAAACCACCTAAGTTAGCTGTTAGAGCTGGAAAAAAGAGACACCCTGCAGCTTAGTTCCAGGGAGCTCTGTCTGCAGCCTCTTGTTTTTACTGCAACGTCATAAGGAATGTATCTGGGGGCTTGAAGGTTCTAGAGGAGGGTTTCTTTCTGTCCTGGACCCACCTACTTTCTGTGGTGTTCCAGAGCAGTCTGTGCAAGCCAATCCACAAAAGGACGGAGTTAAGTACCTTAGTGTGGCAGGATGAAAGGAAAGGATCTCAGATTTGTGTAGAATTATCGAAGGGACTTCCAAAGGTCTTCCAGTCCAATCACCCTGCAGTCAGCAGGGACAGCCTCCACTAGAGCAGGTTGCTCACAGCCTCCTCTAGCCTCACTTTGAAGACATCCAGGGATGGAGCCTCAACTACCTCCCTGGGTAACCCATTGCAGTGTTCCAGCACCCTCATGGTACAAAACTTGTTCCTCACATCCAATCTAAATCTCCTCTCATTTCAAATGCTCGCCCTCTTCTTGCAGGCCTCTGCAAACAGTCCCTCTGCAGCCTTCTTGTAGCCCACTTCAGGTACTGGAAGGCTGCTATTAAGTCTCCCTGCAGCCTTCTCTTCTCCAGACTGAACAATCTCAATGTGGGAAAGAAATTGCTGACAAGTTTGCTCATGTTTTCACCTGAAACCATTCTCCCAGGCTCAGTGAACAAGGATTTACTGCACCCACTCCCTCAGCTCTGGCTCTTCATGTGTCAGGAATGGCATCTCTGTCGAAATCAGCCTTGGTTTGCAAGTTCACAACTAAACAACTGTACAGGTCTTATGTACCCACAAGTAGTTATTCCCACATGACCCAGAAGGGAATTGCCTGAAATTGTGCTAGGGGTGTTTAGATTGGAGATGAGGAACAATTTCTTTGCTGCAAGAGTGGTCAGGGATTGGCACAGGCTGCCCAGGGAGGTGGTGGAGTCCCCATCCCTGGAGGTGCTCAAGAAAGGTGTGGCTGTGGCATCTGGGGACATGTTTTGACAGCCATGGTGGTGTTGGGTTGATGGTTGGACTGGATGATCTTGGAGGGCTTTGCCAAGCCAAACGATTCTGTGATTCTCTAGTTCTAAGTCTGTTAATGCAGGAACAAAGATGAATTCCCAGGAAATGAAAAGGTTAACATTTGCAGACTACACTCCCTCTAGAGATAAGATTTCTGGATTGATAACAGGTAAACAAAAGGGTCTGGCTATGGCTGCAAGATTCCAAATTTCTCCTCTTCATCATCTTACTGTAAGATGACAAAAAAGCAAAAGAGGAGAGATGTTGAGGTGCTGGAAGGTGTCCAGAGAAGGGCCAGGTGAAAGGCCTGGAGCACAGCCCTGTGAGGAGAGGCTGAGGGAGCTGGGGGTGTGCAGCCTGCAGAAGAGGAGGCTCAGGGCAGACCTCATTGCTGTCTACAACTCCCTGAAGGGAGGCTGTAGCCAGGTGGGGTTGGGCTCTTCTGCCAGGCAAGCAGTAACAGAAGAAGGGGACACAGTGTGAAGTTGTGCCAGGGAAGGTCTAGGCTGGATGTTAGGAGGAAGTTGTTGTCAGAGAGAGTGATTGGCATTGGAATGGGCTGCCCAGGGAGGTGGTGGAGTTGCTGTCCTTGGAGATGTTGAAGCCAAGCCTGGCTGGGGCACTTAGTGCCATGGTCTGGTTGGCTGGCTAGGGCTGGGTGCTAGGTTGGACTGGATGAGGTCTCTTCCAACGTGATTGATTCTGTGAATATGATTCTCTGTAGCTGCCTTCCAATACCTGAAGGGATCCTATAGGAAGGCTTCAGAGGGATTTCTCCTGAGGGTATTTAGAGACAGCACAAGGGGGAATGATTTGAAGGTGAGAGAGAGCAGGGTTAGACTGGGTCTGAGGAAGAAGTTCTTCAGTGTGAGGCTGGTGAGACTCTGGAATAGGCTGCCTAGGGAGGCTGTGGATGCCTCCTCCCTGAGGGTGTTCAGGGCCAGGTTGGATGAGGCCTTGAGCAGCTGAGTCTAGTTGAGAAGTGTCCCTGCCCATGGCAGGAGTGTTGGAGTAGATGAACTCTGAGGTCCCTTCCAACCTGAGCCATTCTGTAAAGACCTCAACTTTCAGCTCTTGTTGACATAAAAAAATTCTTCTTGTTATCAATCTTAAGTTAAAATGTCCCATTTTTGAGCCTGCAGAAAGTTTAAGTTGAATCCCCACAAACCAGACAGGAAGCAGTTTAGGACACTTCTGAAGTTTATTTGCTTTTGAGTAGGGAAACATCAGAGATAAAATTCTTCAGATGAATACAGGAAGAAATGACAGAATGGGAGGGGTTGGAAGGGAACTCTGGAAATGGTTGAGCCTAATTCCCCTGCCAAAACAGGTTTGCCTAGAGAAGGTCTACACAGGAACACATCCAGCTGAGTTGTGAATGTTCCCAGAGAAGGAGACTCCACCACCTCTCTGGGCAGCCTGCTCCAGTGCTCTCCAGAGGTCCCTTCAGTTGTGTGGCTGTGTGAACAGCAGTGGCCCTTCCACTGGCAGCCTGCTGTGCCCATTCCCTCTAGGAGCTACTTAATATGCACTGCAGAATGCAGACACCCCAGCACCATAAACCTCAGAGCATCCCAGCAGCACGTGGCCCTCCTCACAGCTGCTTCAAGGCTGACAGACACTGAGCAGTGCTAGAAAATCAGTGCACCCAGCTGGAGGAGCTTCAGGTTGAGGAGTTTTTCCCAGCTATTCTTTGTCCTCCTGAAAGCACTGAGGAATACCTTGGGCTCTGTGTGCAATTCAGCAGCGGCTGGAGGAGAGCTGACGTCTACTGAGGAGGCTCAGAGGATGATTGATCTTGGACAGCTTGGAATCAATTAATTTAACAAGGCTGTGCAACAACTGTGACAGTGAGGGGAGGATCAGACTGGCATTTCTGATGGGGACATGAGTTATTCAAGGGAGGAAAAAAAAAGAAGGGAAAAAGAAAGCGGTCAGGCATTGGGATAGGTTTCCCAGGGAGGTGGTGGAGTCACCATTCCTGGAAGTGTTGAAGAAATGTGTGGCCATGGCACCTGGGGACATGATTTGATGGCCATGGTGGTGCTAGGTTGACAGTTGGACTTGATGATCTTAAAGGGCTTTTCTAACCAAAACAATTCTCTGATTTTATGAAACCAAGCTACAAGATAAATTCCACAAGAGATCACTGTGATAAAGCCACAGAATGGTAGGGGTTGGAAGGGACCTCTGGGGATCATCCAGTGGAGCCCCCTTGCAGGATCATCTAGGGCAGGTCACACAGAAACACATTCAGGTGGTGTCATGGTTTGGGTGTTCCCCACCCCCCCACACTTAAGAAAATCACCCAGACTAGACTCAGTTGATCTGAAAATTGGAGAATGAAGCTTTATGTTTACAGCTTAGCACTGTATGCAAGCAGATATTTACAATGTCTACAGCTCTAGACAGCAATAGACAAGTTAAAAAGGCAATACAGAAACACAGCAGCCCTTCCAGAAACCAGAGTCCCCAGGAGGGGCTCCCAGCCACCCTTCCACCTTCTCCCCTCCCAGACTTTGCCTTACATTCAAGGTGAGTTTGGAGGGTTGGCCAGGGGGATTAGGAAGCAGATGGATTAGTCACACAGGTGGTAGGTGAGAGAGAGAGACAGAGAGCAAACTGTGTTATCTGTGTTTGTGTTCTTGTTCTTATACATCTCAGCAAGCCTATGAGTGCAGTAGACATCACCACTGTTTCCTTTTCACAGCCTATTGTCTAATTCTTCTCACCACAATATCCCAGCTAGGCTCCAACTAGCACAGGTGGGTTTTGGAATCTTTCTAATGAAGGAGACTCCACAACTTCTCTGGACAGCCTGCTCCAGCACCCCAATTTTCTGCTCTCTTTTCCAACACGGAAGAAGAAGTATGAATTCTCCTGACTTTTTTTCTTTGCTCCTGGCCTTCTGTCTTCATTTTCTGTCTCCCAAAGCTCCTGCCACACACGCCATGGAAATAATCACTTCTGTAAAGAGCTGTCTGGGGACTATTAAAATCCTACTGACTTTCTTGATCAGTTCAAAGACCTTTACAAGTCACTTGATGACCATGAAGGTTATGTTTCTGGAGTGTGATTACAGATTTTTTGAAGAGCCCATAAAACCAGTAGGGTGCCCAGAGCTGTGCCCCACTGGGTGATTTTTGCAGCTCTAAATTCCTGTGCTGGAGAGAGGGAAAATCAGTTTTCAACTGAGCTGTCATTTATGGTCTGCACAAGAAAGACAAGCACAGGCTGCTTGTTCAAACCTGAAGACAGGTTTGACACAGAAAGATGCAGTGAAATCCCTTCTGGAAAAGCAGGCTGCAGCTTCCGACCCAAACATCTTGTTGCTGAGCTTCATACACACTTCACTGCTCCACAAAGAGCAATGTTGGCTTCTGCTTTCGTCAACAGCAGCAGAAGAGGAGAGTTCTCCAGGTTTGATGAGTGCCATGCACTTCACTGCTCCACAAAGAGCAATGTTGGCTTCTGCTTTCATCAACAGCAGCAGAAGAGAAGAGTTCTCCAGGTTTGATGAGTGCCATGCACTTCACTGCTCCACAAAGAGCAATGTTGGCTTCTGCTTTCATCAACAGAAGCAGGAGAGTTCTGCAGGTTTGATGAGTGCCATTCTCCACTTCTCCTTTTGTCAGGTAACCCACTATAGGCACAGCTGGCTTATTTTCTCTTAGTGTCATTAAGGTTGAAAGAGGTCTCTTAAGATCACCAAGTCCAACCTTCTACCCAACACCTCTAGACCATGTCCTAAAGTGCTGCACCTACTCGTTTCTTGAACACCTCCAGGGAGGTTGGAAAGATGCTCTAAGATCATTGAGTCCAACCATCAACATAAGACCACCATGACCATCAAACCATGTCCCCAGGTGCCATGGCCACACATTTCTTGAACACCTCCAGGAATGGGGACTCCACCACCTCCCTGGGCAGCCTCTTCCAATCCCTGATCACTCTTGCAGCAAAGAAATTTTTCCTCATATCCATCTTAAATCTCCTCTGGTTCAGCTTGGAGCCATTGCCTGTTGTTAAGTTACTTGGGAATAGAGGCCAACACCAGCCTCACTACAACCTCTTCTCAGGGAGCTGTAGAGAGCAATGAGGTCTCCCTTCAGCCTCCTCCAGGCTAAACACCCACATTTCCCTCAGCTGCTCCTCTCCAGCCCCGTTCTCTAGACCCTTCATCAGCTTAGTTGCCCTTCTCTTGACCTGCTCCAACATCTTATTGACATTTTTGTCAGCTGTGGGACACTGCTTTCAGCCCCCAGGCTGCTGTCTCTACTCCCAACCCCAGAACAGGGAAGTTTTCAGTGCAAGGCCCAGTTTAGGCACCCACCCCAGCATGACAGTGGTTTGTTGGTCAGTTTCTGCCCAGGGAGAAAGTACATTTGAGGCAGGTCCCCAGATGATGTCAGCTGTCACCTTTCTCTAGCTACACTACTTTGTGCTGCCCACAGGTCTGAGCTTCTAAGTGTTTTTAAGGCATTTGAGTTTTTTTTCTCCTCTGGCCAAACCTGATTTTTGCAATTTCTCTTATCAAGTAAGTGAGCATCACAACCCCTGCTCTAAAGAGAAAATGCAAATGGAAAACCTGATGGAGGCTGTGATAGGGTTGAGGAAAGGGAAGGAATGAGGAAGCGACCTAGCAAAGGGAAAAAGGATTTTTCTCATGCTGAGAAGTTAAAAAGGAGAAGTCAGTGACAAATGACAAGACACTGTATCCTAAACAAGGCTGCTTCAGCTGCTGGCACAGAGCTGGAAGGCAGAATGACTTGTGAAAGGTGTAAGCACTGGGTAATTGTGAAATTGTTGTTGTTGGATTTCTCATAGATTCATTCCCCACATCTCCTGCCAAGGCTCTGGCCAGGAGCTCCTCTAGCTGGGTTATTAAATGTTAATCATCTACCTCAGTCAGTGTTCGTGGCTGAGCAGCTACCAGCCAGGAGGAGCAGTGGAATGGAAAATGTGGAACAGGGCAGCTCTTGTAAAGACCCTGATCTCCAAATAAAGCTGCTGCCAGGTCCCCTCCCACAGCACAGGGAAGATAAAAGCCTTGAGCCTTTCACCAGCCAGGACACAGGATGGAGAGAATAGAATGGTTTAGGTTGGAAGGGACCTCAAAGATCATCCAGTTCCAACCCTCTGCCATAGGCAGGGACACCTCCCACTAGAACAGGTGAGAGACCTGTGGTGATAGGAGAAGGGGCAATGGTTTGAAACTAGAACAGAGTAGATGTAGGTTGGGCATCAGGAGGAAGTTCTGCACAAGGAGGGTGGGGAGATACTGCAACAGGTTGCCCAGAGAGGTAGTTAAGGCCCCATCCCTGGAAATCTTCAAGGTCAGGCTTGAGAAGGCTCTGAACAATCTGCTTTAGTGGAGGATGTCCCTGCTGACTGCAGGGAGGTTGGACCAGATGACCTTTGGAGACCTCTTCTAACACAACCTATTCTCTGCTGCTGTAAGCTAGAGCTGTGTGCATGTTATAAACATAAATGCAGAGCTTTGTTCCCTGCTGGAGCTGAGAATGTACCCCCAGGGCTAAGTAGCAGCACTTAAATCACATTATTTAGAAAAGCAAAAACATTTGGAGCATTTGAGAGTCAGCAAGCAAAGCCTTCAACTGAAATCTTCAGTTCTGATCTCTTTTTTCCAGTAGAATTTTGCTCCCTCTCTAAAGAAGTTGAGGTGAAGCTCATTTTTCCATTGCTAATTTGAAGCATTCCCCAACCAGAAGTGTGCTGCATCTGCTGACATTTATTTCTAGTAGTCACTAAATGTATTCAGAATGGAAGCTACCTGGAGTGGAAGACTTAAAATTCAGGAGGGGGGGAGGCAGAAAAAAAGGCATTTTCTATTTATTGTATTTCCTCTTTCATTTCTGACTCAGCACAAACTACAAATGGAAAGGGAAATCTGATTTTTAAAAGCATCAAATCAGGCTTCCTTTCAGCTGCTGGCAATAAAATGTAGAGCTGGCACTGTAAGATGTTATCAGGTTCACCAGGAGGTTTAAGGGGGTGGTGGTTTGTTGGACAGGGATCTGTTGTAGTCACAGCAGAGCACAGACTCAAACTCAGCCTGTGACAGGGCAAGGGGGTATGGTTTGAAGCTGAAGGAGAGCAGGGTTAGACTGGATCTTAAGAAGAAGTGATTCAATATGAGGATGGTGAGACACTGGAACAGGCTGCCCAGGGAGGTTGTGGATGCCTCCTCCCTGGGGATATTGAAGACCAGGTTGGATGAGGCCTTGAGCAGCCAAGTCTAGTTGAGAGGTGTCCATGGTGGGGAGGTTGGAGTAGATGATCTCTGAGGTCCCTTCCAACCTGAGTCATTCTGTGATTCTATGGCACTTCAAGGCAAGGTTGGACGTGGCACTTGGTGCCATGGTCTAGCCTTGAGCTCTGTGGTAAAGGGTTGGACTTGATGATCTGTGAGGTCTCTTCCAACCCTAATGATACTGTGATACTGTGACTGAAAACATTTGCTCTCAAGAAAAGCTGCTTGGCTTGTCTGATGCTTTATAGCATTAAAAAAGAAGCCCAAAAACCCCCACATGTGTCTCAGGAAACTTCCAAAGGACTCTGCCACTCCAGAAATTCATCCTTCCAGCAGCTGTTGCTACATCCATGCTTTAGCACAGCCAAAATCAAAATGCCCTGGAAGCTGACCAGCTGGGGCTTGCCCTTCCTTAGCACAGTGCCTACCAGCCATGAAGTGTCATTTGTCAAGTCACACTTCCATTCCAGCCAGCTCCCACCTCAATTCACAGCTCTCAGAGCTGAAAACTCTTCTTGGCACAAGCCAGCTGGCAGGAAGATGCAGGCATGGACTTGATCAATACCTCCCACATGCACTTACATTCCCTGTGGTATGAATGTCTCCTCATCCCCACCTCCACTACCCTCCAGCTAAGGGGGAAAAAATAGGCCTAGTAATGGGTATTTTCTCTTTGTGAAGGAAAGGAGTGGCTGCAGTGCTTGTGTGGATCTGAAACCTCCCTCAAAGGTGAGGACAGAGGGGAGAGCAAACCTGCTCAGCGCAGTTGGCAGCCACAGAAGGGTTTGTCCTCACAGGAGACGCTTGAACAGAAGCTGACCCATGCTAAGTCAGGCAGGCAAGGTGCAGAACCTTTGTGGTGTTAACAGTTAAAGCAGCCCTGCAGTGCTTGCATTCTCCACGCTTCAACCCTCCCTTTCTGCACCAAGGGTTTTTCAAGCAACTTCAGAGTCTGGATGTGCAGTAGGAGTGAGACAGACAAATGTCTTTGCAAGAGAGACTTGCAGCAAACAGCATTCCTACAACCACCCACTAACAGCTCACCTACAACTACTCAGTCAGGGAACACTGAGAAAAGCCCAGAATCACAGAATGGCAGGGTTGGAAGGCAGCTCTAGAGATCATCAAGTCCAGCCCCCTGGCCAAGGGAGAATCACCTAGAGAAGGTCACACAGGAACACATCCAGGTGGGTTCTGAATGTCTCCATAGGTGGAGACGTCACCATCTCTCTGAGCAGCCTACTTTAGGCTTAAATTAAAGCCTTGATTTCCCTTAAAGAACTTCTTCATGGAGGAACTTCTTATGATCAAGTTTGTGCCTGTTGCCCATTGTCCTGTTGCTGGGCACCACTGAACAAAGCCTGGTCCCATCCTCCTGACACCCACTCTTGAAGTATTGATCAACATCAGTGAGATCCCACTCAGGTTGCTCTTTTCCAGCCTAAACAGCCCAAATTCTCTCAGTCTGTCCTCATCAGAGAAGTTCCAATCCCCTCAGCATCTCTGCAGCCCTAACATAACAGAAGACACTGAAGCAAAGCTGCTTCTCTAGCCATAGCTGAAGACAAAGTAGTCAAGTTTATGCCTGTTATCTCTTGTCCTGTCGCTGGGCACCACTGAACAAAGCCTGGTCCTGTCCTCCTGACACCCTCTCTCATCAACATTGATGAGATCCCCCTCAGGCTGCTCTTTTCCAGCCTAAACAGCCCAAATTCTCTCATCTGTCATCAGTCAGACTCTGATGAGTCTGTCCTCATGAGAGAAGTTCCAATCCCCTCAGCATCTCTGTAGCCCTAACATAACAGAAGACACTGAAGCCAAACTGCTTCCCTAGCCATAGCTGAAGACAAAAACGTTTCTAGGGGTTTCTGTGGGTGGCTGTCGGCAGCTCTGGTAGTGCCACAGGCACATTTTGATGCTGTCACTGCAGGTGAAGTGTGTTTGGCCCAATGCCTTCCTGTCATTCAGAAACCCTCTCTTTTCAGTGAGGAAATGGCTTGTAAGCAAACACCCCCAGGAGGCTGAATCTCTTCTGGAACAGGTTCTACAGAGCTGACATCCTGAGCTCGCACGTGTGGCCTGCCCCTGGCATTTCCACACCGAACATGTTCTGCTACGTGCAGCTTTCCAGCCCGGGACACAAAATTCTTTGCTCCCCTCTGGCAGCACTGCCAGGGAGGGATTCCCCAGCCCACACCTGCTGGCACATCCCTCCCTGCTCTCTTATGTCAGGGCCCCAGATGGTGAAACTGTTTAACCCTCGATGCAGGCAGCAGCAGAGGAGCCCAGCCAGGGCTGCTGTGTGCAGTGGTGCACAGCCCAGCTCAGCTTCCCTCCAGCTGTGCTGCAGGAGGAGTGAGTGGGGCTGTGTCCTGCTGTCCCCTTCTGAGCACCTCATAGAGTCACAGAAGGGGTTGGGTTGGAAGAGGCCTCCAAAGGTCAACCAGTCCAAAGCCCTGCCATGGGCAGGGACACCTCTCACTAGCCCAGGGTGCTCAAGGCCTCATCCAACCTGGCCTTCAGCACCTCCAGGCAGGGAGCATCCACAGCCTCCCTGGACATCCTGTTCCAGTGTTTCACCACTCTCACTTTCAAGAACTTCTTCCTAATCTCCAGTCTCAGTCTCCCCTCTTCCAGATCACAGCCACTGCCCCTCGCCCTGTCACTCCAGGCCCTTGCCAGAAGTCTCTCCCCAGCTCTCTAGTAGTCCCCTGCAGGTACTGGAAGGCTGCTCTAAGGTCTTTCTGGAACCTTCTCTTCTCCAGGCTGAACACCCCCAACTCTCCCAGCCTGTCCCCATAGCAGAGGTTCTCCATCTGTCTGATCATCTTCATGGTCTCCACTGGACCTGCTCCAAAAGTTTGATGTCTTTCTTGTGTTGGTGGCACCAGGACTGGATGTGTTGCTCCAGATGGGGATCTCATGAGGGGAGCAGAGCAGAGCAGAGGGGCAGGATCCTCTTCCTTGACCTGCTGGCCACACTTCTTTTGATGCATCCCAGGACACGGTTGCCTTCTGGGCTGCAAGCACAAGCAAGTCCAGGGGCTCCTTTCTGGTGTTCACTCTCCCAGCAGTATAGAAGTGAACTATTTTTGCTACAGGCTTACCCTGACCCTTGGCTGCAAGATGATGAGGAAGCAAGACAGCTATGATTTGTTGGCATTCATGCTTGGAGACCTCCCTGAGATGGTGCTGACAGCAGCATCTGTCTGGAGTGGCAGAGCAGGGTTGTGTGGGGATTGTTGGACAGGTCAGAAAGGCAAGAAGTACCCATGCCATGCTGGAATGGAGACATCATCTCCTGCTTCAGCTCCCCACCTCTGGAAGGTGATGCTGGAGCAATTGTAGCCCTGCCAGTTTGCAGGGAACCTGGAGGTGAGGCCAGAGTCACTTAGAGAAATGTGAGTAGCCTGTTGCTATTTGGGGAGCCCACACATTGCTCTACTCCAGCTCCCGAGGGCTGGTTCCTCAGCTACTGTAAAGGGCTTCAGCTGCTTCCATGTCAGTGGAGCTGGGCATTTTCCCAGCTGAGTGCTTGACCCTAAGGCTGGCAGTCAGCCCTCAGGCAGCCACTGAGCTGATTTAATGCACAAAGCAAAACTGCCAAGTGGCAACTGAGTCCCCAGTTGGTGTTTTCCAAGGAGGGCAGGGGGTTACTTTTTTGTCAGAGATTTGCAGCAACCCCCCCAGTCGCTGCTTTGTGTCTTGTTCTAACCTCATCAGCATTCAGGGTGTCCCCAAGCTTGAGGCTAAGCCAGATGCAGCAGTGTCAACATTTGTGTTAGGTGAGAAGTGTTTGGGACTGTGTGTGGATGGAGAGTTGTGAGCTGGATTCCCTCTCTCAAGAGGTGCTTCTGGTGTTACTTCTCTGCTTTCTTCAGTATCATCAGTGAGCTACTGGTGTGTGTTGAGCCCTGAGTTATTCCATACTCTGGAAAAGAAAAGGCTTTGGGGAGACCTTAGAGCAGCCTTCCAGTACCTGCAGGGGACCACTAGAGAGCTGGGGAGAGACTTCTGGCAAGGGCTTGGAGTGACAGGGCGAGGGGCAGTGGCTGTGATCTGGAAGAAGGGAGATTGAGACTGGAGATTAGGAAGAAGTTCTTGACAGTGAGGGTGGTGAAACACTGGAACAGGTTGTCCAGGGAGGCTGTGGATGCTCCCTGCCTGGAGGTGTTGAAGGCCAGGTTGGATGAGGCCTTGAGCACCTTGGGCTAGTGAAATGTGTCCCTGTCCATGGCAGGGGATTGCAACTGGATGAGCTTTAAGGTCCCTTCCAACCCAGACCTCTTCCTGATTAACACTGGAGGTGGTGGTGTGTGCACTGGAGGTGCTGGTGTGTGCTGGGCAGTGTGCTCTGGCATCCAGGATGGAATTGAGGACCCCATGGAAGAATGGTGTTGGGGGGTTTGATGGACCCTCCCTTCACTCACTCTGATGCCCTGGATACAGCCTACATGCTGCTGGGGTCCTTGTGGTTGTTTATCTGTGTCAGCAAGGGCTGTGTCTGGAGCTCTGCTCATGTTTCCACTGCACTTTCAGTAGGGTTACTCCAATGAAACATCCGTGCCAGGAGTGTTGGAAATCTATCTGTGCTTTGCCTCTGGCTTCCCTGGGAGCAGCTCCTGGCTCTGCTTTGTGCTCCTCCTCTGTTTCCTGGCACAGCAGTTGCTGTGACTGCTGAGAAGTCAACTGAGGTCTTTCTGTTGTGGTTTCTTTTTCTCTTGGCACAGTTTGGTCGCTAGGAAGGTGACGATCCCCACGTAGTGGTTCAGGATCCAAAGGAAACTGCATCTGGCTCTTCTCCCCCTTCATTTCCCCTTTCTCTTAATCACCATTTTATACAGAGTTCCAGAGGCTTTCCTGAGGAGGTCTTGGCCTCTTTGTGTTCCAGCTGCTGGTTTATTGACTACCTGCTCCATGTGGTGACCTTGAGATGAAGGCAGTGCAGCTTAACTGGTGTGCTGGAATCTTTTGCTCTCCTCAAAACACAGGGCACAGTAAAAATGTATCAGTGACAAGGCTTTTTCTTAGGGAAGTTCCTGGGATCTTTCTCTTCTTCCATTCTCTTTCTCCTGATGTGTTCCTTGGCTTTATGCTACCTGCATGTTTATGAATAAATGAAAGTTCCTCTCTCCCTGCTTTTCTGCACAGCACCTTTAAAGAGCTGCATTTGCAGGAGCCTGCCTGCCATGTTATCAGCTTGCAGAGTCCCAGCATGGTGGGTTTTGGGAAGGACCTCTGGAGAGCATCCAGTCCAACTTCCTCACCAGAGCAGGTTACACAGAGTCACTCTGTACAGGTGGGCTTTAAATCACTCCAAAGATGGAGATTCCACAACCTCTCTGGGCAGCCTGTTCCACTGCTCCACCATCCTTAAATTAAGAGAGTTCCTCTTCATGTTTAGATGAAACTTCTTATGGTCAAGTTTGTGCTCATTGCCCCTTGTCCTGTCACTGGGCACCACTGAATAAAGCCTAGCTCCATCCTCCTGCCATTCACCCTTGAAGTATTAATCAGCATTTGTGAGATGCCCCTCAGGCTGCTCTTCTCCAGACTAAAAAGCTTGGGTCCCTCAGCCTCTCTTCATCAGAGATGTTCCAGCCCCTTCAGCATCTTCTTAGCCCTTTGCTGTACCCTCTCAAGCAATTCCTGGTGCTTCTTGAGCTGGACAGAGTTGTTGTATCAGACATTGGAGACTAGGAACAATTTCTTTGCTGCAGGAGTGGTCTGGGATCAGAACAGGCTGCTTAGGGAGGTGGCAGAGTCCCCATCCCTAGATGTGTTCAAGAAACCTGTGGCCATGGCACTTGGGGGTATGGCGTCGTGGCCACGGTGGTGGTGGGTTGATGGTTGGACTGGATGACCTTAGAGGTCTTTTCCAACCCAAACTGTTCTGTGATTCCATGAAATTGCCCTTTGTGGGGAAGACGAATCATAGAATGGTCTGGGTTGGAAAGGACCTCCAGAGGTCATCCAGTTCAACCTCCTCTGCAGTAAGCCAAAGGCATCCTCAACTAGAGCAGGTTAAGTCTGAGGCTTGAGTGTCACTTAGGTCCTGGACCCTGCTCTGCAGGTGTGAAGGAGACTCAAAAGTTTCTCATCTTCCACTCTGCCAGTATAGCTCCCAACTGGGTGGCTCTGCTGTGAACTAAATCCAGGGTGCAGGGGTACCCACAGCAGCTGCCTTGTAGGAGTAAAGCTCCTCCCCTGAAGCTTTGAATTCTTAGAAGCAGGTATGGGCATCACCTGCCAGGTTGGTTGAGGAGAAAACACACCCCAACTTGGAAGCTGATCAAGAGAGAAGGCAGCTGATTATATTTTGGTGTGCCCTGAGGTTTACAGGAGATTTGTTTGCTGCCAGCTGTTTTGCTGGGCTTATTTTGTCCCTGTGTTTTTGTGTGCCCTGAGGTTTACAGGAGATTTGTTTGCTGCCAGCTGTTTTTCTGTTTTGCTGAGCTGATTTTGTGTGCACAGAAGCTGAAATGGGACCGTTGGTAAATGCAGTATTTTGACATTTAAAAGCCCCCAAAAACAAACCTGACAGAATTTAGCAGCCCAAACAGAAGAGCTTGTGCAGAAGAGATTTTGTTTGCCTTCCAAATGCTGTTTGTTTGTAAGTCTTTGGCTCAGGATTTAGCCTAGCCTTGCTGAATGTGTCCTCTTTGCTGGGACTGGAGGTGAAGATGCTCCAAAGAGAAGCAAACACTTTTGTTGTCACCTTGGCTCTGTCACTGACATCCCTCAGCAAAGTCCCTGCTCCTCTGCCAGCTTGAGGTTATCTCTGCAGTCATCCTGTCAGCTGGCACTTGCTGTTTGTGCAGAGCACACCCTGAGCTTGTTAGGGGCTCCCAAGCTCTGTAACACACAGGGGAGTTACCAGTAAATGTTGGTCAGCTGAAGTGCTTCAGTCTGTTAGCCTCACTTGGAATGTTTTGTCAGACCTGAGGTCTTCTTGCATCTTTCTTTTTACCTCTGTCTTTGTTTTACCTTCTTCCTCAGTCTCATCTTGTACCCCTTGGAATCTTCTGGTTTTGCTCCTGTCATCTCTGTGGCAGGAATGATCAGGATACTGCTCTGGCTAAGTCCCAGAGATGTCTGTCAGTGTCTTAGAGTCCTGCAGTGATCTCAGAGTACTGCAACGGCCTCAGAGAAGGCTCCAGTGAAACCTAATAGCAGCCTGCCAGTACCTGGAGTGGGCTACAAGAAGGCTGCAGAGAGACTGTTTGCAAAGGCCTGCAGGGACAGGCTAAGTGACAATGGTTTGAAACTGGAGAAGAGGAGGTTGGGATTGAACGTGAAGAACAAGTTCTGCACCATGAGGGTGCTGGAACACTGCAACAGGTTGCCCAGGGAGGGAGTTGAGGCTCCATCTCTGGAGATCTTCAAG
The DNA here is from genome assembly GCF_015220805.1 of Pogoniulus pusillus. Taxonomy (NCBI): domain Eukaryota; kingdom Metazoa; phylum Chordata; class Aves; order Piciformes; family Lybiidae; genus Pogoniulus; species Pogoniulus pusillus. The sequence continues at coordinate 8,163,979 of NC_087273.1, forward strand.
GTGAGGCTGGAGAAAGCTGTGAGCAACCTGCTCTAGTAGAGGATGTCCCTGCTGACTACAGGGGAATTGGACTGGATGACCTTTTGGGGTCATAGAATCAAGCAGGTTGGGAGAGACCTCCAAGCTCATCCAGTCCAACCTAGCACCCAGCCCTGGCCAATCAACCAGACCATGGCACTAAGTGCCTCATCCAGCCTTTGCTTCAACACCTCCAGGGACGGTGACTCCACCACCTCCCTGGGCAGCCCATCCTAATGCCAATCACTCTCTCTGCCAACAGCTTCCTCCTAACACCCAGCCTAGACCTCCCCTGGCACAACTTGAGGCTGTGTCCCCTTCTTCTGTTGCTGGTTGTCTGGCAGAAGAAACCAACCCCACCTGGCTACAGCCTCCCTTCAGGTAGTTGCAGAGAGCAATGAGGTCTGCCCTGAGCCTCCTCTTCTGCAGGCTGCACACCCCCAGCTCCCTCAGCCTCTCTTCATAGGGTTTGTGTTCCAGGCCCTTCACCAGCTTTGTTGCCCTTCTCTGGACACATTCCAGCACCTCAACATCTCTCTTGAATTGAGGAGCCCAGAACTGGACACAGCACTTAAGGTACAAGTCCCCTTGTACTATTGCTGCTTGTCTGGGAGAAGAGACCAACCCCCACCTGCGCCTCCCAACTGGAACCATTCTGTGATTTATTAAGGAGTTCAGATATGCTGCTGAAGAAGTGAAGTTTGTCCATCAGGTCTAGAAGGCAGATTCTTTCTGTTATTTTGACTTGTGAGCTCTAAGTATTTTGTTGGTAAGTTGGCAGAGGGCTGCCTGATGGGTATTTGAGGAGGCACAGCAGGGTGGCTGCAGGCAGGCTGGAAGGTGTGCTGAGCATGGCCAGAGGCAAGGTAATGCATTTAGGAAGAGCCAGCAGGGACCCTGCTGGTCTGATGGGGATTTTATTTTATAAATCAAATTCTTCTGTCCCTAAGAAAATGGCTCAGGCAGCAAATGAAAGGCAGCTAAATTCAGCTGAGGAATTAGAGAGACTTTGCCTGTGAAGGTAGGGAATCATTGGAACAATTTCCTGAGGTGTGCTAGGAATTATTCTGGATCACTGGAAATCTTTAAATCGTTCTTAGCCTTTTTTCCCCCCTCCTCCTCCCCTTAAAGTTATGCTCTGCTTAAATTGCAGCTTTTGGACCTGAATCAGGAATTCATTTCTTCACAGAAGTCAACTAGCAGAGGGGCTGTTGGTGTTGAAAACCAAGCAAGCTGCATTTCAGGGTGGGATCTCTCAAAGCACAGCAGCACACAGGCAGTAGCAGGAAGGGGCAGTGTTCAGCTCACCTACTTTTTAACATCACACTGAAGAGGAGGATGGAAGTGCCAGGGAGGTGGTTGGGGCCCCATCCCTGGAGATATTCAAAGTGAGGCTTGACAGGGCTCTGGGCAGCCTGATCTAGTTGAGGATGTCCCTGCTGACTGCAGAGGAGGTTGGACTGAATGACCTTTGGAAGTCCCTTGCAGCCCATTCTGTGATTGTGTGAATTTTGTGTCTTTCTTTCACTGATGCTCCTGTGTATGAATTAGCAGAAGTTAAACCCCACATCTGTTCTAACATCCAGCTCTGGAGCCCTCAGCATAAGAAGGACATGGACCTAATGGAGCAGGTCCAGAGAAGGCCACAAGAATGATCCAAGGGCTGGAACACCTCTCCTTTGAGGACTGTGTGAAAGAGTTGAGGTCGTTCAGCCTGGAGAAGAGAAGGCTCCAGGGAGACCTTCTGGTGGCTTTTCAGTGTTTAAAGGAGCTGATCAGAAAGCTGGGGACAGACTTTTGAGCAGGGTCTGTTGTGACAGGACAAGGAGTCATGGTTTGAACTCAAAAGAAAGAGACTCAGAATGAAGAAAAGAAAGAGATTTTCTACACTGAAGGTGGTGAGACCCTGGCCCAGGTTGCCCAGAGAGGTGGGAGATGCCCCATCCCTAGAACCATTCCAGGTCAGGCTCAACAGGGCCCTGAGGAACCTGCTCTAGTTGGAGGTGTCCCTGCTGACTGCAGTGGGGTTGGACTAAATGACCTTTAAAGGTCTCTCCCAATCCCACCCATGCAATGATTCAGTGATGCTGTGATTAAAGGCTGTGTCTTGACTGCACCTAAGTCTCGCTCAAGAAGTGCGAAATGAGACCCTGAGCAACCTGCTCTAGTTGGAGGTGTCCCTGCTGACTGCTGAGGGCTTGGACAAGATGCCCTTTGAGGATCCTGCCCTGTATCAGGAGCAGTGTGGCCAGCAGGACAAGGGAGGTTATTCTTCCCCTGTACTCAGCACTGGTCAGGCCACACCTTGAGTACTGTGTCCAGTTCTGGGCTCCTCAATTCAAGAGAGATGTTGAGGGACTGGAAGGTGTCCAGAGAAGGGCAACAAAGCTGGTGAGGGGCCTGGAGCACAGCCCTGTGAGGAGAGGCTGAGGGAGCTGGGGGTGTGCAGCCTGCAGGAGAGGAGGCTCAGGGCAGAGCTCATTGCTGTCTACAACTACCTGAAGGGAGGCTGTAGCCAGGTGGGGTTGGTCTCTTCTGCCAGGCAAGCAGCAACAGAAGAAGGGGACACAGCCTCAAGTTGTGCCAGGGGAGGTCTAGGCTGGATGTTAGGAGGAAGTTGTTGTCAGAGAGAGTGATTGGCATTGGAATGGGCTGCCCAGGGAGGTGGTGGAGTCACTGTGCCTGGAGGTGTTGAAGCCAAGCCTGGCTGAGGCACTTAGTGCCATGGTCTGGTTGACTGGCTAGGGCTGGGTGCTGGGTTAGACTGAATGATCTTGGGGGTCTCTTCCAACCTGGTTGATTTTATGATTTCTATGATCCTTTCCAACCTGATGCAATCTGTGTGAAAATGCCTCCTTATTCCTTGCTCTGGGAAAAGGGAAAGAAGAGAGGGGGAAAGGAAAGAAAAGGGATACAGGATACCTTCCTGCCTGCCTTAACTGGCAATATCCAGCTTGTTTACAACCTTTCCCTGTGGGTCATGTTCTCCAGTGGCTGCTGTGACTGGTCAGCTGAATGCAGAGGAATGATGATGGCATAAAACTGCCTGGAGCTGGGAATTATGGAGGGTGGAAGCTTGTACTGCATTAGAAACACAGCTTGCAGTAACAAGCTGTGCAACGTTCCAGCTCCTGGGAGGATTAATTACAGATGGTAGCTGTGACAGCTAAATCAAGGACCTCTCATCTTATGTAAACTTCATTAACCAAATCTAGGAGAGCTGGGCTGGGTTGGGGAGGGGAGGAAAAGATTCTGTTCTGTGTCTAAATCCACTGGAAAAAAAAAGTGCTTGAATGGGAGAATTTTAAACTACAAATTATTAACCTTAAGCCTTGGTAGTCTGAATGAAGGACAGCCTGCTGCTGGTGTCTACTGAGTTCCTCAGAGCCAGCAAGTCCTCTTCTATCTGATGTGCTAAACCCTTTCTGATGTTCTGCAGCCACCTGTGTTTGATCAGTTCTTGCTTGCTGGTGGAGATACACAGATTGTGTCAGGTTGGAAGGGACCCTCCAAAGGTCATCTTGTCCTAGCGCCCTGCAGTGAGCAGGGGCACCTCCAGCTAGAGCAGGCCACAGCAAGTCTGCTTGGGTGTCTCCAGGGATGATCAGAGATGAGATCTGAGAGGAAAAAACACCGAGTGTTGAGAGAAGGGCAACCAAACTGCTGAAGGGTCTGGAGGACAGGGCTGATGAGGAGCAGCTGAGGGAACTGGGGGATGCTGTCTGAAGGGAGGCTGTAGCCAGGTGGGGTTGGTCTCTTCTGCCAGGCAAGCAGCAACAGAGCAAGGGGACACAGTCTCCAGTTGTGCCAGGGGAGGTCTAGGCTGGATGTTAGGAGGAAGTTGTTTTCAGAGAGAGTGATTGGCATTGGAATGGGCTGCCCAGGGAGGTGGTGGAGTCACTGTGCCTGGAGGTGTTGAAGCAAATCCTGGCTGAGGCACTTAGTGCCATGGTCTGGTTGATTGGCCAGGGCTGGGTGCTAGGTTGGCCTGGATGATCTTGGAGGTCTCTTCCAACCTGCTTGTTTCTATGATTCTGTGTTTAGTGTGCAGAAGAGGAGGCTGAAGGGAGACCTCATTGCTCTCTACGACTCCCTGAAAGGAGGTTGCAGTGAGTTGGGGGTTGGTTTCTTTTCTGTGATGTCAGGTGATAGAAGGAGAGGCAATGGCCTGAAATTGTGCCAGGAAGGGATAGGTTGGAGATGAGGACAAATTTCTTTGCTGCAGGAGTGGTCAGGGATTGGCACAGGCTGCCCAGGGAGGTGCTGGAGTCCCTATCCCTGGAGGTGTCCAAAGCATGTGTGGACACTGCATGTGGGGATATGGTTTGGTTGCCATGGTGGTGTTGGGTTGATGCTTGGGCTCAATGATCTTGGAGGCCTTTTCCAACCCAAACAAACCTCTGATAAGCTTCACTGTTGGTTCTAAGGTCGATTACGATCCAGGGTTTCTGGAAGGCTTTGATTCCAACTTTGGCTGCAGGTTCCTGTTTTACTCCAAAAGAGAAGCATTTCTGTATGCTGGTAGCAGAAGAGATATTTTGTGACTCAAAGCAAAATCCAGCAGATGCAAGTTTGTCACCTGAGGCTGTCACTCAGCACTGCACTGAGTCATAGGCAGCTGTCTGCTGCTGGAAGGGGTGGGCAGCTTTCCCCTGCCTCCTGCAGAGGCAGAAGCCTGAATCAGAGGAAAAGGGAGAAATTCTCTGCTGAGTTAGCAAACTGAATCTGCCCAGCACAGGGTCCTGTGAATGGTAGTGCTAGAACTGGGAAGCAGGGCATGGAGGAGGAGGAGAGGTCAGGGGAGAGGGTTCATGGGAGAGGCCACAGTGGGATTAGTTGATCTGTAACTCATCAATTCACCCTTAACTCACTCACTGCAGGAGTGAGGCCCTGAAAGGCCAATTGAATTAACTGAGCTTTTTATTTCCCAGACAGGGAGAATTAACCCAGCAGGAGAAGCCAAGATTCTGCTTTGGAGCATTTCTGCTTTCAGTGTGCTGTCTTTGGTGGCCAGCACCAAACATTTGTGCTCTTGTTTAATTCAGTTGTACCTTTGGAGCCTGGAGAAGAGAAGGCTCCAGGGAGACCTTAGAGCAGCCTTCCAGTACATGAAGAGAGCTACAAGAAGGCTGCAGAGGGACTGTTTGCAAAGGCTTGCAGGGACAGGGCGAGGGCAATGGTTTGAAATGAGAGCAGAGCAGATTGAGATTGGATGTGAGGAACAAGTTCTGCACCATGAGGGTGCTGCAACATTGCAACAGGTTGCCCAGGGAGGGAGTTGAGGCTTTATCCCTGGAGATATTCTTGGTAAGGCTGGAGAAAGCTGTGAGCAACCTGCTCTAATGGAGGATGTCCCTGCTGACTGTAGAAGGGTTGGACTGGATGACCTTTGGGAGTCATAGAATCATACAGTCAACCAGGTTGGAAGAGACCTCCAAGCTCATCCAGGCCAACCTAGCACTCAGCCCTATCCAGTCAACCAGACCATGGCACTAAGTGCCTCAGCCAGGCTTTGCTTGAACACCCCCAGGCACGGTGCCTCCACCACCTCCCTGGGCAGCCCATTCCAATGCCAATCACTCTCTCTGTGAAGAACTTTCTCCCACCCAAACCATTCTAAGATTCCATGAATTGAGAAGTTGATTATTTCCCTTCAGAATAACCTTTCCATCACCTCTCCATCCTCTCCCCAATCCCTGTGTGTGGACAGTGTTTTAATAGTGACTTGTTTAGCTCTTTCAGTATCATGGAATCCCAGCATGGTAGGGGTTGGATGGGACCTCCAGATTATCATCCAGTCCCAACATCCCTGCAAAAGGAGAATCACCTAGGGCAGGTCACACAGGAATGCATCCAGGTGGATTTTGAAGGTCTCCAAGAGGAGGAAGGGTGGGGAGGCTAAAGCCAGGCTGTGAATTTAAGGATTCTGGTTGTGTTGTGATTCTTTTCTCTGCTGTTTCAGCTGTAGAGTGACTCCCCTTGACTAGCAAAGGGTCAGCTGAACACAGGGTTTTTGGAGAATAAGACTGAGCATTTTAATGCACAAATTGAGGCTGGGGAGCTTGAATTCACTCCCCTGGCTTGGAAAATGTTGGCTTTAGAAAAAAATCATCTTTCACTTGTAATTTAGGAGGGCTTGAAACAGAAACCACTCCTGCCTCATGTTTCTTTTAGAGGTAGGAAGCTAAAAGTGCTTTACTCTTGAAGTAAAGCTAAATTAGAGGCAGTGACATCATTTCAGCTCTTTTATTGGCATTAAGCCAAGGGGTTTAGGTGCATTTTTGTCTTTAAAGTGTTCCTCAAGGAACCCAGGGCTAGAAGGTTGATCCTGTACTACCCAGTAGCTAAGGGCTCCTAGGAGTTGGCTGCTGCTTCCCCATGGTTTAGATGCAGGTGAAGGCCTTTGGGCCTCATCAGATCAGATGATTTAGTCTCTTGTTTGGCAGGAAGTGTAGGAACCTTTATAATTGCTCATAAAGTGCTGCAGAATTCCTTTTTCTTTTCCTCTCAAAACTGTTCCCCTGAAGGGAATCCTTGGTCCTGCTCTAGAAATGCTTTATAGCTGCTGCTTGCAATGAGGAAACACAACAGCCATAGAATCATAAAAGGTTGGAAAAGACCTCTGGGATCATAGAATCCTAAAATGGATTGAATTGGAAGGGACCTTCAAAGGTCATCTAGTCCAACACCCCTGCAGTCAGCAGGGACATAGAATCAGTCAGGATTGGAAGGGACCACAAAGATTATCTAGTTCCAACCCCCCTGCCATGCCCAGGGACACCCTACCCTAGAGCAGGCTGCCCACAGCCCCATCCAGCCTGGCCTTAAACACCTCCAGCCATGGGGCCTCAACCACCTCCCTGAGCAACCCATCCCAGCCTCTCACCACTCTCCTGCTCAACAACTTCCTCCTCGTGTCCAGTCTGAACATCTCCACCTCCAGCTTTGTTCCATTCCCCCTTGTCCTGTCACTCCCTGACAGCCTAAAAAGTCCCTCTCCAGCTTTTTTGTAGGTTCCCTTCAGATACTGGAAGACCACAGGAAGGTCACCTGGGAGCCTCCTCTTCTGCAGACTGCACAGCCCCAACTCTTTCAAGCCCCAACACAAGCCCAGACAAGGCTGGGCTGAGAGAGTGGTGGTGAATAGTGCCACATCCAGCTGGCAGCTGTCACTAGTGGTGTTCCCCAGGGATCAGTGCTGGGCCCAGTCCTGTTCAATATCTTTATTGATGACCTGGACGAGGGGATTGAGTCCAGCATCATAAGTTTGCAGATGACACCAAGCTAGGAGCAGGTGTTGATCTGTAAGAAGGTAGGAGAGCCCTGCAAAGGGACCTGGACAGGCTGGATAGGTGGGCAGAGGCCAATGGGATGAGATTGAACAAGGCCAAGTGCAGAGTTCCACATTTTGGCCACAACAACCCCAAGCAGTGCTACAGGCTGGGGCCAGAGTGGCTGAGAGCAGCCAGACAGAAGGGGACCTGGTGGTGCTGGTAGATAGTAGCTGAAGATGAGCCAGCAGTGTGCCCAGGTGGGCAAGAGAGCCAATGGCATCCTGGCCTGGATCAGGAGCAGTGTGGCCAGTAGGACAAGGGAGGTTATTCTGCCCCTGTACTCAACACAGGTCAGGCCACACCTTGAGTGCTGTGTCCAGTTCTGGGCTCCTCAATTCAAGGGAGATGTTGAGGTGCTGGAAGGTGTTGAGAGAAGGGCAGCAAGGCTGGTGAGGGGCCTGGGGCACAGCCCTGTGAGGAGAGGCTGAGGGAGCTGGGGGTGTGCAGCCTGCAGAAGAGGAGGCTCAGGGCAGAGCTCATTGCTGTCTGCAACTACCTGAAGGGAGGCTGTAGCCAGGTGGGGGGTTGGGCTCTTCTGCCAGGCAAGCAGCAACAGAAGAAGGGGACAGTCTCAAGTTGTGCCAGGGAAGGTCTAGGCTGGATGTTAGGAGGAAGTTGTTGTCAGAGAGAGTGATTGGCATTGGAATGGGCTGCCCAGGGAGGTGGTGGAGATGCTGTCCTTGGAGGTGTTGAATCAAAGCCTGGCTGAGGCACTTAGTGCCATGGTCTGGTTGACTGGATAGGGCTGGGTGCTAGGTTGGACTGGCTGAGCTTGGAGGTCTCTTCCAACCTGGTTGATTCTATGATTCTACACAGCTTTTCCACTCAGCCTTTTCTGTCTGTGATTCCTGTGTGTGCAGACAATGATGAGAAACTGGTTTGTGGCTCCTTCCCCAGAGGGCTGAGGGGAAAAATAAGTTCTCTCTTGTTTGTTTTTTTTTTTTCTAGCAGTGGTGTTCTGCAGCATGAGTGTGTGGTCTCAAAGCACATCCAGAGGATAGATGGCTCTTAAACAAGGCTCTTGCCTGGCAGGGATTGTCCCTTTGTAATCATCACTTCTTCTAAAGATGACATAAAATAATAGTGTCTGAGGTTAACAAACAATAAAATCCTTGTTTGTAAGTGCAGGAGATAATAATGGTTTGAACTATTGTCTCTTCCCTGTGAGCACTTGACTTCAATAAGCATCAAGGGCAGAGGCTGTTTCAGTGGGAGAAAAAACAATGTTAAGTCCCAAATTACAGGAGATTGCAAGTTTTCAGGGCAAGGCTCCTGCTGAAGTAAATACTTTTAAAACTGTGGATGTTTGAGCAGGTTCATCCTCCCCTAGAGCAGGTTGCTCACAGCCTTGTCCAGTGTGACCTTGAATAGCTCCAGGAGTGGGGCCACAACTACCTCCCTGGGCAACCTCTTCCAATCTTCCATCACCCTCATGGTGCAGAACTTGCTCCTGACATCCAATCTCAATCTGCTCTGCTCTCATTTCAGACCATTGTCCCTTGTCCTATTCCTGCAGGCCTTTGCAAACAGGCCCTCTGCAGCCTTCTTGTAGCCCCCTCCAGGTACTGGCAGGCTGCTCTGAGGTCTCCCTGGAGCCTTCTCTTCTCCAGGCTGAACAATTCCAGCTCCCTCAGCCTGTCCTCATAGCAGAGCTGCTCCAGCCCCCTGGTCATTTTCTTGGCCCTCCTCTGGACCTGCTCCATCAGGTCCATGTCCTTCCTGTGTTGAGGGCTCCAGAGCTGTGCACAGCACTGCAGGGGAGCTCTCCCCAGAGCAGAGCAGAGGGGCAGAATCCCCTCTCTTGATGGGCAGGCAACACTGGTTTTGATGCAGCCCAGGCTGCCATTTGCCCTCTGCTCCTAATCTCCAACTTGACCCTCCCCTGGCACAATTTCAGGCCATTTCCTCTCCTTCTATCACCTGGTACCACAGAGAAGAGACCGAGTCCCACCTCACTGCAGCCTGCTTTCAGGGAGCAGTAAGAGAGCAACGTGTTCACCCCTCAGCCTCCTCTTCTCCAGACTAGGCACCCCCAGTTCCCTCAGCTGCTCCTCACCAGCCCTGTTCTGCAGACCCTTCACCAGCTTGGTTGCTCCTCTGAGTGCAGCTGTTTAATGTGACACATGGTACACAGGCCTGTGTGTATGACCTGCTTGCTAAACTCCATCACTAGAAGTCCCAGCCTTAGTCATGGTTGTAGTGTGGCTGCTAAGTGATGTTCAGCCAGGCTGGAAACGTTGCATTTGGCTCCTGTCTGCTGTCAGCTCAGCAGGTTTTTTTGCATGCTGCCTGCACTTTCTGAAGCTGTGCTTCAATCTCAGCCCTCTTACATAATTTATTTTGTGACTGGGGAAATTTCTCTCCGTGTGTGAGGCTGCTGGAGGGAAAAAAAAGACCCTGCGCTGTGGTGGCTGGAAACATCTGAGGCTTTAGTAGCTCTAACAACTGGCAAAGAGCAGCAGCTTTGCACAGCTGTCAGCTTGAAAGCAAAAGACATGACCTGGAACAGGCTTGTTTGGTATTCAGGACTTCAGAGCACCTCATCTCCTGCCTAAACCAGCACCTGGCTGTGCATTTGGCCGCCTTCTCTGCTTCTAAACTTCCTGCTGTTAGGGATTTAGGAAGTAGAAGTGGGCACAATGCAGACTTTTTAGGCTACCAGGGAGTGACAGGACTAGGGGGAATGCAGCAAGGCTGGAGATGGGTAGGTTCAGACTGGATGTGAGGAGAAAGCTGTTCAGCATGAGAGTGGTGAGAGCCCAGGGAGGTGGTTGAGGCCCCATCCCTGGAGGTGTTTCAGGCCAGGCTGGCTGAGGCTGTGTGCAGCTTGCTCTAGGGTAGGGTGTCCCTGGGCATGGCAGGGGGGTTGGAACTGGCTGCTCCTTGTGGTCTCTTCCAACCCTGACTGATTCTGTGATTCTCTCTAGAGCAGAAGGACTTGGGAGGTGTGGTGACAAGTTCACCATGAACCAGCAATGTGCTCTTGTGGTCAAGCAGACAGTAGTACCCTGGGATATGCTAAGAAGAGTGTTGTCCCTGACAACAGGTCAGGGGAGGTTCTCCTCCTCTACTCTGCCCTAGTGAGGCCACATCTGGAGTATTGTGCCCACCTCTGGGCTCACTGATCCACCTTCTCCTTCCTATAGCTTGGAGTTCTCTGTATCATTGCCAGCTGTGCTTGCTCAAGGAAGAGATGCTCCAAGAAGAGCATTTTCCTGTACTGAAGTGAATTATTCACCAGGTCTTCAGAGCTGCTTCTGCCTTTTTGTTCTCATGTCAACAGCCTCATCTCAGGGGTATTTGTGGGAATAGAAAAGCCTTGTGCAGACCTCACTTAGCTTTGTGCCAGCTAAATATGGTCTGTTTCCTTGAAGTGGGAAGTAGCTGTGTCTTGTGAAACAGGAGCAGACTCTTTGGTGTGTGTCAAGAACTGTTTCTCTGATTAAGAAACGAGAGCAGTTCTCAGCTGATGATAAACTCCCAAGGAGCCAGCACTGGCCTCTGGTAACCCAGCAGGCAGCTGTGTGCTGGCTGCATCCAAAGCAAGGAGAGCAGCAGCACAGGGAGGGGATTCTGTCCCTCTGCTCTGCTGAGACCCCACCTGCAGCACTGCTTCATGTTTTGGTGCCCCCAGCACAAGAAGGGCATGGAGCTTCTGGAAAGGGTCCAGGGGAGGCCACAGAAATGATCACAGGGCTGGAGAACCTCTGCTGTGGAGACAGGTTAGGAGAGTTGTAGCTGTTCAGCATGGAGAAGAGAAGACTACAGGGAGACCTTGGAGCAGCCTTCTAGTAACTGAAGGGAGCTACAAGAAAGCTGGGGAGGGACTTTGACTAGGACTTGGAGTGACAGGATGAGAGGCAATGGCTTTGAAGTTGAGGAGGAGAGACTGAGAGCAGAGATTAGGAAGAAATTCTTGGCACTGAGGATGGTGAGACACTGGCACAGGTTGCCCAGGGAGGTTGTGGATGCTCCCTGCCTGGAGGTGTTCAAGGCCAGGTCAGATGAGTCCTTGAACAACCTGGGCTAGTTGAGAGGTGTCCCTGCTTATGGCAGGAGGTTGGAACTGGGTGATCTTTAAGGTCCTTTTGTACCCAAACCAATGTAGGAGTCTGTGACCAGCACCAAGTGATTTTTGGAGACTGCTTTTGTGCAGAGCTATCATGGCTCATAAATCCCTCTGGCTGCTTGGACTTTGTGAAGGTGCTTTTGTGTGTCCAACAGGTAGCACAACTGAGAGATGACAGACTCAAATGCAGGGTGCAGGGTCAGCTTACAAATACTGGCATCCCTTCAAAGGAAAGCTGAGGCATAAATCACCACCTGGGTCAGCCTGTAGCCTGCTCTTGTTAAGAGCCCTGAATGGGATTCCAGGTGAAGCTTCTCCCATGCAGGCAAACACAGCCAGCAGGGCAGGCTGCCATGCATAGCTGAGCTCAATGAGGCAGTCAGGCAGAGCTTGCCTGATCTGTTTGTTGTCTCCTGTCTCTACCAAGGCTTGTTCTTTGAGGTAGGTAAGCTCCAGTGTGTTACCCTGTGGGAAGTGTTTGGGAAGGTGCTGTTGAGCTCTAGTTCCTGATTTCCATCACCCCTGCAGGTGACAGAGCTGTGAGCCCTCAGCCTGCTGGAAAACAGCAGCAAAAAGAGCTATTGCCCTTGGAGAGGTCAGAGCTTCATAGCAGTAGCTCTGGTTTGCTTTATGAGTTTTTAGAGCAGATGGTCCTGTTGTGGGACACTGTGGGGACCTACCTTTTTCCCTGGAGTTCCTTTGGATTCTCAGTGAAGTAAGACTGCTCTCAGGAGTGGGATGGGAGCAGTCTGCAATGTGCAGGGCTGAGTTTCAGCAGGAGAAGAGGGTTGGCCACCTTTTTTTTGGCTCCCCTTTTCCTGGAAAATTGAGATCCAACCCAGGGCAGTATGATCCTAACCTCACCACCCCTGGAAAACTGTAAAACATAGGAATCCTTGGGAAAGTTTCCCAAAAGTCTCTTGTCCAAAAAGTCTCTTTTCCAGGACAGTTTGGTACTTTGGAGTAATTACTTTCCTTTATTTCTCATTTTAAGAAAACTAAAGTAGGTTTTCTGGTCTTCTGGGTAAACCTTGCCTTAATTTGCATCCCTCTTCCCTGCCTTTGACTATAGGAAGCTTCAAAATGTCTCTAATTAGGGAAGAGCAATTAAGAAAGGGTTGTTTCTGAGGAGGGTTTGACACTAGCATTGGTGCTGGGAGCATGAACTTGAAGAAGGAGGAGGGTGCTGTATGTGTGCTTCATGAGGCCGAGAGAGTTTGATGCATCTTGGTAGCCACTGGAACACATTTTGAGGCTTTGGGCAAGGGTGAAGTTGCTGCTGACTCAGCCTTGCACTCTCACAGCTGCGTGGTAGGAGGTGACAAGCCAGCTCTGCTGCACATGAATGGAGGCCAAACAGCCTCAGAGGCCTGGGAATTACAACCTGACATGAGAAGAAAGCACTGTCTGCAAGGCAACACCTCATCATCTTCATCCACTGTGGGTGAAAGGCTGGACATGAGCTGGCAGTGTGCTTGGATGAAGTTCTGAGGGCCTGTTTCAGCTCTGCCAAAGCAGGCTGGTAATGAATGCTACAACTCCTCCAACTGTGCTTGATGTGCTGCATTTAATTGCATGTTCCTGCAAGTAAATGGCTTTTAGATCTCATGTAAAGGAATTAAATCCTAATGGCCTGACCAGGGAACACAAAGCCCTGTGACAGTTGGATAGATGATAATGGTTCCCTCAGTGCTGGAGGTGTAAAGAGATGCTTCACACACGATGAATTCTGCCTGCAGCTGAAGGATTGGTTACCACCCAGCTTGTGGCAAAGGCTGAAGGGCTCAAAGGCTTTTTGGCTTCAGTCTTCACTGGGAACTGCTTGAGCCACAGCACCCAAGTTATAGAGGGCAGTGGCTGGGTCTGGGAGAGCGAAGAACCATCCATGGTAGGAGATCAGTTCTGGGAACACCAAGAGAACCTGAAAGTGAACAAGTCCATGGGACTGGAGCCCCCATTACAAGAAGGGTGTGGATGTGCTGGAGCATGTCCAGAGAAGGGCCACGAGGATGCTCAGAGGGCTGCAGCAGCTCTGCTGTGAGCACAGACTGAAAGAGTTGAGGCTGTGCAGTCTGCAGAAGAGGAGGCTCCCAGGTGACCTTCTTGTGGCCTTCCAGGATCTGAAGGAGGCCTACAAAATATCTGGGAAGGGACTTTACAGGGTATTGGAGAGTGCCAGGACTGGGGGGAATGGAGTAAAGCTGGAGATGGGGAGATTCAGACTGGATGCGAGGAGGAAGTTGTTGAGCATGAGAGTGGTGAGAGGCTGGGATGGGTTGCCCAGGGAGGTGGTTGAGGCCCCACGTTAAACCCAGGTTGGCTGAGGCTGTGTACAACCTGCTCTAGGGTAGGGTGTCCCTGGGCATGGCAGGGGGGTTGGAAGTGGCTGATCCTTGTGGTCCCTTCCAACCCTGACTGATTCTGTGATTCTATGGTTCTGTGACTGGGTGAGATACACCCATGGGTCCTGAAGGAACTGGTGGCTAAGGGTGCTAGGCTTACAGGAACTCTGCAAAGGGACAAGGGGGAATGGCCTCAAGCTGTGACTGGGTAGATTTAGACTAGACATTAGTGAAAAGAAATTCCCAGCAAGAGTGGTCAGGCACTGGAATGAGCTGCCCAGAGAGGTGGTGGAGTCACCAACCCTGGATGTGTTCAAAAGTCGTTTGGATGTGGTGCTTGGGGATATGGATTAGGGTGAACCTTGCAGAGAAATGATATGGATTGGGCATGGTGATCCTGAGGGACTTTTCCAAGCAGAATGTTTCTGTAATTCTGTGAAAGGAAAGGACTTCTCATAGGGTGTCAGATGGCAGGACAGAAAAGGATGGTTTGAAGCTGAAGGAGAGCAGGGTTAGACTGGAGCTTAGGAAGAAGTTCTTCAGTGTGAGAGTGCTGAGATTCTGCAGTGGGTTGCCCAGAGTGGTTGTGGCTGCCTCCTCTCTGGGGATGTTCAAGGCCAGGCTGGATGAGCTCTTGAGCAGCTGAGTCTAGTTGAGAGGTGTCCCTGCCATGGCAGGGGGGTTGGAGTAAATAATCTGGAACGTGGAGTAGATGATACTGGAACTTGTCCAGAGAAGGGCAATGAAGCTGGTGAGGGGCCTGGAGCACAGCCCTGTGAGGAGAGGCTGAGGGAGCTGGGGGTGTGCAGCCTGCAGAAGAGGAGGCTCAGGACAGACCTCACTGCTGTCTACAACTACCTGAAGGGAGGCTGTAGCCAGGTGGGGTTGGGCTCTTCTGCCAGGCAAGCAGCAACAGAAGAAGGGGACACAGTCTAAAGTTGTGCTGGGGGAGATCTCGGCTGGATGTTAGGAGGAAGCTGTTGCCAGAGAGAGTGATTGGCATTGGAATGGGCTGCCCAGGGAGGTGGTGGAGTCACCATCACCAGAGGTGTTCAAGAAAAGCCTGGATGAGGCACTTGGTGCCATGGTCTGGTTGACTGGCTAGGGCTGGGTGCTAGGTTGGACTGGATGATCTTGGAGGTCTCTTCCAACCTGCTTGATTCTATGATCTCTAAGGCCCCTTCCAGCCTGAGCCATTCTGTGACTCTGTGATTGGTTGTCCTGAATTTAACCAGGTATGAAGAGGAAAGGAGAGAAGAAGAGAGGAAAGCTGCGTTTGCCTCTGTGTCTCTAAAGTGCTGAGCACAGAAAGATCAAGTCATTGAGACAAGCCAAATGTTTATCCAAGGACATTGCTGCTGCCTCCATCCTTAGCAGGGCTGAAGTTCAGTTTGCCTGGAGGTCAGGATGAAATGAGGTGATTGTGGATCAGAGGCCTTTCAATTCTTGTTTATCTGCTGGAGAATCAAAGCAGGGCAAGGTGCAGCTTTGATGCAAGGTCGGGGGGTGTGGGGGGGAGTTGTTAAGTGCAGCTTTTGATTCATTAGCTGGGAGGAGGAGGAGGAGAGCTGGAGTGAGAGAACACCAGGAGGAGTCATTGTTTTGCTGGGATTAAAGAGTGTTTCTGCTGGATTTGCTGGGCTGCAGCTTTTCAGGAGTGAGGACTTATGCCTTTGTTTCTGGATTGCTGGTTGACAGAGGCTAAAATGACCTTTAGAGAGCAGCTGGCTGCCATCACCAGCTCCCTTTTAAAGGGTTTGTGTGGAGCACCTTCTCTTGTTCCTCTTTGCAGCCTTGGCTTTTTCTGAACTGCCATAATGGAGATCCCCGTAGGAGGAAGGTGCTTTGCTCGCTGCTAGAAATTGCCTCCTATCTACTGACACACAGACAGAATCACAGAATGGTAGGGGCTGGAAGGGATCTTCAGAGATCATCCAGTCCAACCCCCCTGCCAGAGGAGGGTCACGCAGGGCAGGTCACAGGGGAGCACATCCAGCTGGGTTTGGAATGTCTTCAGGGAAGGAGGTTCCACAACCTCTCTGGGCAGCCTGCTCCAGGGCTCCAGCACCCTCACAGTGACAAAGTTTTCCCTTCTGTTCCTGTAGCACCTCCTCTGCTCCAGCTGACACCCACTGCCCCTTGTCCTGTCACTGGGCATCCCTGAGCAGAGCCTGGCTCTGTCCTCCTGACACTGCCCTGCACATCTTTATCAGCATGAATGAGGTCACCCTCAGGCTCCTCTGCTCCAAGCTCCACGCCCCAGCTCCCTCAACCTGTCCTCACAGGGAGGTGTTCCACTGCCTTCAGCAGCTTTGTGGCTCTGTGCTGGACTCCTCCAAGCAGCTCCCTGGGGTCCCTCTTGAACTGAGGGGCCCAGAACTGGCCACAATATTCCAGATGTGGCCTCAGCAGGGCAGACTAAAGGAGGATTAGGACCTCTCTCGACTACTCCCTACACCCCTTTTAATGCCCTTTGCCTTCTTGGTCACAAGAGCACATTGCTGGCTCATGGGCATTCTTATGTCTGCCAGGACCTCCAGATCCCTTTCCCCTGTGCTGCTCTCCAACAGGTCAGTTCCTTCTTCTACTGGTCTATGAGGTTGTTCTTCCCCAGATGCAAGACTCTACCCTTGTCTTTGATGGATTTCATTCCGTTTCTCCCCACCCAGCTCTCCAGCCTGTCCAGGTCTGGCTGAACAGCAGCACAGCCTGAAGGATTTCAGCCTCTGCTCTCACTTTGGTGCCATCAGCAGACTTCCTGCCATTGCCCTCTATGCCCTCATCCAGGTCAGTGATGAATGTATTGAACAGTCCTGATCCCAGTACCAACCCCTGAGGGACTCCACTAGACACTGGCCTCCAACTAGACTCTGTCCCATTGACCACAAGTTTCAGACTTCTTTCCTTCAACTCTTTGGTGTGGTTCAGAGCTTAGATGTACTCAACACCTTGAGTTGGCAACAGGTAGACCTGGATCCTAGAGACAGTTTGGAGATTTTGGAGAGCTCAAGCAAGCTGTGTAGCTGTAAGCTACTAACTCATCCACGCCTGATACTCTTGGTTGAGAAGCTGTTGCCAAGGGGCACATTGCAGCCAAAAAACTTCCTTAGGTAGCTTGGATTGGGCTGCTCCTGTCTGCTTGCTTTGAATCTGTGCCATTTGCTGTTCTGTTGGAGCAATGGGTGAGGCAGGAGTATTGTGTGTGACAGGCTGCTCCTCCTAGAACTTCTGTCTTGCATCAATCACTTTTCTTTTGCCTCTCTGTGAAATGTCAATGACATCTGGAAGGAAGGGACTTGCCAGACCTATCCATCTGAGGTATTAAAGCTGGTTGCTGTGACGTTGGCATTGCTCAAATCCACAGCTCAGCTCTTGGGATTGGGTATGTGACAGGTTAAGAATTAGGGCACAGCTAATTGGAATATTCTAATGAGCAAAAGATAAATTATAGGCTGTGAAAAGGAAACAATCATAATGTCTACCTCACTCAGAGGTTTGCTGAGCTGTATAAAAGCAGGGACACAAACATGAGATGGTTCTGTCTGTTGGAGTCTGTTGGTGTCTGTGTTTTCTCCCTGGGCTTCTGCTGTTCTGCTTGGATCTGTGTAACCCAACTAATCATTCTGCTTCTAATCCCCCTTGCTGATCCTCCCAACTCACCTTGCACATAAGGCAGGCTCTGAGATAAGGTGGGGGATGGAAAGAAGGTGGAAGGGTGGTTGGGACCCTCTCCTAGGGACTCTGATTTCTGGGAGGGATGTTTTGTTTCTGTTATTGCTTTTAGCTTGTCTATTGCTGTATAGAGCTGTGAATGTTTGTGATATATGTTGTAACTATCTGTTTGTATATTGTGCTAAGCTGTGAATATGAAGCTTCTTTCCTTAACTTCCAGCTGGCTGAGTCTAGTCCAGGTGATTTCATTGCTGGATGGGAAGATAGGTAACTCCTAAACAAGGCCAAGGGGCAATGTTTTGAAATGAGAGAAGAGGAGAAGAGCAGATTGAGATTGGATGTGAGGAACAAGTTGTGCACCATGAGGGTGCTGGAACACTGCAGCAGGTTGCCTAGGGTGGTAGTTGAGGCCTCATCTCTGGAGATCTTCAAGGTGAGGCTGGAGAAGGCTGTTAGCAACCTGCTGTAGTGGAGGGTGTCCCTGCTGAGTGCAGGGGGGTTAGTCTGGATGACCTTTGGAGGTCCCTTCCAACCCAACCCTTTCTGTGATTCTAGTCTGTAAGGAGGCAGCAGTTGCTGCTAGCCAAGCATGAAGCAGCATGACAAGAATCAGCTCACAGCATGGCAGTGAGCAATCTTCAGGGCTGGCAAATATCCATGGCAGTGCTGAGAGGGATGTGATGAAAGCTCTCTGGTAGCCTCCTGTCTCTGAACACGTGTGGACAGTGATGCCTGAGGCTCTGTGCACCCAAGAGATGTTCTTTGAGAGAACACATTATTAGCAAGCCCTCATTTCAGCTTCTTAAGCAGGCAGAAGGACAAGAGTTAACAAAGGCAACTTCTCAGGTGGTGCTTCAGTAATATTCAGCCCATTCTTCCATGCCTGAGGATGGAGGGAAGATACTTTTTCTTCTTCAGGCTGAGCTTATGGGATGCATCTGTTATGCCTGTTTTGAAGGCTTTGTAGAGCACCTTCTGTAGATTAAGACAGCACAACAGTGAAGGAGAGAAGTGCTTTGGTATAAAACTGTCCCTTTTTAAAACCATCAGCATCACAGAGATTTAAGAACCACCCAGTCTGGTTTCAGGAGTCTAAATAAGTTCTTCTGCATCTGCTCTTTCTTATCCTTACTGCTAATGTCACCATTTCAGGCTCACCATATAAGTTGTTCCCTAGCTCCTTGCCCAGGTAGTTCCTTGCCCAGGAATAAGATGTTGAGTACTGAGAAGGGGAAGTGAGAGCTAAATCTGTGTGCATGAGCTGTAGAGGTGGTTGTGATCCTTGTCCCTTAGCTTGTTTCTAGTCTGGGCAGTCAAATATTCCAATTTATTTTTTTCCTGGAGAGGACAAGCTGAAATCACCTGCAATTTATTTCCTGATGGCTGCTGCCACTTCTCAAAGGGCTATTTGATTTATTAATGGCTGATGGCCAGTCCTGCTAATTAACACCATGGGGCTTCTCCTGCTGAGACCAGCCCTGCCCTGCTCTTTCCTTTCTCTCTTATCTGCCTCACAGAGGGAGTTTAAATGCCTTAAGCAACTGTTTCTTATCCCTGCCTCCCTGAAGAGCAATGGTTCATGAGTCATCTCACCACCCTTTCCAGCCCTGGAGTTATTTTTTATCTTCACTGAATCCACTGGCAAAGCAATTTTTGTTTCTGCTCCTTCCTCTTGAACCTCTGTTGCATTGTCTGGTGCCAACTCCCTGGTGCCAACCCGCACTTGAGGGTATAAACCAGATTTGATTGATCAGAGTGAGACACTGGAACAGTTTGCCCAGAGAGGTTATGGATGCCCCCTCCCTGGAGGTGTTGAAGGCCAGATTGGATGAGGCCTTGAGCATCCTGGTCTGGTGGAAAGTGTCCCTGCCCATGGCAAGGGGTTGGAACTGCCTGATCTTTAAGGTCCATTCCAATCCAAACCATTCTATGAATCTGTGATCTTGCTAGGGTGTTCAGCATCATGAGTCAGTCTCCTTGAGCTCTGTTAGAGAACATCCTGATGGAATGGTGCTTTGGCACTGGGTGGCTTTCAGGTTTGTTGTAATAAAAGGATATTTGGTGTTGGATGTGGTAGGAGTGCTGGGGTACAGGGATGTTGAGTGGCCAGCACCCTCCTTCTCTACACTAAATGACCCCAGTTCCCTTAGCTGCTTCTCATGGAATGGTTTGGGTTGGAAGGGACTTTAAAGATCATCCACTTGGTTTGGGTTGGAAGGGACCTTAAAGATCATCCACTTGGTTTGTGTTGGAAGGGACCTTAAAGATCATCTACTTGGTTTGGGTTGGAAGGGACCTTAAAGATCATCCACTTGGTTTGTATTGGAAGGGACCTTAAAGATCATCTACTTGGTTTGGGTTGGAAGGGACCTTAAAGATCATCTACTTGGTTTGGGTTGGAAGGGACCTTAAAGATCATCCACTTGGTTTGGGTTGGAAGGGACCTTAAAGATCATCCACTTGGTTTGTGTTGGAAGGGACCTTAAAGATCATCCACTTGGTTTGTGTTGCAAGGGACCTTAAAGATCATCCACTTCCAACCCGATGCCAGAGGCAGAGACACCTCCCACTAGCCCAGGTTGCTCAAGGCTTCATCCAGCCTGGCCTTGAACACCTCCAGGCAGGGGGCATCCACAACCTCCCTGGGCAACCTGTGCCAGTGCCTCCCCACCCTCACTGCCAAGAACTTCTTCCTAATTTCTTATCTATGAAAAAAGGTCACAAAGACCTTCTCAGATGCACATAAATCTATACAGAATCTATGCCCTGTTTGGGTTGTTTTCAGCCTAATTTTGTTTTCCAGGCTGTAGTTGCTGTGTGCCAAAGCCAATTAATGGAATCATTTGTAACAGAAGGCAGCACTGAGCCTGCCTGTTTTGAGTAAACTCCTAAGCTGTTACCAACCTTTTGCTGCCATTAATTTCCATTTGTATGGTCATAAAATCATCACTTGTTAAATCCTGACAGCCACCAGTGAACCAGGAGCTCTTGAAGCAGTGCTAGAGGACGAGTCTACTATGAGGACAGGATGAAGGAGCTGGGATTGATGAGCCTGGAGAAGAGAAGGCTCCAGGGACACCTTAGAGCAGCCTGTCAGTACTTGGAGGGGGCTACAAGAAGGCTGCAGAGGGACTGTTTGCAAAGGCCTGCAGGGACAGGCTGAGGGGCAATGGTTTGAAATGAGAGCAGAGCAGATTGAGATTGGGTGTTAGGAACAAGTTCTGCACCATGAAGATGGTGGAATGCTGCAACAGTTTGCCCAAGGGGGATGGTTGAGGCTCCATCCCTGGAGATCTTCAAGGTGAGGCTGGAGAAAGCTGTGAGCAACCTGCTGTAGGGGAGGCTGTCCCTGCTGAGTGCAGGGGGGTTGGTCTGGATGGCTTGCTCTGCACCAGGCACTGACAGCTGCTCTGATCCAGAAATGGTTTCTTCCAGAGATGGCTTGAGCAGCCAAAAAGCAGCAAGAGTCTGTCTCAGCATGGTGTCTGCATTGTCCACTGTACTCACAGGTTCCTGAAGTGATGGACTTTGTTCCTGGTCGGCCTGGCTGGCTCTGACCTGGGGAGGTTTTTCAGAGCTTAGAGGTGATGAATGTGTGAGGTGACAGATTTTCAGATGCCATCCTCATCTGCACTTTTGGCTCTCTGGGAGCACTGTGGTGACTCAGGCACCTTTCCTGGGCTGGGACAGGCACATTTCAGTGAGTGGGGAACCAAAACTTCCACAATGAAGAAAACTTCTGACTACTTGTGGTACTTGTAACCAATCTAATACTTGTTGGTTCACTTTTCCTGTGATACTGTGATACTTTTGGAGGTTACTTCAAACTCACATCATCCTGTGATTCTCTGACATGCAGACAACCTGCTAAATCCCTTCTTCTGTAGCCTTCACCTCTTCTCCAGGCTTCTCCTCACCCATTTTTTTCTATGCAGTAATGAAGTCTTTGTTCACTAAGATGAATGGCTGTTGCAGGGGGCCAATTCCCCCTTTGAAGGAGAGAGAGAGAAGCAGTTTATTGATCTGCGGTGGAGGGAGCAGAGATGGAAGATAAGGACATAAAGGGCTGTATTTTCTGGGAGCTGTAGGAGGCATCGCTGCCTTTGGATCCACGGTCACAATAGTGGGATTTGAGGCGTGTAATTCCTTGCTTTGCACTTTGAAAGGACGTCTCCTAAATATCCAGCTTGGAGCTGGAGATACCAATATATTTGTTCAAGTGGCTTGTAAAATGGCTCTGGAGTGCATTGGTGCCTTCAAGAAGCAGCAGCAGAGTTATGTTTCCCCCAGTGCAGCACTTTGAGGGCCTGTTGCAGATGACTTTTGCTGAAGGGTATTTCCTTTCCTTGCTGAGTCAGCTGGCTGAGCTGCAGTGATTTTCATGCCCTGATCTTTTTGGGAGAAATGGGAGAAAAAAGCTCAGCCTGTTGTGTTCACTCTGCTCCAGCCAAATGCAGTTAATGCTGAAGCATCTGACCCAGCATAACTCGTTTCAAAGAGCTGTGGAATGGTTTGGAAGGGACTTTAAAGATTCATAGCAGCATAGAATGGTTTGTGTTGGAAGGGACCTTAAAGATTCATAGCTGCATAGGATGGTTTGTGTTGGAAGAGACCTTAAAGATTCATAGCTGCATAGGATGGTTTGTGTTGGAAGGGACCTTAAAGATCATCCAGTTCCAACCTCCCTGCCATGGGCAGGGACACCTCCCATTGGCCCATGTTGATCAAAGCCTCATCCTACCTGGCCTGACCTTGAACACCCCTCCAGGGGGAGGGCATCCACGACCTCCATGGGCAACCTGAGCCAGTGTCTCACCAAGATCAGCCAGATCCACAGGTTGGCACCAAGGAGCTGGCATCTGGATGATCTCCAGAGGTCTGACTCCTACCATTCTATGATTCTCTGATTCTCAAATGAACAGCATCATTTTAAGGGAGTAGCACACAACCTCCATGGTGCTTCTGCATAGGTAAAGCTGCACTCTGCCTTAGGTACACCTGCAGCTACGCTGGAGCAGTGGAGACTGTGACTGCTGCAGCTCCAGAGGCAGGAGCTGTATTGTCATAACTGCTGGCATCAGAGCCCTGAGCAGGGTCAGGTTAAATTCCCTTCCTGTTTTTCAGTGGCTGTTCAGTCACACGCTCTGGGGTTGATATCCATTCAAAACTCACTGAGGGGAGGACATTTGAAATCTACCATTTGGCAGTTTAGGGGGGGAAAGCAGCAGGAAGACCCCAAATGTTCTTTTGGATGCTAGGGAGAATTGCTGGTGGGTGCAGTTCACCAAACTTCACACTCCATTTGGCATGGAAAAGGTTTGCAGCAGGAGAAACTAGAGGGGGAAAAAAAGCTGTCTTGTTTAATGATCATCTCCCTGTGAGCCCTTTCTAAGTGCACTGCTTCAAAGGCAGCTGCACCAAGAGCCTGTTCATGGCCAGATGGCATCAGTCGTAGAGTCAGAGATTGGTTTTGCTTGGAAGATACCTCCAAGATCGAGTCCAAACATCAACCTGACACCACCACGGCCATCAAACCATGTCCCCAAGTGCCATGGCCACAGGTTTTTTGAATACCTCCAGGGATGGGGACTCCTCCACCTCCCTGGGCAGCCTCCTCCAATTCCTGATTGTAGAATAGAATCATAGAACCAACCAGGTTGGAAGAGGGCTCCAAGCTCATCCAGGCCAACCTAGCACCCAGCCCTAGCCAGTCAACCAGACCATGGCACCAAGTGCCTCAGCCAGGCTTTTCTTGAATACCTCCAGGGACAGTGACTCCACCACCTCCCTGGGCAGCCCATTCCAATGCCAATATTCTCTCTGGGAAGAACTTCCAGCACCTCAACATCTCTCTTGAATTGAGGGGCCCAGAACTGGACACAGCACTCAAGGTGTGGCCTGACCAGTGCTGAGTACAGGGGCAGAATAACCTCCCCTGTCCTGCTGGCCACACTGCTCCTGATCCAGGCCAGGATGCCATTGGCTCTGCTGCCCACCTGGGCACACTGCTGCCTCATTTTCAGCCTACTATCTACCAGCATCCTCAGGTCCCTTTCTTCCTGGCTGCTCTCAGCCACTCTGTCCCCAGCCTGTAGCACTGCTTGGTGTTGTTGTGGGCAAAGTGCAGAACCCTGATCACTGTTGGAGGAATGAAAATTTTCTTCATCTGCAACCTAACCCTCCAGGCCATTGTCTTTCCTCCTATCACCTGATACTAGGCAGGAGAATGCCTCTGAATGATTTTCATCTCTTCATCACTCCATTAATGGGCATCTCCACGGAGCCTCCCTTACCTTTGGGTTTATTCTGCCAGTAACTGGCTATTTGGAGTGGAACTGATCAATGCAAGCAGAGCTCCTGTGCTGCCAAGTCTCCTCATTTGGCAGCTGCTAGGTGGTGCTGGTAATTGTTACCCAAAGTGTGATTGCTCTGGACTCTGCCTGCCATTTCAGCAGGGCAGCTTGGTGTTCCTAATGCTCAGACACTTGATGGCTGCCCTCCTTTAGCTGGCTCTGGCAGAGGAAGACTTGTAGAGTCACAGAATCACAGAAATGCCTGGGTTGGAAAAGACTTCTAAAGTCCACACCTGGAGTGCTGTGTCCAGTTCTGGGCTCCTCAATTCAAGAGAGATGTTGAGATGCTGGAAAGTGTCCAGAGAAGGGTGACAGAGCTGGTGAGGGGCCTGTGAGGAGAGGCTGAGGGAGCTGGGGGTGTGCAGCCTGCAGAAGAGGAGGCTCAGGGCAGATCTCATTGCTGTCTGCAACTACCTGAAGGGAGGCTGTAGCCAGGTGGGGTTGGTCTCTTCTCCCAGACAACCAGCAACAGAAGAAGGGGACACAGCCTCAAGTTGTGGCAGGGGAGGTCTAGGCTGGATGTTAGGAGGAAGCTGTTGGCAGAGAGAGTGATTGGCATTGGAATGGGCTGCCCAGGGAGGTGGTGGAGTCACTGTCCCTGGAGGTGTTGAAACAAAGCCTGGCTGAGGCACTTAGTGCCATGGTCTGATTGATTGGCCAGGGCTGGGTGCTAGGTTGGCCTGGATGATTTTGGAGGTCTCTTCCAACCTGGTTGTTTCTATGATTCCAGTCGTTAGCCTAACACTGACAACTCCTTGACTAAACCACATCACTCAGCTGGAGTGGGTCCAGAGGAGGCCATGGAGATGATCAGAGTGGTGGAGAACCTCTCTTATGGGGACAGGCTAGGAGAGTTTGGGCTATTCAGCCTGGAGAAGAGAAGGCTCCAGGGACTCCTTAGAGTTGCCTTGCAGTATCTAAGGGGGGTTACAGAAGAGCTGGAGATGGACTTTTGCCAAGGGCTGGGAGTGACAGGATGAGGGGCAGTGGCTCTGAGGTAGAAGAGGGGAGATAGACATTAGAGATTAGAGAGGAATTCTTGACAGTGAGGATAAGGAGACACTGGCACAGGTTGCTCAGGGAGGTTGTGGATGCCCCCTTCCTGGTGGCATTCAAAGCCAGCTGGATGAGGCCTTGAGCAACTTGGGCTAGTGGGAGGTGTCCCTGCCCATGGCAGGGTGTTGAAATGAATGATCTTCATTCAGCCCAACCCTTTCCATGTATCCATGAGTCTGTAGCTCAATTTCTGGCTGACATCAAGGCTTCAGCTGTAGGCTGCTTTGTTCATCCTGCTTGGTAATTGCAGCGACAGCAGCGAGCAGAGGAGCAGCTCCACAAGCCTGGCATGCTCCAGAGGACAATCCAGCATCCAGCAGCATTTTAGGCATTGGTTGAATATTTCCATGAAGCTGTAAGAAATGGAAAGGGAGCTGGGGAGGGAAGGACAGAAGCCATTTGTTGGATGCCTCTTCCTTCCACAGTCACTGCACCAGAATAGAGCCTGGGTTGTTGTGTGGTGTGCCAAGCCCCTGTGCTAGGCAGAGTCTGATCACATTACAGAGGCTTTTTGCTTATTAATAGCAGACTCCAATTATTTCTGCTTTGTTGGGTGGGATTTTTACTGAGGCAGAAGAGGAACAGGTGCAGCTCTATGGGGTTATGGCAGCAAGTCAAAAAGTTGTGGTTAAAGAGGTTTAGAATTGCAGAATCTTCTTGATTGGAAAAGATCTTTAAGATCATCAGATCCATCTGTTCTCTAACTCTATCAAGTCTGAGGCTAAACCATGGCCCTGAGCACATCTGTGCCTCTTGGAAGCACTTCCAGGGGTGAGAACTCCATCACCTCCTTGAGCAGCCTGTTCCAGGTTTTGAGATGTCTTTCAGTGAAGCAGTTTCACAGAATCAGCCAGGTTGGAAGAGACCTCCAAGCTCATCAGGCCAACCTAGTGCCCAGCCCTGTCCAGTCAACCAGACCATGGCACTAAGTGCCTCATCCAGGCTTTGCTTCAACACCTCCAGGGACGGTGACTCCACCTCCCTGGGCAGCCCATTCCAATGCCAATCACTCTCTCCTTGAGCATCATGTTCCAGGCTTTGAGATGCCTTTCAGTGAAGCAGTTTCTTCTTATGTCCAACCTAAACCTCCCCTGGTGTAACTTGAGGCCATTTCCTCTCATCACCTGGTACTAGGGAGAAGAGCCCAACCCCCACCTCACTGCAACCTCCTTTCAGGGAGCTGTTGAGAGCAATGAGCTCTCCCCTCAGCCTCCTCCAAGCTGATCAACTCCAGGTCCCTCAACTGCTCCTCACCAGACCTGTTCTCCAGACCCTTCTCCAGCTTTGGTGCCTTTTCTGGACCTGCTGCAGCACCTCAAAGTCTTTCTTTTGGTGAATTCTTCAACTTCATTTAGGTCATTCTGTGCTCTGATAAATGGAGGGGCAAAGGACACAAACTGGAAACCAGGAAATTTGACCTCAACATGAGTTAAAACTGTTTGGGTGGCAGAGCCCTAGAGCAGGCTGCTCAGGGAGGTTGTGGAGTCTCCTTCTTTGGAGTCTTTCAAGACCCATCTGGATGTGATTCTGTGTGACCTGCCCTAGGTGATCCTGCTTTGGCAGGGGAGTTGGAGTGGGTGATCTCCAGAGATCCTGTACAATTCTGTGAACAGTAACCCATGAGTGCTGACAGCCACTCAGGGCTCCAGCTTCCACTATCTACCTGCTCTGTGTCTCTTCAGCTTATTCCCTGCTTCAACCCAGTTCTGGGCCCCTCAATTCAAGAGAGATGTTGAGGTGCTGGAAAGTGTCCAGAGAAGGGTGACAAAGCTGCTGAGGGGCCTGGAACACAAACCCTATGAGGAGAGGCTGAGGGAGCTGGGGGGGTGCAGCCTGCAGAAGAGGAGGCTCAGGGCAGACCTCATTGCTGTCTACAAGTACCTGAAGGGAGGCTGTAGCCAGGTGGGATTGGGCTCTTCTGCCAGACAACCAGCAACAGAACAAGGGGACACAGCCTCAAGTTGTGCAATCAGGGGAGGTCTAGGCTGGATGTTAGGAGGAAGTTGTTGTCAGAGAGAGTGATTGGCATTGGAATGGGCTGCCCAGGGAGGTGGTGGAGTTGCTGTCTATGGAGGTGTTGAAGCCAAGCCTGGCTGAGGCACTTGGTGCCATGGTCTGATTGATTGGCCAGGGCTGGGTGCTAGGTTGGACTGGATGAGCTTGGACATCTCTTCCAACCTGGTTAATTCTGTGAGCCCTCCTTTGCTTTTACTTCTGATTGCTTTCTTGCCTCCTTCTCCTCTTAGCCTTTTCTTCACATGCAGCTCTTTTGCTGTCTCCTTTGCCTCTCTCATCAGTGTTCTCCAAACCCTGCACTGTCTTCCTGTGCCTTGGGAGTTTTATTGTATTGCATCTTGTGTTTGCCTGCCTCTGAGCTCTGAAGGTTTGTGAGCAGATCTTGCTCTCTTTTGGCCCCTGTTCTGCACAACAACCAAGTGATGCAGACTCCTGTTCTTGCAGCATTTTCAAATCTTTTTTGCTGTAGGGAAATCCAAAAGAATTAATCAATTAGAATGGCATTGCTTGGTGCTTTAAGGAGTGCTTTCCATCTTCAAAGTGCTCAGTGCAGAGCAGTTGGTTATTTATCCTGTTAATTATATTAGCACTCAGAAGGAAAAAGCTCCTTCAATTGGGGTTGATGAAAACACCCTTAACAGGATAGGAATTCAATGCTGAAGTTGTAGGAGGCAATTTGTCCACTGAGCTACTGTGGCTTGGAGAAGATGTAAGGTAGATGTGCAGCAGCTCTTCAAGTGTCTACCAAAAATGTAGGCATTGGTAAGGTCAACACTTGAATTCTGGGTTCAGTTTTGGGCTTCTCACTCCAAGAAGGACATTAAGAGGCTGATGTGGGTCCAGAAAAGGGCAACCAAGCTGGTGAGGAGCAGCTGAGGGAACTGGAGCAGTTTAGTGTGGAGAAGGGGAGGCTCAGGGAAGACCTTCTGGCTCTTTACAACTCCCTGAAAGGAGATTGGATCATCTTTGTGACTCCCTCCATCAGGTCCATGTCCTTTCTGTGTTGAGGGCTCCATAGAATCATAGAAACAACCAGGTTGGAAGAGACCTCCAAGCTCATCCAGGCCAACCTAGCACCCAGCCCTGGCCAATCAACCAGACCATGGCACTAAGTGCCTCAGCCAGGCTTGGCTTCAACACCGCCAGGCACAGCAACTCCACCACCTCCCTGGGCAGCCCATTCCAATGCCAATCACTCTCTCTGACAACAACTTCCTCCTGACATCCAGCCTAGACCTCCCCTGATTGCACAACTTGAGGCTGTGTCCCCTTATTCTGTTGCTGGGTGCCTGGCAGAAAAGACCAACCCCACCTGGCTACAGCCTCCCTTCAGGTACTTGTAGACAGCAATGAGGTCTGCCCTGAGCCTCCTCTTCTGCAGGCTGCACACCCCCAGCTCACTCAGCCTCTCCTCATAGGGTTTGTGTTCCAGGCCCCTCACAGCTTTGTTGCCCTTCTCTGGACACATTCCAGTATCTCAACATCTCTCTTGAATTGAGGAGCCCAGAACTGGACACAGCACTCAAGGTATGGCCTGACCAGTGCTGAGTACAGGGGCAGAATAACCTCCCTCATCCTTCTGGTCACCCTGTTCCTGATCCA
The DNA here is from genome assembly GCF_015220805.1 of Pogoniulus pusillus. Taxonomy (NCBI): domain Eukaryota; kingdom Metazoa; phylum Chordata; class Aves; order Piciformes; family Lybiidae; genus Pogoniulus; species Pogoniulus pusillus. The sequence goes on from NC_087273.1 coordinate 8,192,441, forward strand.
GGCCAGAATGCCATTGGCTCTCTTGGCCACTTGGATACACTGCTGGCTCATGTTCAGCTATTGTCTACCACTACCCTCAGGTCCCCTTTCTTCCTGGAGGATGGTAGGGAAGGTGTAAAGATGCAATGAGATTGATTTAGTCCAAAATGCAGAATGTATGGCCTGGCTCTACCTGGTCTAAAATGCCATGAAGAGGACTCTGACCAAATAGGCAGGCAGATTTGCAAGTAGCTGTCACCAGCACTCCATCAGTGCACCCAGATGAACACCCACAGCTAATTCACAGGATTTCCACCACCCCTACTTGACCTCTTTTCCATTCTCTTTGTGCTGAGGTCATGATCTCACGCTGCCAACATGCTTTCATAAGTCAGCTCAGACCCTCATCCCATTGCTTGGACACTTGCCAGATTTCTCCTTCCCCCCTGCTGGCTACTCCAAGGTCTGAGCAGCCACTTGGGACTCATTACCTCCAGTAGGATGCTTGGAGACCAAACCCTTCGTTCTCATTCCTTCTGAACATTGATTTCCAGCCATGCTGATCCCAAACAGCAGCAGCAGCAGCAGCAGCCCAGAGGAGCAGCCAGGTCTGCCTGACACCTCCTCCCTATGCAACATCTTGCTCCTCTGCACTTCCCCTTCACCCACAGCAGGTCCCCTTTCTCTGGCACCTTAAGGAAGCAACCAGTAACTGCTTTTTGAGTCTGAATGTAGACCATCACTATGCTTCTGATTAATTAGCTGGGTTTAAAAGCCTTCAGTTAAATCCCCCCTACCCTCCAAAAGCACCCCCCAAAAGCCAAACCAACCAAACAAACCACAAAACAGGAAAAAGGGAGGTCAATTTCTCATCTGAAAACCTCTTTTCCATTAGACAGCCATGATGAATTTACACCACAGAGGAACTTGTCCTGGCCAGTACAGACAGCCACCAGCCAAGCCATGAGGCCTCATTTAAAACTCATTTGAAACTTTTTTTAAACTCACTTCAAAGAAGGCCAAACTTTGCTGCCTGTGCCCTCCAGAAGGACCTGCACAGGCTGGAGAGGTGAGATGAGGAGAATCTCATGAGGTTCAGGAAGGCAAAGTGCAAGGTCTTGCACGTAGGTCACAGCAATCCTATGTACCAGTCCAGCCTGGAGGGTGATGAGATTGACAACAGACCTGCAGAGAAGGACTTGTGGATGCTGGTGGATGAGAAGCTGGACATGAGCCAGCAATGGGCACTTGCAGCCCAGAAGGCTAATTGCAGCCTGGGTCACATCCAAAGCAGTGTGGCAAGAGAAGGGATCCTGCTCTGCTCTGCTCTGCTCTGGAGAGACCTCCTCTGCAGTGCTGTGAACAGCTCTGGAGCCCCCAGCACAGGAAGGTCATGGACCTGATGGAGAGAATCCAGAGGAGGGCCATGAAGATGATCAAAGGGCTGTAGCACCTCTGCTATGGGACAGTCTGAGTGAGATGGACTTGTTCAGACTGGAGAAGGCTCCAGGGAGACCTTAGAGCAACCTGCCAGTACCTGGAGTGGGCTACAAGAAGGATGCAGAGGGTCTGTTTGCAAAGACCTGCAGGGATAGGACAAGGACAATGGTTTGAAATGAGAGAAGATTTAGATTGGATGTGAGGAACAGGTTCTGCACCATGAGGGTGCTGGAACACTGCAGCAGGTTGCCCAGGGAGGTGGTTGAGGCTCCATCCCTGGAGATCTTCAAGGTGAGGCTGGAGAAGGCTGTGAGCAACCTGCTCTAGTGGAGGCTGTCCCTGCTGACTGCAGGGGTGTTGGATTGGATGACCTTTGGAAGTCCTTTCCAACCCAACCCATTATAGGAGTCCATGACTATGTCTCTGATAGTCTCCCCCTTTGCAGTCTGTCCACACTGGGCCATTGGAGCCATTTGCTGCTGTCTCAGGTAGGACACTTCTTGTGCTCTGTGGCTCTAACTCAAACCTGATGTCTGCTTGCAGAATGACACCATTTGGAAGCCAGATTCTTGCCAGAGCTGCCACTGCCACAGCAGTATTGTCACCTGTGAACCCACTGCCTGCAAACACCCTCAGTGTGACTTTCAGAAGGTAAGGAAGGGCTTGCACGTGTCCAAGTGGCAGCTGACCTGTTCTGTGTGCTTGGGCAGTTGGCAGAGCACTCGGAAGCTCCCAGTTTTCCTCTGCTTTTAACTCCTAGAACAGTCAAAACACTTGTGTGGGTCCACCACACTGCTACATGTAAAGGTAGGGTTGGTCCTACAGCCCCTGTGGCAGCAAAGCTCCTCTTCAGTTAAGAGGGACACCCCAAGAGAGTGCAGCCTGAGGTGGTTACCTGGAGGACCTGGCAGAGAGGAGCTGCTTGCTTGTCCTTGTGCGTCGTGGTGTCAGCTGCTGGATCCACCTTCTGGGCTCAGCTGCCTCCACGCAGCTCCCTTTGAAAAGTCTGCTCTCTGCAGGGTTTGGGGGAAGCAAGAGGGAGCAGTGGAACCCTGCTGGGTCTCCCAGGGTTTGTTTGAGTGCCCAGGGTCAGGCACAGCCACTTCTCATTGTCACAAGCTTGTGCGAGCAACACACAAACCAAACCCAGCGCGTGAAGCCTTTGTCTCCTTCACCGCTGCACAGCCAGAGGCTTGCTGTTGGGACAGATTGTGACCAAAGTGATCTGGTCCCTCAGAGGAAGCCTCTGAATTGGGTTCAGACCTCCCAGCATGAGCCCAGCTTCCAGTCACCCTTCATTTGAAGGTGGAGCTGGGACTGCCTTGAACATGCAGATGAAGGCTTTCCACTCGGATGAGCAACAACAGAGCCGAGCTTGTCTGGCTTCCAGGTTCTTCTGCCTTGTGATTGTGGCTGAGCTTTCATTGTTTTCTGTTTGCCTCTCTCTCTCTGAGCCTTCATTGCTGGTTACAGCTAATTGGCCATGGAATTGGGCTTGCATTAACATCTGGATTCCTGGGGTAGCATGCATGACTGGCAAGGGAAATGAGTGTTTGAAGAGGCACTGCCGATGCTTGAGGACGAAGGTGAAAATCTTCACTAAAAGGGCAGAGAATTCTGATTCTGCCTGATTTTCCACCAATATTATCCCTTGGGATTGATAAAGGCAAGGCTCAAATACTAGGGAAGTTTTGAGCTAATGAGGAGAGAGTTTATTTTCTTTAAAGAGTGGTATCATGGCACAGCTGCTAATGGTAATAAGGTAATGATGGTAATGTAAGATCATAATGGTAATAAGAAGTAGAGATAATAAAAATAGTAAGCCTGGGTTGAGAGCAGTCCTGAAGAAAAAGCCTTGGAGGTGTTAGTTGCTGAGAAGCTCCCCAGGAGTCAGCAGTGCCCTCATGCAGTCCAGCAGGCAGCTGTATGCTGGGCTGCAGCCAAAGGAGCAGGGCAGGAGAGGGCATTCTGCCCCTTGGCTCTGCTCTGCTGAGACCTCACCTCCAATCCTGCATCCTGTTCTGGTGTCCCAGCATCAGGAGGACACAGAGCTGATGGAGCGAGTCCAGAGGAGGCCAAAAAGATGATCTGAGAGCTGCAGCACCTCTGCTCTGAGGACAGGCTGTGGGGACTGGGGGTGTTCAGCCTAGAGAAGACTTGAGGGGAACCTTAGAGCTGCCTTCCAATAGCTGAAGAGATCCTACAGGAAGGCTGCAGAGGGACTTTTCCCGAGGGTGTCTAGAGACAGCAGCACAAGGGGGAATGGTTTGAAGCTGAGAGAGAGCAGGGTTAGACTGGATCTGAGGAAGAAGTTCTTCAGTGTGAGGGTGGTGAGGCTCTGGAATAGGCTGCCCAGGGTAGACTCTGGAATAGGCTGCTCAGGGTGGCTGTGGCTGCCTCCTCTCTGGGGGTGTTCAAGGCCAGGTTGAATGTGGCCTTGAGCAGCTGAGTCTAGTTGAGTAGTATCCCTGTCCATGGCAGGGAGGTTGGAGTAGATGATCTCCAAGGTTCCTTCCAACCTGAGCCATTCAACTCCAGTGTCACCTAGAAAGGATGGGGCAAATGATCCTTGGGGCCCCTCTCAACCTGGCACCCTGATTCTGTAATTCTCATTTCATGTCAGCTGCTCATTGGATTCTTCTGTCTTTGCAGGGAGAAGTGCTGCAAATAGCCCCCAACAAGTGCTGCCCACACTGTGCCTCCCAAGCTGAAGAGCTTTGCCAGCATGAAGGACAAGTCCACAGTGTGAGTGCTCTGTCACCTTCCTCAGCAGAGGGGATCCTCTCCAGTTCTTAGCTGTTTGGTTCCCATCAGTGCAGGATGCTTAGCTGATGTGCAGGACAGTTTATGGAGCTTATCCTCTGTCACTGTCAAGAGGGGTAAAGTCTAATGAAGAGTGTAGAAATGGAATGAAATTCATCACAGACAGGTGTAAAGGCCTGCATCTGGGAAAGAACAACCCCATGGTGGGGGCTGGTCTGTTGGGCAGCAGCTCTGAGGAAAAGGATCTGGGAGTTCTGCTGGACAACAGGACAGCCACGAGCCAGCAATGTGCCCATCATGGCCAAGAAGGCTAAGGGCATCTTGGGGTGCATCAAGAAGAGTGTGGCCAGTAGATTCTTGTTCCCCTCTACTCTGCCCTGGTGAGTTCACATCTGGAGTATTGTGTCCAGTTCTGGGCTCCCCTGTTCAAGCAGGGCAGGGACTTGCTGGAGAGGATGCAGAAAACGGCTGCAAAGATGCTATGGGGACTGGAACATCTCCCTGGTGAGGACAGGCTGAGAGAATTGAGGTTTTTTAGCTTGGGAAAAGAGCAGCCTGGTGGGGATCTCATCAGTGCTGATCAATGCTTCAGGGGTGGGCCTCAGGAGGATGGGGACAGGCTTTTTAAGTGGTGTCCAGTGACAGGACCAGGCACAAACTTGGCTATAAGAAGTTCCATCTAAGCATGAGGAGGAACTTGTGTAATTGAAAGGTGCTGGAGCCCTGGAGCAGGCTCCCCAGAGAGGTAATGGAGTCTCCACCTCTGGAGTCATTCAGAACCTGCCTGTTCCTGTGTGACTTTCTCTAGGTGACCCTGCCTTGGCAGAGGGGTCGGACTTGAGATTCTCCAGAGGTCCCTTCCAAGCTCTGCCATTCTCATTCTGTGAAAATAACAGGAATTGGGCCAGCAGGGTTTGCAAACAGGGAGTGTAGCTGAGTGTGTCCTCTTTGGCCTGAAAGAAGAAATCTTTCCACTCCTTCATTCCCTTTGCTGTCTCTGTGGATGACTGAGACAAGAAAGTCCTGTTAGGAGAGGAGTGAAGCAGAGTGCACTTGACACACCAGCTGTCCTGAGAAGGCTTTTCTCTCAGCAGCCAGCCATGCTGGGAGAGATTGATTGCTGTGGTGTGACCTGGGCTTTGCCTTTTGGAATCTTGAATTATTCAAGAAGCAGGTTCCAGGACATGGCTTCACCTGGAGGTGTTGAAAGGCCAAAACAATAAGAAAAAGTGTCTACAGATAAGGAGAAAAGGAGAGAAGATTCTTGGGCAGCAGTCAATGAATCATGTCAAGCACAAGGCCAGCAGAGCAAAGTGGCTTAGCAGTGAACCCCAGTCCTGTGTCTGGTCTGTTTGACAAAAGGCAGCTCAGGTCCACATCTGCAGAAATAGGCTGAGATGCTCAGATACATTTGAATAGATGAGGCCAGCTCAACACAGGAAGGACATGGACATGATGGAGTTGGTCCAGAGGAGGGTCATGAAGATGACCAAAGAGCTGGAGCAGCTTTGCTATCAGGAGAGCTGGGATTGTTCAGCCTGGAGAAGAGAAGACTCCAGGGAGACCTTAGAGCAGCCTTCCAGTACCTGAAAGGCTGCAGAGGGACTGTTTGCAAAGGCCTGCAGGGACAGGCCGAGGGACAATGGTTTGAAATGAGAGCAGAGCAGATTTAGATTGGATGTGAGGAACAAGTTCTGCACCATGAGGGTGCTGGAACACTCAACAAGTTGCCCAGGGAGGTGGTTGAGGCCCCATCCCTGGAGATCTTCAAAGTGAGGCTGGAGAAAGCTGTGAGCAACCTGCTGTAGTGGAGGATGTCCCTGCTGACTGCAGGAGAATTGGACTGGATGAGCTTTGGAGGTTCCTTCCAACCTAACCCATTCTGTGATCCCACTCCACACCTCAGGTGGATGCTGTAACCCTTGGTTTCAGCACAAGGCATGAGCAGCATGAATCTGCTCTGAGCTAGGCACACAGGCTGCGTTAGGAGGGTAGTCCATTCATGCTCTCCTCGTGTTTCCCTGTGCCTGTGGTTTGGGGGATGCTATTTGATGCCAGAGTCCATCCATGTTTCTGTCTTCTTGCTGCAGTTTGTTGTGTTGTCCTCCTGCTGCAGTTTGCCTTGTGGCTCTCTGCAAACCTGTTCTTCAGGATGCAGGTCAGGTGAATAAGTAGTCATCTTCCCAGGGATTTTAGGCCTGGGTGTACCTAAAGGCATAGATCACAGCCCAGCTCCACTCTGAGGTGGTGGTTGAACAACTTTTTTTCCTCTTTTTGTGAGTTCAAAGTCTCATCCTGATGGCTGGCACAGATTCACAGATTGCATCAGGTTGGAAGAGACCCTCCAAGATAAACTTGTCCAACCCTCAGCGCTTCACAGGGACATCTCCAACTAGAGCAGATTGCTCAGGGCCACATTGAGTCTGATCTTGGATGTCTCCAGGGACAGGGCTTCACCCATGTTTCTGTTCCAGTGTTTCCCCACTCTCCTTGTGAAGGGAGGCTTTGCCCTCCAGCAGCTGTGCAGCTGGACTCATGCCTGTGGTTGTGTTGTGCTCTGCAGCATGGCACCCAGTGGGTCCCCTCGGGCTGCGCCTGGTGCTCCTGTGCCCACGGGAAGGTGAGCTGCACCCCCACAACCTGCCCAGACCTCACCTGTGGACCAGGAGAGCTGCAATACACCAAGGAGGGATCCTGCTGCCCCAAATGCGTGGGGCCTGGAAGTGAGTATGGGATGGGAGTGGGGCACTGGTGGTGATGCCAGCTGTGGGGCCCTAGAGATCTCCTTTGAGCCTCAGATCTGGAAAGGTTTTCTCTTTGTGTCTTGTTGTGTTGGGATGCCTCTGGTGACTCTCTCTGTCTTGCTACCATGTTTACATTTTTCATGGCTTTGCCTGTAGGCCAAGAGGAAGGGATCTGCTTTAAGCAGTGAGCAGATGTGCCCAATGTGTCCTGGTTTTGGAGACTGAAAGCTGGGAAAAAAGATGCAGCCATTTGTTATGTGCTGAGGGCACCTTTGGCACTGCACAGAGTCCAACTGCAAGTTCCAGAAGGGCCCGAGCTCTTGGCTACTTCTTCTAGAAGTCCAGGGGGAGAAGCACATCCAGAAACCTTAATCCACAAGTCCAGTTCCAGTGTCCCCAGAAATGAGCAAGCCCAGAGGAGGCCACAAGGATGATCCAAGAGCTGGAGCACCTCTGTGGGGACAGGCACATTCAGGGTTGTTCAGCCTGGAGCAGAGAAGACTCCAGGGAGACATTGGAGCAGCCTTCCAGTACCTGAAGGGGGCTACAAGAAGGCTGCAGAGGGATTGTTTGCAAAAGCCTGCAGGGATAGGACAAGAGCAATGGTTTGAAGCAAGAGAAGATTTAGGTTGGATATGAGGAACAGGTTCTGCACCATGAGGGTGTTGGAACCCTGCAGCAGGTCACCCAGGGTGGCCCCAACCCCTGAGAAGGCTGTGAGCAACCAGCTGTAGTGGAGGATGTCTCTGTTGACTGCAGGGGTGTTGGACTGGATGATCTTTGAAGGTCCCTTCCAACCCATTCTAGGAGTCCATGACTATGTCTGTGGCAGCCTCCCCCCTTGCAGTCTGTCCACACTGAGCCATTGGAGCCATTTGCTGCTGTCTCAGGTAGGACACTCCTTGTGCTCTGTGACTCTAACTCAAACCTGATGTCTGCTGCCTTCCAACAGCTGAAGGGATCCTACAGGAAGGCTGCAAAGGGACTTCTGAGAGTGTCTAGAGACAGGACAAGGGGGAATGATTTGAAGGTGAGGGAGTGCAGGGTTAGATTGGATCTGAGGAAGAAGTTCTTCAGTGTGAGGGTGGTGAGACTCTGGAATAGTTGCCCATGGAGGTTGTGGCTGCCTCCTCCCTGGGGGTGTTCAAAGCCAGTTTGGATGAGGCAACCAAGCCTAGCTGAGAGGCATCCCTGCTCATGGTAGGGAGGTTGGTGTAGATGAGTTCTCTTCCAACCATTCTAGGATTCTCTGAAGTCTGAAACCCTTGAGAACTGGTGGGGTTGTTCCTGTCCTTACCTGCTTTGACAAACCAGGGTGCTGAATGCTGACATGCACAAAATCTGTGGTTTAATGCTGGGTGATGGAAAGGGGGTACAAATCAACAGAGACAAAACCCCACTGTTGTTTCCCTGTCTCTTAGAGCCCTGCTCCTTTGATGGACACTTGTTCCGAGATGGTGAGGACTGGCACCTTGGCCCATGCTCCAAATGCATCTGCAGGGATGGTGAGACCCAATGCTTCACAGCTTCCTGCCAGCCTCTACTGTGCAACCAGGTCAGGACCCATCAGCCTCTGGGCTGTCCTCTTGCCCTTGGCAAGGTCCATTTCTCATGTAGATGTACAAACTAGCAGCACATCTTCTGGGTGGGCAGCTTGGGGCAGAGGGGCTTGATGTCTGGAAATGATGTGGAGTGCATGGGTTCAGCTTGGCCCCCTCACTCCGAGGACACTGAGGTGCTGCAGTGTGTCCAGAGAGGGGCAACGAAGCCGGTGAGGGACTTTGGTGTCCTCCTTGCAACACTACACTGTGCTAAGGAAATGCAGGAGGCAGCTCCCTGGAAACCCCTCTCCCCAGCCTTGCAATCCTAAGCACAAATCCAGGCTGGGCAGTGAGTGGCTGGAGAGCAGCCCTGAGGAGAGGGACTTGGGGGTGCTGCTGGATGAGAAGCTCAACATGAGCCAGCAGTGTGCACTTGCAGCCCAGAAAGCCAAGCAGAGCCTGGGCTGCAGCAGCAGAAGTGTGGCCAGCAGGTCGAGGGAGGTGATTCTCCCCCTCTGCTCCTCTCTGCTGAGACCCCACCTGGAGTACTGCATCCAGTTCCGGACCACATTACAAGAAGGCTGTGGAGATGCTGGAGTGTGTCCAGAGCAGGGCCAGGAGGATGCTCAGAGGGCTGCAGCAGCTCTGCTGTGAGGACAGACTGAAGGAGTTGGGGCTGTGCAGTCTGGAGAAGAGGAGGCTCCCAGGTGAGCTTCTTGTGGCCTTCCAGCATCTGAAGTGGGCTACAAAAAAGCTGGGGATGGACTTCTTAGGGTATCAGGGAGTGCCAGGAGTAGGGGGGATGGAGCAAAGCTGGAAGTGGGTAGGTTCAGACTGGAGGTGAGGAGGAAGTTGTTGAGCATGAGAGTGGTGAGAGGCTGGACTGGGTTGCCCAGGGAGGTGGTTGAGGCCCCATGGCTGGAGGTGTTTAAGGCCAGGCTGGCTGAGGCTGTGTGCAGCCTGCTCTAGGGTAGGGTGTCCCTGGGCATGGCAGGGGAGTTGGAACTGGCTGATCCTTGTGGTCCCTTCCAACCCTGACTGATTCTATGATTCTATGACCTTGAGTGTATGGTTTAGAAGCTGCCCTATCCCAAGTATTTTTAAATCTGTTTACCATGCTCCAATTACTAATCCAGAAGCTCCCTTGAGATGCATGTCCTGGCCAAGCAGACTTCTCTCTGTGGCACCAAGAAAAAGCACTACTCAGAAACTGTTTTCCTCTTGTTGCTTGCCCAACTATCATTACTGGCCCAGATGTTTGTGCAATTAACTCTTCTCTTTTTTTTGGCCAGAAGGAAATCCCACCTGTTTCTCTGCATCCTAATTGTGTTTTGCTTTGTCCTGAGATCCTCAATTAGTATTCTTTGGCTAAGTACTGCTCATTAAAACAAATTTATTCTTGCTGTAGAGTCCTCCTTTCCCCCCCTGCTTCAAATGGCCTGGTGTTACCTGCTGACTGGTTGCACTAATGGTTAATCAACCAGACATTAGGATTTCAGCTGGGGAAGCAGCAGCAGTGGTGGTGTTGCTGTGATGTAGCTGAGAATAATTGGCTGAGAGCTTCCAAGTTAAAGCAGCTAAAGTCCTATCTGGTGTCCCAGATAGTTCATGGAATCATGGAATTGGTTCAGTTCAAAAAGGACTCCAAGGTCATTGAATCCAACCTTCAACCTTTCACCATGGACGTCAAATCGTGGACCCAAGAGCCATTGCCACACATTGCTTGAACACCTCCAGGGATAGGGACTCCACCACCTGCCTGGGCAGCCTGTGCCAATCCCTGACCTTTCTTGCAGCAAAGGATTTCTTTCCTCATCTCCAACCTAACCCTCCCCTGGCAGGGTGCCTGGTGGGAGAGCCATAAGAAGGATGTGCAAGGATCCTGTTCTGCTCTTGTCATACCAAACATCTTCTTGCTTGTGCCTTTGTCACTCTGTTCATTCTTCACTCCCTGTCAGAAGCAGTGGCTGGAGGGAGGTGCTGCAGAGCTACACTGCTCCAAATTGTCAGGTGAAAGGGGAAATCCTAGACATGTTTTGGATGGATGGAGCTGAGACATGCAGGAGCTGATTTAAATTAGTCATGGAAATGTTTGGATTAGGATAATGTGGCTCTAAGGATCTGAACACTTGCACAGGCAGGTCTGCTCTGTAGGTTTAACTGAAGCACTGCAGATGCCTCAAAGATCATGAGGAGAAATCAGAGCCTTAAAATGGGGCAGAACGAGGGAGAAAACCTCTTCTTTTCTCCATCTCCTGCTTTAGTGTGCTTCTCTACCCCTGGATGTATGCACTTTAGCTTCTGTAAGGGCCTTTAGGCCTCCCAGTTTTGGGCCACTCACTACAAGACACTGTGGGGCTGGAGCATGTCCAGAGAAGGGCAAATAAGCTGGTGAAGGGTCTGGAGGACAGGGCTGGTGAGGAGCAGCTGAGGGAACTGAGGGTGTTTAGCCTGGAGAAGAGGCGGCTGAAAGGAGAGCTCAGTGCTCTCTACAGCTCCCTGAAAGGAGGTTGCAGTTGGTTTCTGCTCCCTACTATCAGCTGACAGAAGGAAAGAGAGTGGCCTGAAATTGTGCCAGGGGAGATAGAGGTTGGAGATGAAGAAAAATTTCTTTGCTGCAAGAGTGGTCAGGGATTGGCACAGGTTGCCCAGGGAGGTAGTGGAGTCCCCATCCCTACAGGTGTTCACGAAATGTGTGGCTGTGGCACTTGGGGACGTGATTTGACGGCCGTGGTGGTGTTGGCTTGATGGCTGGACAGGATGATCTTGGAGGGCTTTACCAACCAAACCAGTTCTGTGATCTGCATCTGTACACCTGTCTGTGTCTGACCCTCAGCTACTGTCCAAGCAAGCTCAGAAAATTAAAGGAAGGAAGAATCTTTGTAGCTTCCTGCCTTGATTCCATGCTGTGAGTCCTGCATCAGATCTTGGGCCAAAATGAAGCCTCGATTGGCTTTGGAGCTATCACACCAATACAGTGCTGCTGAGCCCCACGAGAGCTCTTCCTGCTCTGAGTTGGCTTTGTCTCTCCTGCTTTCTCTTTAGGATGAAGTTATGGTTATGCCTCCTGGCAAATGCTGTCCAGAGTGTGTCCCAAAGCCCTGCTCGGTATCAGGAAGACTGCACCAGGTAAGCTTTGAGCAGCCAAACCAAAAGGCACACACACCCTGACACGTCTTCTCCCCACATTCTGACTCTTTGCTGACACTGACAGCTTAGTGCTGCTTTTTTTAATGAGGTTTTTTTTCCCCCATCCTGGAAAGCCAGAAGAGTTGAAAGAAACAAGGCCTAGATAAGAATTTGCTGGCAAGCACAGAAGGGAAGTTTGCAAGGTGAAGCAGACGAGGCACTTTGTTTTCACACTCTCTTTGAGGGAGGAGAGCAGAAAGCAGTGGTTGAAGGTTGAAGTATTTATAGCTCTGCTGGTATCATCTGGAGTGAGTTTAATGCATTATTTAATGAATGGAGGGATGTGGGAATTTCTGCTAATGAGGAGGTTTTGCTAATAATAGTAGATAAGGCCTTGCCAGTGTCCCTAGCTTGCAGTTAGTGAGAGATGCACACCACAGTGTCATCTGCACCTTGGGTGCAGTGGTGTAGCCATCAGGACTAGGCAGGTGATTGTCTCCCTGGACTCAGCACTGGGGTGGCCACTCCTTGAATACTGGCATCAGTTTTGGGCCACTCACTCCAAGAAGGACTTTGAGTTGCTGGAGTAGGTCCAGAGAAAGGCAATGAAGCTGGTGAAGGGTCTGGAAAACAGGGCTGGTGAGGAGCAGCTGAGGGAGCTGGGAGTGTTTAGCCTGCAGAAGAGGGGGCTGAGGGGAGAACTCATTGCTCTCTACAGCTCCCTGAGAGGAGGCTGCAGTGAGGTGAGGCTTGGTCCCTTCTCCCTAATATGTCAGATGATAGAGAGGCAAATGGCCTGAAAATGTGCTTGGGAGGGTTAGTTTGGAGATTGGGAAAAATTTCTTCACAGAAAAAGTTGCCAAGCTCTGGAACAGGCTGCCCAGGGAGGTGGTGGAGTCCCATTCCTGAAGGGATTAAAAAGACTTGTAGATGTGGAGCTGAGGGATATGGTTTGGGGCCCCTCAATTCAAGAGAGATGTTGAGGTGCTGGAAGGTGTCCAGAGAAGGGCAACAAAGCTGGTGAAAGGCCTGGAACACAAACCCTATGAGGAGAGGCTGAAGGAGCTGGGGGTGTTTAGCCTGCAGAAGAGGAGGCTCAGAGGTAACCTCATTGCTGTCTACAAGTACCTGAAGGGAGGCTGTAGCCAGGTGGGGATTGGCCTCTTCTGCCAGGCAAGCAGCAACAGAACAAGGGGACACAGCCTCAAGTTGTGCTGGGGAAAGTCTAGTCTGGATGTTAGGAGGAAGTTGTCAGAGAGAGTGACTGGCATTGGAATGGGCTGCCCAGGGAGGTGGTGGAGTTGCTGTCCCTGGAGGTGTTGAAGCAAAGCCTGGCTGAGGCACTTGGTGCCATGCTCTGATTGATTGGCCAGGGCTGGGTGCTAGGTTGGACTGGATAATCTTGGAGGTCTCTTCCAACCTGCTTGATTCTATGATTCTGTGACAGTTGGACTTGATAGCCTTAAAAGTCTTTGCCAACCAAAGCACTTCTATGCTTGAGTTGTGTCACTTATGAGAGACATTTACCAACTGTCTTCATTTCCTTTTGGACCAGCATGGTGAGCAGTGGAAGAAGAACAGCTGCAGTGTGTGTGCATGCCACAGAGGAGAAGTCAGATGCCTGAGAGAGACCTGTGAGCCTCTCACCTGTGAGAAGGTAGCTCGAAGCCATTCCCCTCTTGCCCTCGACTGACAGCACCTCCTGCTGTGCCAACAGCTTCAGGCAGTCCTGCTTCATGGTTTGCTGCTGCTTTTTGTAGGGGCAGAACAAAGTGCACCGTCCTGGGAAGTGCTGTGAGGAGTGTGTGTCCTCCAGGAGAAGCTGCTTCTATGGTGGCACTGTCAGGTACCACGGTGAGCTGTGGAATAGTTCTCACTGTCACTTCTGCCTGTGCGATGAAGGACAGGTCACTTGCCAGAAAGCAGAGTGTGCCAAAGTGGAGTGTGCCAAGGTAAGAAACATTTCCTTCCTTCTTTCAAGATGTGGCTTCAAAGTCTTGGGATAAGCTTCTTTTTTCCTCCTGTTTTTCTCTTGAGACACTCAAAAGACCTGCCCTTCTCTCAGGGTTCCTTGGAAACGCTTCACAGGACAGGGGAGCAAACTTTGGATTGTCCATCCAAGTTTGACTGCTCAGTGACCTTACCTTGTGTGAATCACTGACTAATTCAGCTTGGATTCCTCCCACATTGCAACTTGCCTGCTGTAATGGAGGGTCAGACACCCAGAGGTGGCAGTGCCCACCAACTTTACCAGAAGCTGAAGATGAGGGGAAACATCCAGGTCAGGGAGGGGTAAATGGTTAAGAACTGCTCCTGTTACCTCCATTCTGAGAGCTTCACGAAGGTGTTGAAGTCAGTGTTCTGCTTTGCTCCTGTTTTCCATGCCACTTTTGGCATGAAAGTGAAAAGAGTTAATTGTTTTATTCTCAGTGCTATTCACTCCCAGACCAGCACCCTCCCTGCCCCAGTTCTGGGATAACTGCTTTAGGATGGATGTGCAAAATGCATTAGGTAGGGCTGAGTGCTTCACACACACACACAGGATTCAGTGGCCTTTTGTAGTGGGGCAAGGCTTCTGTGACCACAGAATGGTTTGGGTTGGAAGTGACCTCCAAAGGTCATCCAGTCCAATCCCCTGCAGTCAGCAGGGACATCCTCCACTAGAGCAGGCTGCTCACAGCCTTCTCCAGCCTCACAACAGCTTCAGGGATGGTGCCTGGGCAACCTGTTGCAGTGTTCCAGCACCCTCATGGTGCAGAACTTGTTCCTCACATCCAATCTAAATCTGCTCTCAAACCATTGTCCCTCAGCCTGTCCCTGCAGGCCTTTGCAAACAGTCCCTCTGCAGCCTTCTTGTAGCCCCCTTCAGGTACTGGCAGACTGCTCTAAGGTCTTCCTGAGGCCTTCTCCTCTCCAGGCTGAACAACCTCAGCTCCCTCAGCTTGTCCTCAGGCTGCCATTGACCTTCTGGTGCTTGTCACTGCACCTGTTTTAACTGGTGAATTGATACCTTCTTTATACCTAGAACTTCATCCTTACTGCTCTTCTCAGGAAAGAGAAGGGAAGGGCTTGTAGCCTTCTGAGTTTTCTCTCTTGATTTCAGTGCTTTCCTAGAGACTGCTTGCATGCTGAACAGCAGCACTCTTGTGTGGTGTCTGAAGTCCAGCCAAAAGGTGGACATAATGGCTTCACAGGATTAGACTGTTTTAATCAGTGCTTCCAGAAGTTAAATCCTTCACACAGGGTCCCAAATGGTTGCATAATTCCAGAATGCCAGGTTGGAAGGGACACCTAGGATCATCTGGTCCAACCTTTCTAGGTGATAGTGGAGTTGAAATGATCAGGATTTATCTAGGAATACAAATGTTTGCTTGTTCTTCTGAGATAGTCCCTTCTAAACAGCAAACAAGCATTGAGTGGAGGCCCTAGACTCCTGTCACTGCTGCAGTGCTGCTGCTGATCTGACCTTAAACTGCATGGAGGGGTTTGGCTGGGTGGGGAAAGTCAGGATTGTCATAAAACCTTGTGCACTGGCATCTGTTTCAGTCAGCTCCCTGCGTGCTGCTGGCTGTAAAGTGGCTCATTTCCACTAATGATGATGGCATGCTGGCATGGCTCAGTGGGGAGAAGTCTTGAATATTCATGCTCCTGGCTTGGCTCCTGGCAAAGAATCAGCAGAGGCAGGGATGTTTTACTGAACAGTGGCTGGCTGGTAACATGCAGGCTTCAAAACTGGGCTAAGGGATTGTCAAAAAGTAGGCAGTGTTGTCACTGAGGCAGCATGTTTGCAGCCTCAAGCTCTCCCAAGTAGCCACCATCTTCACAAGTGACATTATTTGTCAGAGGCTGAACCACTGCAATGTTGAGTTGAGCTAAATGTGGTTGCTAGGAGGACAGGAGGAGGCAGGCAGTGCCCTTTGGTATGGCGAGAGTTACAGTCCCACTTGGTAAAAGGAATTTGCCCAGTGGCTGAGATAAGTCTGGCTTCCCTTCAGTTATATTAGCTTCATAGATTGGGTTGGAGAGGACCTTCTAGATCATCCAGTTCCAACTCTCCTGCCATGGCCAGGGACACCTTCCACTAGAGCAGGTTGTTCAAGGCCTCATCTGATCTGGCCTTGAACACCTCCAGGGAGGGAGCACCCACAGCTTCAGAGAATGGTTTGGGTTGGGATGGGCCTCCAAAGGTCATCCAGTCCAACCCCCTGCACTCAGCAGGGACATCCTTCACTAGAACAGGCTGCTCACAGCCTTCTCCAGCCTCACCTTGAAGCTCTCCAGGGATAGGGACTCAACTACCTCCCTGAGCAACCTGTTGCAATGTTCCAGCACCTTCATGGTGCAGAACTCATTCCTCACATCCAGTCTAAATCTCTTTCCTCAAGTCCTCAGACTGTGCAGTCCCAGTTTACCTCAATAATGGTGCACAGTAATTAATTACAATGAAATGTCCACAATGAAATGTTCCCTCCAAAAGCAAACCAAATCTCTTCTCCTCCCTTTCCTTTGCCCCCTTTTTTTTTTTTTTTGAGTTGCAGGTCTGGTTTATTTATTTTTCTCAGGCACCTGCATCAATAAATCAGAGCTGCTGTGAAGCTGGGAGCTTTGGGCTTCATCTCTTCATTAAAGCACTCTTAATTTTCTGGTCACATCGTGCTGTTTGATGTGTAATGAGGCCAGAGATATGAACTGCAAATCCTAGACAGCTGCACACAGTGCAGCAGCGTTAGGTGAGAGCAGGGGAGAGCTTTACTTCCTAAACCCTTTCAAACAAACCTGCCCAGCAGCTGCCAAATGAAAGTAGCTGTGATGATTCTGACCTAATCTTCCAAAAGCCGTTTTCAGCAGGTTAGTGATGAGTTCAGAATCCAAGTTCTGTAGTAGGACAGAGATGGATGTGCTCAACCAAAACTGCTCAGACTGTCAGAGCAGCAAATAATCCTGCTGGAGTGATTGCCAGACCCCAGCTAAGTAACCCCACTTGTGATGATGTTCACTTGGGTCACAGAGTCAGAGAAGCAGAGAATTGTTTCAGCTGGAGAAGACCTCCTAAGATCATGCAGTCCAGCCTTCAACACAACACCACTAAACCATGTCCCCAGGTTTCTTGAACACCTCCAGGGATGGGGACTTCACCACCTTCCTGGGCAGCCTGCTCCAATCCTGAGCAGTTCATAGATCCATAGAATAGCAGTTCATAGAATTGGTGGATTGGAAGGCACCTTAAAGATAATCCACCCCCCTGCCATGGGGCAGGGACATCTCCCACTGGAACAGGTTGATGAAGATCTCTTCCAGCCTGGCCTTCAACGCCTCCAGGGAGGGGGCATCCATGACCTCCCTGGGCAACCTGTTCCAGGGTCTCACCACCCTCATTGCCAAGGGTGTCTTCCTAATGTCCCATCTCGATCTCCCATCCTCCAGCTCAAATCCATTCCCACCCATCGTATCACTACAAGCCTTTGTCAAAAGCCCTTCCCCAGCATCTTGTAATCCCCTTGCAGGTCTGGAAGGCTGCTCTAAGGTCTCCCCAGAGCCTTCTTTTGTAAACCTTTAGCTTCCACTCAGGCACAAAAAGTTGTGATGGATTAGGGCACTTGAATCCTTTCTGCTGCTGCTAAATTCTTCACTTGCAGTCCAAGTTATTTCAGTGGATTCTGTGGAGCTGTAACAAAAGAACAGGCTTTTTTTTTTCCAGCTGGGAGAAACAGAGCATGTGCTTTCAAATTCTCTTGGAGGAGGAAAACAAAATAAAGGTAGAATGCTGAAAATGAAGGCAGGCTTCTAAGCAGTGATATCTCAACGTGGTGCAGTGCTGTGCCAATGATCCACAGTAACAATGCCATGTTCCTGTTCTCTCTGCTTGCAGTGGGTTGCCTTTCTCTGCAGGATTTAGGGATGAGGTAATGGCCTTATCACTGAATGCCCTGCCCTTTGCTGAGCTCTGTTCTGCAGCCACAGCATTCACCCAGCTGTGCCTGGAGAGATGAAGCAGGATGGAGAGAAGATAAGGTGCAATGAGATAGTGAAGATTGCATTCCAGGGCAGGAGCTCTGCTGCCTCTGCATTCCATGGTGGTGCAGATTCCCTTGGAATTGCTACAACCTTTCTTTTCACAGGGTGAAGAATTAATTCACCTGGATGGGAAGTGCTGTCCTGAGTGTGTTTCAAGGAATGGTTCCTGTGTTTACAAAGAACACACCAAGGCTGTGAGTATCCTGCTGCTTTGGAGCACACAGCAGTGAGTTTTGCTGGTAAAGCTTTGGAGGAATTGCCTCTCCTGTAAAGAACTGGGCCAGTGGATACCTTTCTGCCAGTGTTTCCCAGAGATTCTCATTTTTCCTCCAAGAACAGTCCATTCTTCTGTGAATATTTTCAAAGAGCTTTCCTTCTGGAGTTAAATAGAAAGGAAACCTCAAGTGTCTTGATTTAAACACAGCAGTAATGGACTTTTCATTGCTCTGACAGAGGAGGGCTGCAGCTAATAGCTGCTGTTTGCCAGCAGATGTGAGAAATGGGAAGTTTAATAGTGACTTGGCTTTTTTTTTTAATGCTAATACTTCCCTTTCCTTCCTCAGATCTCTCTTTCTCTGGCCTAAGTGAGGTAAAACATATTAAGGTGTCAGGTTTATTTCGGTTTGTGCTTTATCCCTTTGAAGAGAGGAACTGGCAGGGAAGCTTCCTGGGCATTTAAAGTGCTCACAACCTCTTTTCTGCTTGTTGAGTTCTTCATGCAGTGACTGCAGAGCCTCAGCCACTCAGGACAGCTTTAGTGGCCTTCTGAGCAAACCCAGGGTGGCAGATCACAGAGGGTGCAAGAGCTCTTCCCTCCATGCACTACAAAGTAGACAAGTGTCACGTGCATGGCATAGGGTTGAGGAAAGCTGGTGGTAAATCTTCATCTCTGTGGTGCTTTGGCCAGTCATCAGTGATGGAAAACCAGGCAATAGACAAGAGGAGGAGATATAAAATGCTGTGATGATTTAAAGTGTGGTAAAGAGATTCATAGAATTGTTTCATTTGGAGAAGCTCTCCAAGATCATTGAGGCCAGCCTTCAA
Source organism: Pogoniulus pusillus (assembly GCF_015220805.1). NCBI lineage: Eukaryota > Metazoa > Chordata > Aves > Piciformes > Lybiidae > Pogoniulus > Pogoniulus pusillus. The sequence continues at coordinate 8,211,096 of NC_087273.1, forward strand.
CCTAAGACCACCACAATCGTTAAACCATGTCCTTAAGTGTCATGCCCACACAGATTCAGGAGGAAGGGCAGATTGAGGTGTTCATGGGCCAAGGGCTCCTCTCAGTAGGCACTTTGCAGACAGCTTTATGCTGGAAAGAGAAAGGAGGGAAGAGGATTGATGGTGCAGATGCAGACACCCCCAGAAGGGTTTACTCCTGGTGTTGATGCTTAGTTTACTCCTGGTGTTGATGCAGCCTTGTGATTTACCCAGAGGTTTCCACTCATGACAAACCCACTTTGTGCAGAGCTCTCCTTCCCTGCTGTTGCTGCCCGTTCCCTCTTTCTCATGCAGGATGGAGAGCACTGGCAAGAAGGTCCCTGCAGGGAATGTGAATGCCAGGCCACGAAGGTGACCTGCTTCCAGCGCTCCTGCCCACCCTGCCCGCTGGGCAGCCTGGCTGTGGAGGTGCAGGGTGACTGCTGCCCGCGCTGCGAGCCAGGTATGGACCCAGGGCAGGGCACTCACCTTGGCTGGGAGCCTATGACAACCCCCTCAGACTCTCACTTCAGGAACCAACCTGATACCTGTGTTGAATTTTAGAATCACAGAATGCACAGGGTTGGAAGGGACCTCTAAAGCTCCTCTGGTCCAGTCCCCCTGTAGTCAGCAGGCATCAGGCTGCTCAGAGCTCTAGCAAGCCTGACCTTGTGTGTCTCCAGGGATGGGACCTCCACCCCTTCTCTGGACAACCTGTTCCACCGTTCCACCACCCTCACACTGAAGAATTTCTTCCTGATCTCCAGTCTAAATCTCCTCTGCTCCAGTTTCAAACCATTGCCCCTCAGCCTGTCACTTTAAGCCCTTCGAAACAGTCCCTTCCCAGCTCTGCTGTAGCCTCTTCAGGTACTGGAAGGCTGCTCTAAGACCTCTCTGCAGCCTTCTCTTCTCCAGGCTGAACAGCCCCAACTCTCTCAGCCTGCCTTCATAGCAGAGGTGCACCAGTCCTCTAATCACTTTTGTGGCACTCCTGTGGACTCTTCTCATTAGGTCCATGACCTTCTTGTGTTGAGGGCTCCAGAACTGGGCACAGTATTCCAAGTAAGTTCTCACTAGAGCAGAGGGGCAAAATTGCCTCTCAAACTTAAGTTGTACCCCATTTTTTCTTCCCAACTGACTGGGTTTTGTATAACAAGGTTTTGGTTGGAAGGGACCTTCAAGATCATCCACTTCCAACCTCCCTTCCTTGGGTGGGACACCTCCTACTAGATCATGTTGCACAAGACCCTGTCCAACCTGCCTTTGAACACTTCCATGCTTGGAGCTTCCATAACTTTCCTGGGCAACCTGCTCCAGTGCCTCACTACAGAATCACACAAATATTATAGTTGGAAAAGCCCTTCAGGAGCCAGCAGTGTGCCCAGGTGGCCAAGAGAGTCAGTGGCATCCTAGCCTGGATCAGGAACAGTGTGGCCAGCAGGACAAGGGAGGTTATTCTGCCCCTGCACTCAGCACAGGTCAGGCCACACCTTGAGTGCTATGTCCAGTTCTGGGCTCCTCAGTTCAAGGGAGACGCTGAGATACTGGAAGGTGTCCAGAGAAGGGCAACAAAGCTGGTGAGGGGCCTGGAGCACAGCCCTGTGAGGAGAGGCTGAAGGAGCTGGGGTTGTTTAGCCTGCAGAAGAGGAGGCTCAGGGGTGACCTCATTGTTGTCTACAACTACCTAAAGGGAGGCTGTAGCCAGGTGGGGTTGGTCTCTTCTGCCAGGCAACCAGCAACAGAACAAGGGGACACAGTCTCAAGTTGTGCAATCAGGGGAGGTCTAGGCTGGATGTTAGGAGGAAGTTGTTGTCAGAGAGAGTGATTGGCATTGGAATGGGCTGCCCAGGGAGGTGGTGGAGTTGCTGTCCCTCGAAGTGCTCAGGAAAAGCCTGGCTGAGGCATTTAGTGCCATGGTCTGGTTAACTGCTAGGGCTGGGTACTAGGTTGGACTGGATGAGGTTGGAGGTCTCTTCCAACCTGATTGATTCTATGATTCAGGATCATAAAGTCCAGCTAGTATTCCTACTCTGCAAAGTTCAGCCTAGAACCATATCCTCAAGTACCACATCCGTACGACTTTTGACCATCTCCAGGGTTGGTGACTCAACCACCTCCCTGGGCAGCCCATTCCAATGCCTGGCCACTCTTGCTGGGCAAAAATGTTTCCTAATGTGTAAACCTACCCAGTCACAGCTACCCTCCTGGGGAAGAATTTCTCCCTTAATGCCTAATCGAAATTGAGCTGGAACAGGTTGTCTAAGATGGCGATGGAGGTCTTGTCCCTGGAGATACTCAAGTTCAGGCTCAACAAGGCTCTGAGCAACCTGGTCAAGTTGGGGATGTCCCTACTGATTGCAAGGACTTCCTGGAGGTTCCTTCCAACCCTGTTTGAAATGATAATTTGAGTTCTTGGTTAGATTTAGAACTTCCACTGACCTCCCCTACCTCAAGTGACAGCTTTCATTTGACAAAAGCCTTCCTCTTTTGAAATTATTTGCTTGTTTCTTCTCTTTTTACTTCAACACAAAGACACAGGACTGCTCCATTGGGAATCTTGATGTGAGATTTGGACTTTATGGACTGCCAAGAAGTAAAGAACCTCCTTATGCTGTTATGCTACCAGCTCACCTGGGCCTTAGTGTTTGGAAAGATGAGAATAGCTTCAGCATCTCTGTTTATTCTGCAGATAAATCCATTTGCCTCCAGGCTATTGTCATCCTCCCTGAATTACATTTCAGAGCTGCTAGGCTTTAGCTGTGGCCTGTTCAATCATAGAATCAACCAGGTTGGAAGAGACCTCCAAGGTCATCCAGTCCAACCTAGCACCTAGACCTGTCCAATTAACCAGACCATGGCACTAAGTGCCTCAGCCAGGCTTTGCTTCAACACCTCCAGGGACAACCTCTCCACCACCTCTCTGGGCAGCCCATTCCAATGCCAATCACTCTCTCTGCCAACAACTTCCTCCTAACATCCAGCCTAGACCTCCTCTGGCACAACTGGAGACTGTGTCCCCTTGTTCTGTTGCTGCTTGCCTGGCAGAAGAGACCAACCCCACCTGGCTACAGCCTCCCTTTAGGTAGTTGTAGACAGCAATGAGATCACTTCTGAGCCTCCTCTTCTCCTCTTGAGTTTTCACATTGGTTGCTCCTCTTGTAGCATTCACAGAACTTGGAGGGTTTGGTGTGTTTTGTGTGGTTTTTCTTTTTATCAGAGTGCTCCAATTCATGTTTTATCTCAGTAAAAAGCAAATAGCTTCCCACTTTAATTAGGCTGTCATTTTGCAGGAGGGCCCTGCCACATTCATGCTTTAAAGCTGGTTATTTACTGCAGGCTAATAAAAATGCAAAGCACTCTAAATTGAAAAGGGAGGAAAATGGGCTTTGGACACTTCAGATAAAATTGTCCTGCAGTTTCAAGAGGGAACAGCATCTGCACAGGCTCCTAAGGCAGGGACAGAACATAACATGCTCTCAGCACCATTCTGTTTTCCTTCTAAGCAAGAAGTGCCTCTCTGCTGGATGCCCTGGAAAAAAAAAATGGCCTCTTGATTTAACTTCCATAATAGAAAATGGAATTTGCATCTCAGAATGATATCTTGGAAAGGTTTGGGTTGGAAGGGACCTTAAAGATCATCTAATTCCAGCTGCCCTGCCATGGGCAGGGACACCTCCCACTAGCCCAGGTTTTTCAAGGCTTCATCCAGCCTGGCCTTGAATACCTCCAGGGAGAGGGCATCTGCAGCCTCCCTGAGCAACCTATTTTAGTGTCTCCCCACCCTCACTGCCAAGGATCTCTTCTTAATCTCCAGTCTCAATCTCCTGTCTTCTAGCTTCAATCCATTCCCTATCATCCTATCACTCCAAGCCCTTGTCCAAAGTCCCTCTCCAGCTCTCCTGTTGCACCCTCCAGGTACTGAAAGGCTGCTCTAAGGTCTCCCTGCAGCCTTCTCTTCAGCCAGAACAACCCTAAGTCCTTCAGCCTGTCTCCATAGTGGAGATCCTGCAGCCCTCTGATCATCTTGGTGGTCTCCTCTGGACTCATTTCAGCAGCTGTATGTCATAGAATAGAATCATAGAATCAACCATGTCCAGAGAAGCACAACAAAGCTGGTGAGGGGCCTGGAACACAAATCCTATGAGGAGAGGCTGAGAGAGCTGGGGCTGTTTAGCCTGGAGAAGAGGAGGCTCAGGGGTGATCTTATTACTGTCTACAACTACCTGAAGGGGCATTGTAGCCAGGTGGGAGGTGGCCTCTTCTCCCAGGCAACCAGCAATAGAACAAGGGGACACAGTCTCAAGTTGTGCCAGGGTAGGTATAGGCTGGATGTTAGGAGGAAGTTCTTCACAGAGAGAGTGATTTGCATTGGAATGGGCTGCCCAGGGAGGTGGTGGAGGCACCGTCCCTGGGAGGACCAGATCTGGAGGCAGTGCTGCAGTACAGCTTCCTTGTGCCTAGAGAGAAGTTGTCCCTTCTGTACCTGTCCAAGGAGCCAGCCTGTCAGACTGGCAGGATGGGGCTGCAGAGACCCCTGGGAGGTTCTTGGGAAGGGATAGACAGACAGAGCCCCTTTTTCATTCCTCCTGTTTTATCACTGTGGCTTTATCATTTTCAGCTGTGTCCTCTCTTCATTCCTGAGCCTTTCCTTGGGTACACCTCCTTGGAAACTTTCAGGAGAGTTTGTAGCTGTGGGAGCCTTTTTTTTTCTGGCCAGTCAGACAGGAGCAGGCAGCTTTTATTCCAGTAGACAATAGTAGCTGAGTAGTAAAGCCAAAGCAGTGCTTGCTTTGGCCTCAGCAGAGAGAGCAGCTACAATGCCATTTGACACAAGACCTGCAGTCAGGAAATGCTGGGACAGAAAACTTTGACTGGAGGGGGAGTGATCTACCACCTGGACCTGGACCTGGTGTGGACACTCTGGACTTAACTGCAGGGTTGGACTGAAGGAAACTTAAATTCAGGTTGTCCCAGGCCATTAATTCCTGATGGCTTCCAGTTTTCGCTGCTGAGAAGCCATGTGGAATATCCTTTTTATCAATAGGCAAGAAAAGCTGAGCCTGTGGAGTAACTTCTCAGATAGGAGAAGACAGCAAGCAAATATTTTTAACCCTTTTCATGCAGTCTTGGAAGAAAAGAAAGAAACCAAACCGCTCCTCAAGAACTTAACGCAGCAAAACTCAAACCATGAGGATTAAGTGATGAAATTCCCTCCAATTTGGAGTTTGTGTTGCTTGGTGCCCTTTCTGGTTAAAAACTCTGCTGGTTTTTACCTTGGTCTCTTCCCTTTGTGCCAGTTGAGTGCCACCCAGACTGCCTGACCTGCTCTCAGGCCTTTGATCGCTGCACTGCCTGCCGGGATGCAAGGAGGTGGCTGCAGGACGGGCGCTGTGTGGAGACCTGTGGCTTGGGCTTCTACCAGGATGGGGACACTTGCTCAGGTAATTTCTGCAGGAGGTTACAGCCCATCACGTGGTTGTCTTCTCTGTGGCCTCCTGTGCCAAGCATTTAGTTAGAGACTCTTGAAAAATGCAAATTCTCAAAGTCCTGCCCAAAATTGTAAACTCATAGGTTCATAGGATGGTTTCAGATGGAAGGGACTTTAAAGATCATCCAGTGCCAACATCCCTGCCATGGGCAGGGACACCTCCCACCAGCCCAGGTTGCTCAAGGCCTCATCCAGCCCATCCTTGAACACCTCCAGGGAAGAGGCATCTACAACCTCCCTGGGCAACCTGTGCCAGTGCCTCCCTGCCCTCACTGTCAAGAATTTCTTCCTCATCTCCAGTCTGAATCTGCCCTTCTCAACCTTCAGTCCATTCCCTATCATCCTATCACTACAAGCCCTTGTAAAAAGTCCCTCCCCAGCTCTCCTGTACCCCCTTCATGTACTGGAAGGATGCTCTGTGGTATCCCTGGAGTTTTGGTTGGAAAAGCCCTCTAAGGTCATTGACTCCAAACCATGGCCCCAGGTGCTGTGGCCACACCTTTCTTGAACACTTGCAGGGATGGGGACTCCGCCACCTCTCTGGGCAGCCTCTTCCAATCCCTGACTACTCTTGCAGCCAAGGATTTTTTTCCTGATCTCCAACCTAACCCTCTCCTGGCACAATTCCAGGCCTGAAAAATGAAACTGTCTCATTTTATCAGCCTGCATCAAGACTCTTGGGACTAATACATTTTTTCTCTCTGTTCCTCCTCTTGGAAGCCTGCAATGAAACCTGCTCAGCCTGCAGCAATGGATTTGAGTGCTCCTCCTGCCAGCCTTCCCTGCTGATGAAGAATGGGCAGTGTGTGGCTTCCTGTGGGAAGGGACACTTCCAAGATCAGCTCCTCTGCACAGGTAACTCCAACCAGATAAAGAATCGCAACTCAGCAGGGAAAAGCTGTCCCTAAGCTGTTAGATACACTCATGCTGAGGGATCTGCTGTTGATGTAAGTGTTAATGTTCACCCTAGAGCAGAGGAAGGAGGAGTGAGCAGAGGAACTGAAGTCACATGGTATGAAATTGATTACTGCTTGGAGAAAGCCTGGAAGGCTGCTCTATGGTGAAGCCTTCTCTTCTCCAGGCTGAACAAGCCCAGCTCCCTCATCCTGTCCTTGTAGCAGAGGTGCTCCAGCCCCTTGATCACCTTCATAGCCTTCCTCTAGCCCCACTCCATCTGGGCCACATCCCTCCTGTATTGAGGCTGCCAGAGTAGCTCTGCAGGTGAGGCCTCCCCAAGGCAGAGCAGAGGGCAGGATTCCCTCTCTCCATCTGCTGCCCATGCTGGTTTGGATGCAGCCCAGGCTGCCATTGGCCTTCTGGGCTGCAGGTGCCCTTTGCTGGCTCCTGTCCAGCTTCTCAGATGGGGAAGTCAGAATTTGCTGTTTGGTGGAAGTCAGAGCCTTGCTTCTGTGAGCTTCCCCTGCTCCCCTGCAATACTTTTCCCAACTGTGCATCAGCTGCTTTTTCATGATGACAGCTTAATTGTTTTCTCTCAAGTTAACATTTTCTCCTCTTGATGTTGGCCTTTGTAGAAGGCTTCTAATTACTTCTGTAGCTTTAGTTCAGCAAAGGGGTGCAGCACATGCTTGACTCCTTCAGCCAGCACTTTAATTTTCTTGGAATTAGCCCTCCTGCTTAAAATTCAATACAGGCTTAGAGCTTTTGGCAGATTTGAGGGGAAAGCACCAACAGAGGCTAGATGAGGAATGGCTTGAGAGCAGCCTGGAGGAGGACTTGGGGATGTCAGTTGGTGTCAAACTCCCCAGGAGCCAGCAGTGGTCACTGGCAGCCCAGCAGGCAGCTGTGGGCTGGCTGCGACACAAGTGTGACCAGCAGGACAAGGATTCTGCCCCTCTGCTCTGCTGAGACCCTACCTGCAGTACTGCCTCCAGTTCTGGTGCCTCCAGCATAAGAGGAACATGGAGCTGCTGGATGGGGTCCAGAGAAGGCCACAAAGATGATCAGAGGGCTGGAGACCTTCTCCTGTGGGGACAGGTTAGGAGAGTTGGGGCTGTTCAGCCTAGAGAAGAGAAGGCTCCAGGGAGACCTTAGAGCAGCCTTCCAGTACCTGAAAGGGGCTACAGGAGAGCTGGGGGGGGACTTTAGACAAGGGCTTGGAGTGACAGGATGATAGGAAATGGGTTGAGGCTTGAGGAGAGGAGAGTGAGGTGGAGATTAGGAAGAAATTCTTTCCTGTGAGAGTAGAAAGACATTGGCACAGGTTGCCCAGGGAGGTTGTGGATGCCTCCTTCCTGGAGGTGTTGAAGGCCAGGTTGGATGAGGCCTTGAGAAACACCCTGCTGTGACGGGGGGGTTGGAACTGGATGATCTCTAAGGTCCCTTCCAACCCAAACCATTTTATGATTCTATGTCCACCTTTTCTTGAAGTGCTTCCCCTGAAGTTTGAAAGGCTGAACTCCCCTGTCCTCCAGCAGTGCCCACTGACCAGGCCCCTCTTGTACATGACTAAGTGGTTAGACTGGAGTGTGTCCAGAGAAGGGCCACTGGGATGCTCAGAGAGCTGGAGCACCTCTGCTATGAGCACAGACTGAAAGAGTTGGGGCTGTGCAGTCTGGAGAAAAGGAGGTGCCCAGGTGACCTTCTTGTGGCCTTCCAGCATCTGAAAGGGGCTACAAAAAAGCTGGGGAGGGACTTTTTAGGCTCTCAGGGAGTGACAGGACAAGGGGGAATGGAGCAAAGCTGGAAGTGGGGAGAGTCAGAGTGGATGTGAGGAGGAAGTTGTTGAGCATGAGAGTGGTGAGAGCCTGGGATGGGTTGCCCAGGGAGGTGGTTGAGTCCCCATGGCTGGAGGTGTTTAAGGCCAGGCTGGCTGAGGCTGTGTGCAGCCTGCTCTAGGGTAGGGTGTCCCTGGGCATGGCAGGGGGGTTGGAACTGGATGATCCTTGTGGTCCCTTCCAACCCTGCCTGATTCTGTGATTCTAAATAGAAGGGGAGACCCAGCGCAGAAGGATTTGTAGACTTCAGTATGAAATAATCTTCCCCTTCATTTGGTTTTATGTGGCCATTTCCTTTCCACCTGCTGCCAGTGTTTTAATTGGCAGTGCTGGTGTGCTGTTGGAGCGGGAGGGCAGAGCTCATGTTTCGCTTTAGTGCTGCTTTGTAGCTCACTGATTGGCCCCTCCATCCAAATTTGCAGTCATGCATGCCAGCAGCTCAGATTTGCTTGGGAAAATCTGCTCTTGTTTCCTCAAGGGAATGAAACCAATTTGCTTTAGTTCTGCCTGGCTGCACTTTCTGCATAAAGTCAAACCAGTGGAGTAAGTCTAACATTTCAGAGATAGGGTCCAGCATTCGCTGCCATCCACTCTGTTTGGATCCTCTAATCTAATTGCCCAGGATCATACAATCACTCAGGGTTGGAAGGGACCACAAGGGGTCCAACCCTGTGGTCCAACCCCAGTGCCATGGGCAGGGACACCCTACCCTAGAGCAGGCTGCCCACAGCCCCATCCAGCCTGGCCTGAAACACCTCCAGCCATGGGGCCTCAACCACCTCCCTGGGCAACTCATTCCAGCCTCTCACCACTCTCACGCTGAACAACTTCCTACTCATGTTCATCTGAACCTACCCACCTCCAGCTTTGCTCCATTCCCCCTAGTCCTGGCACTGCCTGAGAGCCTGAAAAGTCCCTCCCCAGCTTTTTTGTAGGCCCCCTTCAGATACTGAAAGGCCACAAGAAGGTCACCTGAGAGCCTCCTCTTCTCCAGCCTGCACAGCCCCAACTCTTTCAGTCTGTGCTCACAGCAGAGCTGCTCCAGCCGTGTGAACATCCTCATGGCTCTTCTCTGGACATGCTCCAGCATCTCCACATCCTTTTTGTAATGGGGGCTCCAGAACTGGACACAGTACTCCAGGTGGGGTCTTAGCAGAGCAGAGTAGCTGTACTCTAGCTGCTGGCTACACTAATCCTGCTGCAGCCCAGGCTCTGGTTGGCTTTCTGGGCTGCAAGTGCACACTGCTGGCTCATGTTGAGCTTCTCGTCCAGCATCACCCCCAAGTCCCTGTCCTCAGGGCTGCTCTCCAGCCACTCACTGCCCAGCCTGGATTTGTGCTTGGCATTGCCTCGACCCAGGTACAGGACCTTACACTTGGTCTTGTTGAAGCTCCTGAGGTTGGCTTGTGCCCACCTCTGCAGCCTGCCCAGGTCCCTCTGGATGGATCCCTTCCCTCCAGCCTGGCTGCTGCACCACACAGCTTGGTGTGGTCAGCAAACTTGCTGAGGGTGTACTCAGTGCCTCTGTCCATGGCACCCACAAAGATGTTGAACAAGGCTGGTCCCAGGCCTGATCCCCAAGGACTCCACTTGTCACTGGCCTCCATGGTTTTTCTCCTAACAGTTTGGACATCTGCAAGAAGATTGTTCCAGCATCACAGAAAAGGTGAACTAGACTATGTTTATTTGCCCCAGTTCCACTAAACTCCTTCTTGAGGAATTCAGTCTGGAGAGGAAAAAGACCTTTCAGACCAGGTTTCTGTCTCCATCATGTTGTTTAAGCACTCTGGTCTGTGTTGTAACAAAACACAATGAATTGATGTTTATACAGCTTCAGAGATTGCATTGGGTTGGAAGGGACCCTCAGAAGGCACAGAATCATAGAATCAACCAGATTGGAAGAGACCTCCAAGATCATCCAGGCCAACCTAGCACCCAGCCCTATCCAATCAACTAGACCATGACACCAAGTGCCTCAGCCAGTCTTCTCTTGAACATCTCCAGGGATGGTGCCTCCACCACCTCCCTGGGCAGCCCATTCCAATGCCAATCACTCTCTCTGTGAAGAACTTCCTCCTAACTTCCAGCCTGTGCTTCCCCTGGCACAACTTGAGGCTGTGTCCCCTTGTTCTGTTGGTGGTTGCCTGGGAGAAGAGGCCAACCCCACCTGGCTACAGCCTCCTTTTAGGTAGTTGTAGACAGCAACGAGGTCACCCCTTGTCCAACTCCCCTGTAGTCAGCAGGGACACCTCCTACTAGGGCAGGCTGCCCAGGGCCACAGCAAGTCTGATTTTTTAATGTCTCCACGAATAGAGCTTCAGCCACATCCCTGCCCCTGTTCTTCCACCAGCTTCTGTAAAGTATTAAAACTACTCAGAGAAAGCAAAGTTGAGACTAAAAAGGTGATAGGCTTGGTTCTGTATTTAAAGATAATGGATTGGTTTGTGTCAGGCTTAGAGCAGAGTGGTAGATGAAGCCTTTCTGGTCAGAAAATAGGCTGTGGAAACAGTTAAGATTCCCCCTTCAGCCTTAAGCTGAAGGCAAAGGGAAGCAAAAATGCAAAGTGTCTGCCTGGTAGAACAGAAGGGCTCAAAGGACTTGCAGTGCTCAGTGCTCTCACTGCAATTTTCTGCCTTAATTATTTATGTTTTCAGGATTACTCACAAAGCCCAGGCAGAGCTGGAGTGCTTCTGCTTTGATCTCCCCAACTGCAGATGCCGAGATGTGTAACATGACACTAAAGCAGCTCAGCCCCCAGCACGGCTTGGTTAGTCGCAGCCTGCTGAGCTTCTCTGCCTGCAGAGGCTCACCTTGAGCGTCACCAGCTGAGCACATTAGGCTGAGCTCGGCCAGCTCATGGTGAGGAGGGCAGCGGTAGGATCCCAAAGCTAAGCAGTGACTTCTCCCTGCGTTCTTACTGGGATGCTGCTTGCCTTAGCTCTGCTGCTGTCACCAAACCTGGGAGTGTTCTGTCTGAATTGATGCAGAAAAGGGAGACTTTGTTGAGTGGATCTTTAAACTGATTGATTCTCTGAGCTCTGGTCAGTCGTGAAGGAGCAGAAACAAAAAGAGCAGGACTCTCTTCTTAAGACCATAGAATTGGTTGTGTTGAAGGTTGCTTTTAGAGGTCTTTTCCAACCCAACACCACCATGGCCACTAAACCATGTCCCCAAGTTCCATGGACATACATCTCCAGGGATGGGGACTCCACCACCTACCTGGGCAGCCTGTGCCAATCCCTGATCACCCTTGCAGCAAAGAATTTTTTCCTCATCTCCAGCCTAACCCTCCCCTGGCACAATTTCAGGCCATTTCCTCTCCTATCACCTGAGGCTGGGGAGAAGAGACCACCTCACCTCCGTTTCAGGAGGGATTGTGTCACTCCTGTGTGACTCCTAACTGACATCACTTCAACTCCTGAGTAAAAGGAAAGCAGAGAAAAAGCTCCTTGGCTCAGAAGCCACTGGTGAGCTGTTGCTTTAACCAAGAAGCAAGGCCCTGGAAGTTTCATCCTTTGAGCACTGATTTCTTGGAAGGCAGCTCAGTGAACACCATCGTGGCAGCTGAGGCTGAGTAGTTGTACACCCTGTTGTAATTGGAAGGTCCAAGATCTTTCCCTCAGCAGCAGTGTGTGGTGAAACTGCAAGGTCTTGCATGGAACTCCCTACATACCTGCCCTGCAAATAGAAGGCTGAGAACATTCCCCTGGCAGTGCAGGCACTTCTGCTGGTCGATTTTCACACGGCCACTTGGTTGCTGCAGGCAAAGATGTTTTAGCTGACAGTGACTCGTTGAATGCTTCCATCTCTTCTCCTGCTTGCCCTGTGACTGGCTGGGTGGGTGAGGAGCAGCTGCTGGGTCTGGCAGTGATCCAGACATGAGGCAGAAATTCTTCCCCCTGAGAGTGGTGAGGCACTGGAACAGGTTGCCCAGAGAAGCTGTGGAGGCTCCGAGCCTGAGAGGATTGAAAGCCAGGTTGGATGGGACCTTGGGCAACCTGGTGGGGGGAATTGTCCCTGCCCATGGCAGGGGGGGGGGTGGAACCAGATGGCCTTTAAGGTCCCTTCCAAACCAAAACATGCTCTGGTATACTTCAAGAGTATCTGAAACATTTCTGTGTGCCAGCCATGGTACTCAACTCAGGCAGACAGAGAAGTGGCTGGTGCCTCAATTCAGTGAGGGAATGCCCCTTCTCTTCTGCTGGCAGTGCCATGGGAAAGACATTTGTGTCTGCTCTAGCTCTGGATTTTAAGGAGAATCATAGAATAATAGAATGGGTTGGGTTGGAAGGGACCTCCAAAGGTCGTCCAGTCTAACAGCAGGGGGACATCCTCCACTAGAGCAGGTTGCTCACAGCCTTCTCCAACCTGAACTTCACTATCTCCAGGGATGAGGACTCAACTACCTCCTTGGACAACTGTTACAGTGTTCCAGCACCCTCATGGTGCAGAATTTGTTCCTAACATCCAGTCTCAGTCTGCTCTGCTCTCAGTTCAAACCATTGTCCCTTGTCCTGTCCCTGCAGGCCTTTGCAAGCAGTCCCTCTGCAGCCTTCTTGTAGCCACCTTCAGGTACTGTCAGGTCACTATGAGGTCTCCCTGGAGCCTTCTCTTCTCCAGGGTGGACAACCCCAGCTCTCCTCAGCATAGGTGCTCAAGCCACCTGATCATTTTCATGGCCCTCCTCTGGGCCTACTCTATCAGGTCTAAGTCCTTCCTGTGTTGAGGGCTCTGGATAGGATCTCTTCCCATTTGCCTTCATGCTTGTACAGCCTCTTCTAACACCAGGATGAGCAGGATTTAGGGTTGCCAACCTTCATCCTGGTCTGACTGCAGCTCCTGAAGCTGCTCTGATGTATCCTACATGCCCTACTGCACGTACGAAGTACAGCTGGAAATCGTCCCTCTGAAGTAGCTCAGATAAAAGCTCCCAGCACAAGAGCAGCAGTGGCTTGGTTTCTCTGTCAAGCAGTGAATGCCTGTGAATTTAAGGAACAAAACTGCCAGGAAAAGGGGGAAAGATCTCCTGCAAAGCCTTCATTTTAAAGAGATGGTGGGAAGCTGGTTCTTAATCCTGCCCTTTTCTTTCCTGCAGCTTGTCACGAGTCCTGCTCCTCCTGCTGGGGTGCTGCCGAGAACAATTGCTTGTCCTGCAAAGGCACAGCACAAGTGCTTAAAGAGGGGCTCTGCGTGGCCAGCTGTGGCCAGGGGTTTTATAGCAAGGATGGAATCTGCAGAGGTAAACATCTCTTTCCTTCCTCCCACTGCCAGAACTCTGAGCAATGTTCTGCTTAAGGAAAAAAAAGCATAAAGGAAAGAAAAAGGAATCAATATTTCATTTAGCCAGGCAGCAGCTGGGATTTTATTCATGCCTAAGAAGCCAGCTGCACCTTGTGCATAAATATCAGATGAGGAAAGCTGCTGTTTACTTGTAAGATTATTAATTCATTTAAGCTAATCAGATGCTGAAAGGTTTAAGGCTGAGTGTTTGTGGTTGGGGTTGTTGGGTTGGTGTTTTTTTTGCCTTTTCCCTCACTGAGCAGCTTGAAAGCCTGAGTTGTTTGTGAAGGCTTGACAAATCCGTTTGTCTGCAGAAGAAAAATGGCCTTTGCCAGCAGGTTTCTCTAAATTTGATCATAATTCAGCATCACAGCAACTAATACTTGCACCACAGAGGAGCCTGGGGAGCTGGGAAGGTGTGCTGAGGAAAGGGGAAGAGATGACTGGAAGGAATTAGAAGACCTGAGTCAAAGAGATCACGAAGGGAGGGGATGGAGGGGAAATAAAATCTCAGCTAAATAGCCTAAAATTTGCTGCAGCCATTCAGGTCAAGTCTGGGTTTGTGCTGGCAGCCACCTCCAGCTGCTTTGAAGGGCAATCCAGCAGAGTCAGCAGAAATGACACAGGGCTTTTGTGTCTTCAGGCAGCTCTGTCTGAGCCACAGCTGGCTAGAGCCAGCCTGAATGATCCTGATTCCATGATCTAAGGCATGGCTTCTCTTACTTTGTTTCCTCTCTGGGGCTGGCTTGATGGCTCTGCTGTTTATTGCCCACTGAGTGCATGTCATTAATGAGTTGTCTTCCTTGGCAGCTTGTGATCAGTTCTGTGCCACCTGCTATCCAGACCAACCCAGGTGTTTGACCTGTGCTCCTGAGAAGCTGTTACATGATGGGAAATGTGTCTCAGAGTGCCCAGCTGGCTCCTTCCCAAGCAGCAATGGAAGATGCAGAGGTTTGCATCACCTCCTCTGAAGCTCTCAGAGCACCTTCTGGATGTTGTTGCCCTTTTCTCCAGATGTGGAGGGAATGTGGAAGGCACAAAAGGGGACAAGGAATGAGATGTTTTGGTTTTCTTTGGCTCTCCTGTGATAGATAGTTGTAAATAACCTCTGTGCCTTGTGCAGCATATTAAGGCATGCTGAGATAGACATTCACAGCACCATGTGAGTGAGAGTTACTACTGTTAGTAGCTATTGCTACATGTGTGCTTCTGCTCTCCCTAGTTCACAGAGCTGAGTATCCTGCCACTTGGGAGTTTTCAGTGTTGGCTGCAGGAGGCTGTAGTCAGCAACACCACTCCCAAGGAGGAAGAATGAGCTCTTTCAGCTCCTGTGTGCTCTGTTTCTTTGTCAGCCTGTCATGATTCCTGCTCCACGTGTGAGGGACCTCTGGCCACTCACTGCACCTCCTGCTCCTTTCCTCTGGCATTCCGCCAGGGCCAGTGCCTGCGGGGCTGTGGAGAGGGCTTCTACCAAGATCATGATGTCTGCAAGGGTAAGTTCTGTGCTTGCAGGTTCCCCAGCTGCTGGCAAGCAGGGTGTTCATCCTGGCTTCTGCTGGGCTGTGCTCTGAGCACCCAGCTGTGACACTTACCCTTTATGCTGCCCAGTGCTCCTGGGTTTTTTTCCCTGCTGATTGCTTTCTACTAGGAGAAAACAAAGACACTTTCTCATATACTTTGTGCTCACCCCCTCAGGATTTAGTGATTCTGGAGACTTCATTTTTCTCTGTGCTGTTAAAATAAACACAGATGGCTTCCAGGTACTCTTGACATGAGTTAAGAGGCGGCTGAAGTTCTCCACAGCCCTAGCAGATGTCCTGAGACTGAGGTCACTTCTGCACCAATGGAAAGCCTCAATGTTTGAAAGAGGAATTTCTGCTGCCTGTGAATCCTTCAGACTGTCATTTCATGCTGTCTCTCCTAGGGAGGTTGTGTTTGCTCTTGCAGCTCCAGAAATCAAAGGAAAATTGACTGCCCGTGGCAGAGTGCTGCAGCTTTTGCCTTCAGGTTGCTGCAGACTCTGTGCTCTTTACTATCTCCTTGAGTTCAGGCTGGATACAGCAACACACAATTTGAAAGAGAGATCATAAAATCATGGAATGGTAGGATTGGAAGGGACCTCTGGAGATCATTGAATCCAACTGCCCTGGTAAAGCAGAATCACCCAGAGCAGGTCACACAGGAGCCCATGCAGGTGGGCCTTGAAAGTCTCCAGAGAAGGAAACTCCACAACCTCTCTGGGCAGCCTGCTCCAGGGATCCATAACCCTCACAGCACAGAAGTTTCTCCTCTTGTTGAGGTGGAACTGCCTGGGTACCAGTTTGTGTTCATTGCCCCTTGTCCTGTCACAGGACAGCACTGAAATAGCCTGGCCCCTTCTTCTTGACACCACCCTTCAGAGATTCATAAACATTGATCAGTTTTCTCCTCTCCAGACTAACCAGTCCCGGGTCACTCAGCCTTTCTTCATCACACAGATGTTCTAGTCCCTTCAGCATCCTTGTAGCCTCCATTGGAATCTCTTTAGTATATCCCTGTCCCAGAACTGGACACAGTACTCCAGATGTGGTCTCACCTGGACAGAGAGGAACAGGAGAAGAACCTCCCTTGACCTGCTCACCACACTCTTCTTAATGCATCCCAGGAAACCATTGGCTTTCTTGGCCTCAGGGGCACATTGCTGTCCCATGGATAACTTATTGCCCACCTGGACTCCCAGGTCCTTCTCCATGGAGCTGCTTTGCAGCAGGTCAACCCCTAAACTACAGGGGGGTTTGTTCCTCCACAAAAGGAAGACCCAAAGCAGTGTGTTTTCCCCTTTCTCTCTCACATTTATGACTTGACACCCAGACTTTTGGGCCTTGAGGCCAGAAATTTGCCCTCAGAGCTGTGTCTGACTGCTCTCTTGCTCTCTGCACAGATTGCCACCCATCCTGTCATGCCTGCATGGGCCCGGGGGCTTCTCACTGCCTGAGCTGCAGGGGACTGGGGGACGTGCTGCAGCCTCAGCAGCCCATGGAAGGACCTGTGCATGGCCTCTGCCTCTCTCACTGCCAAGCTGGGTTCTACATGGATAGCACAGGAGTCTGCAGACGTGAGTAGAGGGTGGAAGAGCTGTTCAAAGCCTTTGGCATCAGGCTGTACTGCATTGGAGATGTTCAGGGTGATCTTGTACCACGTTTGATATTTCCCTGCTTTAAGCTCCTCTGCTTGCCTTGGGACAGTCAGGAATGTTTAAGCTCAGTGACTTTCAGGATGGCATCTGAAGGAAATAGACTCTGCATTTGATTTGGGACCAGAGGACTCAGGTATTTACTTCAATAAAACAGCTGTGTTGGGGTCTGCACAGCTCAGCTTTTTTTCTCACCGAAGCTGAGCCCTGTTGGCTTTTAGCATTGAAGGAGGATCAATCCTTAAGCCTTGTCAGAAAAGATTGAGCTGTCTGCTTACTAAACCTTTGAAGACTGTGGGATGGTCAGGGGGTTGGAGCAGCTCTGCTGCAAGGACAGGCTGAGGGAGCTGGGGTTGTTCAGCCTGGAAAAGAGAAGGCTCCAGGGAGACCTCATAGTGGCCTGCCAGTACCCGGAGAGCACTACAAGAAGGCTGCAGAGGGACTGTTTGCAATGGCCTGCAGGGACAGGCTGAGGGGCAATGGTTTGAAACAAGAGCAGAGCAGATGGAGATTGGATGTGAGGAACAAGTTCTGCACCATGAGGATGGTGGAACACTGCAACAGGTTGCCCAAGTAGTTGAGGCTCCATCCCTGAGATAATGATGGCTGGAGAAGGTTGTGAGCAACCTGCTCTAGTGGAGGATGTCTGCTGAGTGCAGAGGGGAGTTGGACTGCATGACTTTTGGAGGTCCCTTCCAACCCAAACCATCCTACGACTGCAGGATTCTATATAGCACTGCCTCAGATGGTTGAAGAGAGCTGGGTGGGAGAGCTGATGATGTCAGTGGGCTGGAATGCTGGCACAGCTCCTCCTGTTATTAGCTCTGCTTTAATGATGGCACTGGGACAGGAGTTTGACTTATTGCAGAAAGGGGTGAAGGCTCCAGATTTTAAACTGTGAGCTAAGCCCATAAAACGTTCACCCTAAGTTTGTGAATGCCCCTTTTGGGGAGCACACTTAAAAATGTTGGGCTTGAAGGTTTTAGCTGTGAGGTGGTGAATTTCTCATCAAAGCACAGAAATATTTCTGTTATATTTTCCCTGATGAAACCATAAGAAAGTTCCCTCTGATCTGCTCTGGATCACTTGAGCCAAAACTAGTCTCAGAGAGGCTGTATTTGTGATGAGGATGCCTGAGTTCTCCCTCTGGCTGGCTGACAGCCAGCTGAGGTGTACTTGTAGAAATCATTTCATTGCCTTTCTTCCCTCCAGCCTCTCTCATCTCCCTGGAGGGCAGGATGTCTCTCTTTGTGTTCAACAGAGTGTGGTGGTTTGAGGTGTTTCCCACCCCACACACACTTTGGAAATCACCCAGACTAGACTCAGCAGGCTCTGGAAATCTGAATGAAGCTTTATATTTACAGCTTAGCTCAATACACAAGCAGATATTTACAGTATATACAGCTATAGACAGAAATAGACAAGGTAAAAGGTAACACAGAAACACAACAGTCCTCCCAGAAACCTGAGGCCCCAGGAGGGGCTCCCAACTGCCCTTCCACCTTCTCCCACCCTTCTCAACCTTACCCCAGTCCCAAGGAAGTATGGAGGTTCGGCCAGGGGGTTAGGAAGCAAAGTGGATTAGTCAGAGAGACAGCAGAGAGGCTAGAGAGAGAAATGCAGCCCAGAGCTCCCAAGCAGAAGTGCCTTGTCTTGGATTCTTGTTCTTATACCTCTCAGCAAGCCTGTGAGTGAAGTAGACATCACCACTGTTTCCCTTCACAGCCTGTAATCTAGTTCTTCTCACCATTCTAGCTAGCTTCAAACTAGCACACAGAGTCTCACACAGCAGAACCTGTGGCCTCCAGTCACTCCTCTACTAAATACTAGGGGCTTAATTAATAAGTTGATATATGTATTTAACCACATTACCAAGTTTAAGATGGCTTGGTTTAGGGTCAGTTCCAAGTGAAGAAGTCTCAAGTTTTAACTGCACTCATTTATAGAGTCAGAGAGAATTGTTTGGGTTGGAAGAGACCTCTAAGATCAAGTCCACCCTTCAACTCAACACCACCATGGCCACAGGTTTCTGGAGCACCTCCAAGGATGGGGACTCCACCACCATCCTAGGCAGCCTGTTCCAATCCCTGACCTCTCTTGCAGCAAAGAGATTGTTCCTAATCTCCAACCTAAGCCTCCCCTGGTGCAATTTCAGGCCAAAAATTCTCTGCTTCTCTCCCTTTCAAAGCAATTCAGTTTCATTCTTGCCCAGTTATCTTTTCAAGATCAGACTCAGTGTGGCCCTGGGCAGCCTGACCTAGCTAAAGGTGTCCCTGCTGAGTGCAGGGAGGGCTGGACAAGCTTGGCCTATGAGGGTCCCTTCCAACCCAATGCAGTTTGTGACTGTGTGACAAAGCCAGCCAAAGTAAGCTAGAATTCATTCTACAGTTAACTGGGCTCTCTTTTCTCTCTGTTCTTCCCTGCAGAGTGCCACTCCTCCTGTGCAGGCTGTGTGGGGAGCACTTCCCAGGACTGCACAGCTTGCCTGTCACCCCACGTCCTGCTTGAAGGCAGATGCCTCTCAGAGTGCCCAGAGGGGCTGTTCAGCCACCAAGATCACTGCTCCTGTGAGTGCACCATGCAGCTCATGCTGCTGAATTCCATCACTTCCACAATCTGTGATGCATTTCTGGGTGTAATTAGAGATGCTGGCAGGTTTAGAAAAGGCTCTTTAAGTCATTTCAGGGGAGAATAGGATAGTCCCATTTCAGGAGATGGAATCTGCTCCTGGTGGGAGAGAGGTGTGCACACTGAATCATAAATTCTAATCAGCTCTGCTCCTCTGCATTGTTTCCCTGAGGATGTTTTGTGGTTTATTTCAGCCAGCAGAACACTGGACAGCACTGAGCAGTGCTCTGCTTTTATTAGGCTGGATAAGCACAGTGTCCATAGCAATGAGCTTCATTTGTAATCCACTCCTGGCTACAGGGCTGAGTTTAGAAGGAAAGAGCTGGGTTGGGGCAATCCAGTCCCAAGCACAAATCCAGGCTGGACAAGGAGTGGCTCAAGAGCAGTCTGGAGGAGAAGGCCTTGGTGGTGTCAGTTGGTGACAAACTCCCCAGCAGCCGGCACTGGTTGCTGGCAGCCCAGCAAGCAGCAGTGTGCTGGCTGCATCCAAAGCAGGGAGAGCAGCAGCACAGGGGGAGGATTCTGCCCCACTGTCAAGAATTTCTTCCTAATCTCCAGGCTAAATCTGCTCTCCTCAAGCTTCAATCCGTTCCTTCTCCTCCTGTCACTCCAAGCCCCTGTCAAAATCCCCTCCCCAGCTCTCCTGTAGCTCCCTTCAGGTACTGGAAGACTGCTCTAAGGTGTCCCTGGAGCTTTCTGTTCTCCAGGCTCCAGCCCAAACTCTCCCAGCCTGTCCCCATAGCAGAGGTTCTCCAGCCCTCTGATCATCTTAATGGCTTCCTCTGGAGCCCCTCCAGCATCTCCAGGTCCCTCTTGGTTGTGATCAGTTTTTTACAGATCATCAGCCACAGTCTTTCTGTCTCCTGCAGATCTGTAGCATGGAAAACGTGGAAATATGGCATCTGCCTGTAAAGGTGGAAGGGTACAAGAGCAGGACTACATTTTGCCTGTAGTCCTTCTGTTGAGCTTTTAGCAGTCTGAATGCCTGGCTTGGCATTCAGGATTTGTAGGTCTCACATGGGGAGGGCTTTGTGCAGTGCTCATTCCTGGCTTTTCCACTCACAGATATCAAACTCCTGTCACTGTGATGCTCCTACAATCCCAAGATGTTTCAGTTATCTCCCCTGTGCACCCACTCCCTATCACCTTCTGTGCACAAACCTCTGCTGGAGGGAGGACTCAAAGGACCAATCTCTTTATGTTTGCTGGTTGATTCATGCAGAGAGCAAATCGCTTTTTTTCTTCCCCCAACTGACAACTCATTTCTCATCTTGTTTATTTAAAACGAGGATGTAAGAAGCCTTCATAGAATCATAGAATCAAGCAGGTTGGAAGAGACCTCCAAGATCATCCAGGCCAACCTAGCACCCAGCCCTATCCAGTCAACCAGACCATGGCACTAAGTGCCTCAGCCAGGCTTTGCTTCAACACCTCCAAGGACAGCATCTCCACTACCTCCCTGAGCAGCCCATTCCAATGCCAATCACTCTCTCTGCCAACAACTCCCTCCTAACACCCAGCCTAGACCTCCCCCAGACCAACTTGAGACTGTGTCCCCTTGTTCTGTTGCTGCTTGCCTGAGAGAAGAGCCCAACCCCACCTGGCTACAACCTCCCTTCAGGTAGTTGTAGACAGCAATGAACTCTGCCCTGAACCTTCTCTTCTCCAGACTGCACCCCCCCAGCTCCCTCAGCCTCTCCTCACAGGGCTGTGCTCCAGGCCCCTCACCAGCTTTGTTGCCCTTCTCTGGGCACGTTCCAGTATCTCAACATCTTTTGAATTGAGGCTTCCAAGCCCCAGCTCAGTGCTGACTGATGCTGTTAGATCATTTTATGTCCCTGCTTTTCAGGAGTAAGTGATTATGGCAGAGAATGACTTCCTGGGGAGGGGAGGGCTGCAGGTGGCCTACACCAAGAGCATAACAAGTGTTATTTTGCTTTCTCCTGCAGCCTGTCACCCATCCTGCAAGACATGCCATGGCCCTTCTGATCTAGAGTGCTCAACCTGCCACCCCCATGCAACTCTGGCTGGTGGAAAGTGCAGGACCAACTGCAAGGAAGAGCAGTATCTCAACCTGGTGGGCTATTGCTTGGGTAAGTGTGATGGTTTGGGAGTTACCCACACCACCCCACATAATTAATTCACCCAGCCTAGAATCAGCTGTCTGGAAGTTAAGGAAAGAGGCTTTATAGTCACAGCTTAGCACAATATACAAGCAGATGCTTACAATGTATATCACAAAGGTTCACAGCTCTATACAGAAATAGACAAGTTAAAAGTAATAACAGAAACACAGCAGCCCTCCCAGAAATCAGAGTCCCCAGGAGGGGCTCCCAACCACCCTTCCACCTTCTTTCCATCCCCCACCTTGTCCCAGAGTCTGCTTTATGTACAAGGTGAGTTGGGAAGATCAGCAAGGGGGATTAGAAGCAGAATGATTAGTTGGGTTACATAGATCCAGCTGGAAGCCAGGGAGAAAACACAGACTCCAACAGACAGAACTGTCTTATCTATGTTTGTGTCCTTGTTTTTATACATCTCAGCAAACCTGTGAGTGAAGTAGACATCAACATTGTTTTCTTTTCACAGCCTATAATCTAATCATCTCAGCAAACCTGTGAGTGAAGTAGACATTATGATTGTTTTCTTTTCACAGCCTATAATCTATTTTTCCTCATTAAAATATTCTACTTAGCCTCAAACCAGCACAGTAAATTATAGGAGATGGCGTTGGGTTGATCTTGTCCATGGAAAAGGACTTTGGAGTCCTGGTGGACAATAAGTTCATCAATGGCCAGCAATGAGTTCTGGAGGCCAAGAAGGCAAATGGTTTCCTGAGGTGGATCAAGAATAGTGTGGCCAGCAGGTCAAAGGAGGTTCTTCTCCTACTCTGCTCTGCCCTACTGAGGCCACATCTGGAGTATTGTATCCAGTTGTAGGCTTCCCAGTTCAAGAGGGACAGGGATTTGCTGGGGAGAGTCCAGTGGATTATGAGGATGGTGAAGGGACTGGAACATCTGTGTGATGAGGAAGGGCTGAGAGACCTGGGGCTGCTTAGTCTGGAGAGGAGACAACTCAGAGGGGATCTGATCAGTGTTTGTGAATCTCTGAGGAGTGGGGGGCAGAAGAAGGGGCCAGGCTCTTTTCAGTGCTGTGCTGTGATAGGACAAGGAGCAGTGAACACAAACTAGAACCCAGGAAGTTGCACTTCAGCATGAAGTCCTCTTCCACTTTAATGTGAGGGTGTTGGATCCCTGAAGCAGGCTGCCCAGAGAGGTTGTGGAATCTTCTTCTTGGAGACTTTCAAGACCCACCTGGATGTGTTCCTGTGTGACCTGCCAGGGCAGGGTGGGTAGATTCACTCCTCTCCAGAGGTCCCTTCCAACCCCACCATTCTGTGACACAATGTGGTGATCTTTCTGTGACCTTCTCCAGCTACTCGAGCACCCAGCATGAAAAATTCCAAGTGCCTGTAAGAAGCAAAATGTCACTCAGGTGAAAATACCATGGGGACACTCTGCAGTGTGCACAGCCACCTGCTGCTCCTGCCCTGCAAGACTTCACTTGGGCTGCATGAAGTTAATGCACAGTTGGTAAGGCAGGTAGTAGTGAGAGGGACACAAGGTTCTTACTGCTACCTGGGTTGGTGCCAAGGCTTGAGATCATAGAATGGTTTAGGTTGGAAGGGACCTCAAAGCTCATCCAGTTCAAAGCCCCTGCCATAGGCAGGGACACCTCCTACTAGAACAGGTCACTCAAGGTCACAGTATCATCCGGGTTGGAAGAGACCTCACAGATCATCAAGTCCAACCCTTTACCACAGAGCTCAAGGCTAGACCATGGCACCAAGTGCCGCTTCCAATCTTGCCTTGAACACCTCCAGGGAGGGAACATCCACAGCCTCCCTGGACAACCTGTGCCAGTGTTTCACCACCCTCACTGGCAAGGGGAGATAATCAGTGTGGACCAGTATGTCTGGAAATCATCAGAGCATTCCTGTTAATATCAGGAGAGCTGCTTAGGTCCTGCACAGAGCTTCAGTAAAGTGAGTTAAGAAAACACTTAGAGAGGAGCAGTTCATGGGGCCCTAAAGCAAAATGTGCACAGTTGGCATTGCCCTGTGTGTGTGTTTGGGGGAGAACAGGATTGCTCTGGAGGTCTTGTACTTTTTGGTGGGGAGAGGCTGTGCTTTGGTGCCTGTACTTAAGCCTCTTATTAGAAGCCACTGATTGCATTTATCAGTTTAACAAGAAAAATCTCTTTGCATCCATCACACAGACATGTATAAACATATCCTGGGAACAGCTCCAACCATTTCTGAGCTTTATCAAGCCAGGTTGATAAAAAGGAACTGTGTGTGAGGCTTTATCTGGGCCAAATGAGATAAGGAATCCTAAGAAAAAGGGAAGATGCCTTAGACATAAGAAATAAATCCAGTCTGAGGTTGTTGTTTTCGATTTAAACTAGCTGATTCCTCTCCTCAGGGACTTCTTGTTGGTTTACCTAGGTGTAGTGTTGGGTTGTTTTGATGTGAGACTTGGTTCTTTGCTCTCCACAGATTCTTTTGCTGAACCACTTCTTCATCTTAGGACAAGGAGCAATGGGTGTAAGCTGCAGCACAGGAGGTTCTGCCTCAACACAAGGGGGAACTTCTTTACTGTGAGGGTCACAGAGCACTGGAACAGGCTCCCCAGAGAGATTGTGTGGTCTCTTTCTCTGGAGACTTTCAAGGCCTGTCTGGATGTGTTCCTCTCTGATCTGTGTTAGATAGCATTGTCCTGCTCTGGCAGGAGAGGTTGGACTCGATCTCCTTGGGTCCCTTCCAACCCCTAACATCCTGTGATCCTGTGATCTGTGATCCTGTGATCTTCCTTTTAAACAGCAAATACTGTTCTGTCTGCAGAAACTGAGTACCTGAGGAGTAGGAAAGTCTCTTACAAGTATTGTAGAGTTCCTGCAGTATACAGGAAATGAGGCTGGGGAAGCAAGAGGAGATGGTGTAGGTTGTAGAGAGGAGATGGTGTGGGCTGACTTGCTGGGAAACAACTCCATGGGGAAGGACCTTAGAGTCCTGGTGCACTGTAAGTTATCCATGGGACAGCAATGTGCCTTGGGCAAGGCACAAAGATGTTCTTAGAGTCAAGGAATGGAGAATGATTCAAAGTGTGGAGATAATCAGCATTGCAGTGGAAGGAGCTGGCTCTGCCCTGCAACATTTCAGGGGCTGCAGTGAGCATCCTTAACGTCCTCTCACATCACAGCTCTGTGCACTTCATTTCATAGAATCCTCAAATGGTTTGGGTTGGAAGGGACCTTCAAGATCATTCAGTTCAACTCCCTGCCATGGGCAGGGACACCTCCCACTGGTCCAGGTTGCTCAAGGCCTCATCCAGCCTGGCCTTAGAATCATAGAATTGTTTTGGCTGGAAAAAGACCTCTAAGATCATCAAGTCCAACCACTGACCTAACACCACAATGCCCATTAAGCCATGTCCCACAGTGCTGTGGCTACATGGTTTTTGAATACCTCCAAGGGTGAGGACTCCACCATCTCCCTTGCAGGCTGTTCCAATGCCTGGCCACCCTTTCAGTAGAAACATTTTTCCTGATATCCAATCTAAACTTCTCCTGGTGCAGGTTGAGGCCTCCAGGGAGGGGACATCCACAGCCTCCCTGGGCAACCTGTGCCACCCTCACTGGCAAAAATTTCTTCCTCATCTCCAGTCTCAATCTCTCCTAGCTGAAAGCCACTCCCCCTCATCCTTTCTTCCACCTTGTTTTGTTTTTACTCTGCATTATGCTCCCTCTGAAAGAAGACCCTGTGGAGGTGTGGTCTGCACCATGAGGGTACTGGGACACTGCAACAGGTTGCTCAGGAGAGTGGCTGAGGCCCCATCCCTGGAGCTATTCAAGGTCAGGCTGGACAAGGCTCTGAGCAGCCTGATCTATTGGAGGATGTCCCTGCTGACTGCAGAGAGGTTGGACAGGATGACCTTTGGAGGTCCCTCCCAACTCAATCCATTCTAGGACTTTGTGATTCATGCCAGATTTCTGTATGATGTTGGTCAGGATGGGCAACCTGATGTGGCTGAAGATACCCCTGCTTACTGCCCAGGGGGTTGGACTAGATGACCTTTGGAGGTCCCTTCCAACCTCAGACCATTCTAGGACTTTGTGATTCATGCCAGATTTCTGTATGATGTTGGACAGGATGAGCAACCTGATGTGGCTGAAGATGCCCCTGCTCACTGCACAGGGGGTTGGACTGGATGGCCTTTGCAGGTCACTTCCAACCCAGGCCATTCTGTGATTCTGTGTGTTGCCAGTTCTGCTGGAGATAAAGAGTTCCTCAGCCAGGCTGTTAAATTTTCCTCATTCTTCTCATTCAGCACTGCCTCAACTGCTCCATCTGCCCTTGCAGGTTATTAATTACCAGTTAAAGAGCAGCTGTCCCATAAAAGAGAGCATTAAACCCCCCTGACACTTGCAGAATATACGATTTGCATCAGAATCCACAGAGCTTTTTCCTTTGCTTCCCCAAGCAATATTTTTGTCCAATTATCTTGCCATTTATCTCCCAGTTCCCCACCCTCCAGGCAGAAATGTGTCACTATTTACAGGGACTGCTGTGCATTATAGCTTCATGGACCTGCAGGGGACAATCCTTCATCCAGCATGGAGAAAACCAACTGTCACTTGAAGCCATTGCCTATGAGTTAATGTTGTTATTGTACACGTTACCTGAGTGAGGACTGGAACATTTGCCTTGGTGGTAGGAAATGGGAGCTTGTTTTCAGAAAGTTCATCCAATGTAAGCAGAAGAAAGACAAAAATGGCCTCAGGTTTCAAAATGAGCTCTGCTTTGGGCACACTGAGTTTGTGCTTGTCTTCTCTGAGAGTGCTCAGTTGATTGATTTTGGTTTATAGATGAAGAGTGCCTGGAGAGCAGCCTTGAGGAGGACTTGGGGGTGTCAGTTGGTGACAAAGTCCCCATGAGCAGGCAATGGTTGCTGGCAGCCCAGCAGGCAGCTGTGTGCTGGTTGCATCCAAACCAGAGCAGAGCAGCAGCACAGGGAGGGAGTTCTGCTCTGCTCTGCTCTGACCCCATCTACAGCAGTGAGTCCAGTTCTGGCTCCCTCAGCATACTGATAGTGTTCTCAGGCACTGGAGCAGGCTGCCCATGGAGGTGGTGGAGTCACAGGATCACAGGATGTTAGGAATTGGAAGGGACCCAAAGAGATCTTCAAGTCCAAACCCCCTGCCAGAGCAGGACAAGTCACCCTCTCTGGAGGGATTTAAAAGAGGCATGGATATGGTGCTGAGAGATGTGGTTCAGCAGCAGCAGTGGGATTGTGAGCTCTGGCTGAGTGAATGGTTTCAGGCATTGGAACAGACTCCCCAGGGAGGTGGTGGAGTCCTCATCCCTGGAGATGTTCAATGAACTTGTGGACATGGCACTTTGGGACATGGCTTAATGGCCATAGTGGTGTTGGGTGGATGGTTGGACTGGATGATCTTAGAGGGCTTTTGGGACATGTTTTAATGGCCACAGTGGTGTTAGGTGAATGGTTGGACTGGATGATCTTGGAGGACTTTTCCAGCTCAAGCATTCCATGATTCTATGTCTAGATGATCTCAAAAGTCTCTTCCAACCTCAACAGCTCCATAATTCTATGGTTTTATTTCTGGGTTTCCTGCAAGGTTCTGAAAAACATTTGCCTGCTGAAGCTTTCATGGTGGTTTCAGTGCTGTTGTGAACCTCACACTTTACTTGAGAGTACAGAAAGAAACCTGCCTCAGGAAATATTTTGTCTGAAGAGCCCTCAGGAGGGGAGGTTTTATTTACACAACCCAAGTCATTGATTGCTTAGCAAATGGTGGAACTGAGAGGTAGAAATGCCTCTGGTTTCCTTTAGGAGCATCCTAAAGGATGCTTGAGAGGTGGTTTTTGCCTCTCCAAACAGCCTTCTTCCTCTTGACAGGCAAGGGAATGCTATGGAATTGGTGCTTTCCATATAGCAAGGGCACCATTGTCTCTTGTTTGCTTTGCTTGCTAAGAGAGAGCTAAGGAGGGTATGGAAATAAACTGACTCTGCAAATGGACATCTCTGTGAAGAACTGATAGCACACTTTAACCCTGCCCTACATGAAGATCAAATGGTTTGGGGTGGTTTGTCACAGAACCACAGACCATTTTGGTTGACCACTAAGATCACTGTGTCCAACCATCATCAGTCTCAACCAAGCCTGGTGCTAAACCATGTCCCGCAGCACCACATCTGCTTAAACATTTTCACAGGTGCTGATTCAACCACCTGCCTGGTAGGGTCTTTTTGCATAGAAAAGAGCAGAAATCAGAGCCAGCTGAAAGGGTAGCAGGAAAAAGTGTTGCTGAGCAATGGGAGGAAGGTCAGCAGCCTCAAAAAGAGGAGCAGAGAGGCACTGGGACTAGGAGCAAAGTGGTGACATGCTGCCCTGAGAATCCAGTTTGGATACTGGAAGAAATCAAAGGGGCCCCTTCCCATCTAAGGCATTCTGTGAATCTATGGACTGTGCTGCACTGATCTGCAAGGGATATGAGATGTGAAGCCTCCAACGATCCAAAGGCCACAAGCCATGACTTGCTTGTGAGCAGAGCAGGAATAGAATCATGGAATCATCAGGGCCGGGAGGGACCTGAAGGGTCATCCAGTTCCAACCCCCCTGCCATGGGCAGGGACACCTCCCACTAGCCCAGGTTGCTCAAGCCTCATCCACCCTGGCCTTGAACACTTCTAGGGGAAGGAGGCATCCACAACCTCCCTGGGCAACCTATTCCAGTGTCTCCCCACCCTCACTGTAAAAGATTGACAGGGAGAAAGTAAAAGCAGGAGACAGAAAGAACTGCTTGGTGTTACTGAGAAGCATAAACACTCTGCTTCTGTTAGCTGTTGCTTCAAAGGCAGCCTGCTGTGAAAAAGAGAAATCATCTTCTCCAAAACAAAGCTGCCCTCACGCCCCTCAAGTTCACCACGAGCATCAGCTCTGGGTTTCTTCTTTGCTGTTGTGTGCTCTTTGATCTCCAGGCTTGCAAAAGAATGGGAGAGTGATGGGGCTGCTTTATCCTGAAACAGTAGCTGAGGAAAAGAGCTCCTTCAACACATGGAGGAGAGAAAACAGAGAGACTGCAAAGAGGAAGCTGCTGCAACACCACCTGCTTGTGGACTTTGCTTTTTACACATTAGGTTGGGACAGTGAAGCTGTTTACAAGAGATACTGGAAGTAAAATCCCATGAGGTTCAGTAAGGCAAAGTGCAAGGTTCTACACCTAGGTCAGGACAATCCTCAATATCAGTGCAGCCTAGGGGGTGGTGAGATTGAGAGCAGCCCTGCAGAAAAAGACTTGTAGGTGCTGGTGGGTGAGAAGCTGGACAGGAGCCAGCAATGGGCACTTGCAGCCCAGAAGGCTAATGGCAGCCTGAGCTGCATCAAAAGCAGCATGGCCAGAAGTAGAGAGAGGAATCCTGCCCCTCTGCTCTGCTCTGGAGAGACCTCCCTTGCACTGCTGTGAACAGCTCTGGAGCCCTCAACACAGGAAGGACATGGACCTGATGGAGAGAATCCAAAGGAGGGCCTTGAAAATGATCAGGGGGCTGGAGCAGCTCTGCTATGGGAGAGGCTGAGGGAGCTGGGCTTGTTCAGCCTGGAGAAGAGAAGGCTCCAGGGAGACCTTAGAGCAGCCTGCCAGTACCTGGAGTGGGCTACAAGAAGGCTGCAGAGGGACTGTTTGCAAAGGCTTGCAGGGACAGGACAAGGGCAATGGTTTGAAATGAGAGCAGAGCAGATTGAGACTGGATGTTAGGAGCAAGGTCTGCCTGGAGAAGAGAAGGCTCCAGGGACACCTAAGAGCAGCTTTCCTGTAGCTGAAGGGGTCCTGCTTGCAGAATCTTTACTTCCTGCATGCAGTCAGATGCTGAGCTGCATCCTTGTTTCTCCAGCAGTGTTTGGTGACAATCCTGTATGTGTAAGGTCTAGGAGAAGACAGACTGGGGTTGCTCTCCAGTCAGGTATAGCTGCAGAACTCCCCTAGTGTGAGCCTGTCTTCAGCTTGTAAAATCAGGTTGCCTGCCAATCTGTAGTAATGCTGTCAGCAGAGACAAAAGGCAGAAAGCTGAGCCTCCAGTGGAGAGCTGACAAGAGGCCAGGTACTCAAATCAAGCCTCATTATCCCATTTCTTTCAAGACACTCATCATTTCCTTTATCATGTTCTGATTTCCCATAATGGGGATTAATTTGGCTTCCAGGCTGCCTTACACCGCGCTGCTGTGCACACAAAGGGCTTGTTGTAAGAGCTTCTGAAGCACCTGAGTTCAGGCAGAGGTCAGGAGACACAAACTGGGAGCAAAACGGGAAAAGGAAAAGGTTTCAAGGCACTCTCAAGCAACTCCAGATGCCACTCTTGGCTTGGCTCTGAGGTCTCCTCGGGATATGGGTGTCTGGTTTGTGTGGGAAAATCTGAGGAGTCAGAACAGGACATGGGGATGGTGCAGAGGGGGCAGAGGAGGCCATCAAGATGGTCAGAGGTGCCCCTGTTCCCCTGTGGGGACAGCTTGTGAGAGCAGGGGCTGATCAGCCTAGAGGAGAGAAGGCTCCAGGGAGACCTTAGAGCAGCCTCCCAGTACCTGAAGGGGCTACAAGAAAACTGGGGAGGGACTTCTGACAGGGGCTGGGAGCGACAGGATGAGAGGGAATGGTTTTAAACTTGAGGAGGAGAGATTTAGACTGGGGATTAGGAAGAAATTCTTGACAGTGAGGGTGGGGAGACACTGTAACAGGTTGCCCAGAGAGGTTGTGTCCAGAGAAGGGCAACAAGACTGGTGAAGGGCCTGGAACACAAACCCTATGAGAGGCTGAGGGAGCTGGAGTTGTTTAGCCTGGAGAAAAGGAGGCTCAGGGCAGAGCTCATTGCTGTCTACAGCTACTTGAAGGGAGGCTGTAGCCAGGTGGGGGGTGGCCACTCCAACCTAGCACCCAGCACTATCCAATCAACCAGACCATGGCACTAAGTGCCTCAGCCAGGCTTTGCTTGAGCACCTCCAGGCACAGTGCCTCCACCACCTCCCTGGGCAGCCCATTCCAATGCCAATCACTCTCTCTGCCAACAGCTTTCTCCTAACATCCAGCCTAGACCTCCCCTGGCACAACATGAGATTGTGTCCCCTTCTTCTATTGCTGGTTGCCTGTCAGCTTCCACCCATTGCCTCTTGTCCTGTCCTCAGGCATCACCCAGCAGAGCCTGGCTCCAGCCTCTTGGCACTCAGCCTGCACACCTTTATAAGCACTGATGAGGTCACCTCTACATGTGTTGTCCCTCAGCAGTTCTGGTTTGCCCACCTGTGCTCACCTCTTCCCCTCTCCTTTAGACTGCCACCCTTCCTGCCAGCAGTGCGTGGCCAACCTGCGGGACACCGGCAGCGTCTGCCTGCGGTGCCAGAGCCTCCCACACCTGCTCCTGGGGGATCGCTGCCTTCCCCACTGCCCTCTGGGATACTACGTGGACAGTGGCTCCTGCAAACGTGAGTAGGCCCTGCACATGCCTCAAGGAACTGCAGCCTTGCAAGGTATCAGTCAGAAGGAGGAAACTCTTCTCCATCGGGGTGGTGAGGCACTAGAATGGTGTTCTCAGAAACCTTGTGGAGGCTCCAAGCCTGAAGGTGTTCAAAGCCAGGTTGGATGGAGCCTTGAGTAACCTGGAGGAGGTGTACCTGCCCATGGTAGAGGGGCTGGAACCAGGTTGGTCTAGAAGGGGCAATGGCATCCTGGGCTGCATCAAAGAGTGGGGCCAGAAGGTTGAGGGCTGATTCTGGCCCTCTGGTGAGACCTCACAAAGAGTAGTGTATCCAGGTTGAGAGAGATGGTTCTGGCCCTCTGCTCTGGTGAGACCTCACAAAGAGCAGTGTATCCAGGTTGAGAGAGATGGTTCTGGCCCTCTGCTCTGGTGAGACCTCACAAAGAGCAGTGTATCCAGGTTGAGAGAGGTGGTTCTGGCCCTCTGCTCTGGTGACACCTCACAAAGAGTAGTGTATCCAGGTTGAGAGAGATGGTTCTGGCCCTCTGCTCTGGTGAGACCTCACAAAGAGCAGTGTATCCAGGTTGAGAGAGATGGTTCTGGCCCTCTGCTTTGGTGAGAGCTCACCTGCAGTGCTGCATCCAATTCTGGGGTCCTCAGCACAGAAGGGCATGGACCTGCTGGAGTGTGTTGAAGCCCAATCTGTCTGGTATTGCAGTGCAGGAGGGAAAAATTGAGACAAGAAATCAGAGTCACAGCCTCACAGCATTTCTTAGATTGGAAAAGACCTTCAGGATCACCCAGTCCAATCATTAGTTTCACACCGACAAGTCCTTGACTAAACCAAATCCCTCAGCACAACATCTAAGCACTATGAAGTGCTGTGGTTGGAAAGGACCACCAGGATCATCCAGTCCAACTTTCATCCCAGCATCCTTCATCACTATCCCATAGCCTCAAGTGCCACATCCACTCTCCTCTTAAACACCTCCAGGGATGGCGACTCCACCACCTCCCTGAGCAGCCTGTTCCAGTGCCTGACCTCCTGCTCAGTAAAGAACTTCCAACATCCAACCTAAACCTCCCCTGACACAACTTGAGGCCATTTCCTCTTGTCCTATCCTTAGTAATTGGGGAGTAATTAGAATGAAGGTGTAGAAGCTCCTTCTGCAGGATGTGGCTTTTCCTCATTGCAGCCCAAGTGCTGGCTCATGTTGCAGAGCCTCTCTCAGGGAGCTGTGTGTTTATTTACCTGGCTGAGACCAACCTCAGAGACATCTGAAATATTCTCTCTGTCATTTAACTGGAAAGACCTTTGAGAGAGAGAGAGATTTTTGCCTGCCAGGAAATGTAAGCCTAGGGATAACATTTCTTCCCTTTGGTCCAGAGGTTCCATTTCAAAGAAGTTCTGCATTACTCAGCCTGTGCCAAACTCCTTTTACATTGGGGGCTGCCTTTGAAGATCTCCAGCTTAGCATCATGCAGTCACAGCTCTGATTTCTTTGCCTGCTCTCACTCGTGATTAATTTGGCCTGACAGGTGTAATGATGGCATCAGTCTTTAGGTAAAGACCTGTCAAGGCATAAACCAGACTAATAATTTTGTGTGCACCCTTTGGAAAAATTAATAGGATGCATTGGCCTCATCCCCTGTGGTGTTTTAAACCTCTGCAGGCAGGCTAAGAAGCACAAGAAGTGGGAGACAAAGGGATGGGTGTAAAACTTCAGGGATGTGTGGAGCTCTGAGGTGGTTCCTAAGCAGATCTAAACAGACCAGGTGCATCAGGCTAAGGAGGATCTGAGCTAAAAGTAGTTGGGAGAAAGCATGAAAGGGAGGTAGAGAGAAGTGCTTGCTCTTTTTGCCCTTTTCTGATAAGCAGGGCTTGGCCAGAGATCTGTAGAGTTGTTCTTCAGGGGAAGGGAATGTTGAGGAGAAGAGGAATGGGTAAAAAGAGAGGGGAAGAAGAGGAGAGGAGAGGAGAGGAGATGGGAGGGGAAAGGAGGAGAGAGTTGGAGAGGGAAAAGAGAGGGAGGAGGGAAAAAGAGTAAGAAGAGGGGAAGAGGAGAGAGCTGATGTGCATGGCACCCGCGATACAAATAAATCCATTCAGTCTGAGCACCACTTAAGGACTTAGGCTTTGTAGGAACTTTTGGTGCTTGTCCCACCACGCTCAGCCTCTGGGAGTGCTCCTGCTGAACCTTGTGAAGCTTGCTGGCAGATTTGCTTTTCCTTGGACACAAACTTTTGCTCTTGCTGTCCCTGCAGGGTGTCACCCCTCCTGTAAAACCTGCACCGCCGGGGGTCCTTTCTCCTGCTCCTCCTGCAACACCAGCCTGGTCCTGTCCCACACCAGCATGTGTGTGCCAGCCTGTTCCCCAGGCTACTACAGGGACGACAGGCAGACCTGCAAACGTGAGTGCCTCACTCCAAGCTATATCTCCTTTCCACAGAGCATTCACCAACGTGTCCTTTCTTGTTCCTTTGCTTGCTGTGCCTCTTGCCAGGAAAAGAAAGACCTCAAGTGCCTGAGGATTGGATGTGAGCTGACAGAGGTGATTAGCTGCCTTAGAAACAGAGCCTACAGCCTGCTTCAAAGTGGAGCACAGTTGCACTTTTGTTGCTGACTTCAAAGCCAAAGCGGCTTTTGTCCCTAGGAAATGTCTGCAGGAGGGTTTGTGTGGGCTTCCTTGTTGTCTGGATGAAGTGGCCAAAACTATTGATGGATAAAACTTGACAAGTTCAGGGCAACTTAAATCAATTCTTACTAGAGCAATCCCCCTCCCCATTGCACAACCTGCCACTCAGGCTGTAGCATTTTGCCTGCATTTTGCCAGGTGAGAAACCACAAATGATCAGGGTGCAGCTTGGTAGGTTGTGCTTCTCTCATTTCAAACCTTTGCTCCACATCCTGTCCCTGCAGGCCTTTGCAAACAGTCCCTCTGCAGCCTTCTTGTAGCCCCTTCAGATACTGGAAGGCCTTCACCAGGTCTCCCTGGAGCCTTCTCTTGTCCAGGCTGAACACCCCAGCTCCCTCAGCCTGTGCTCATAGCCCCCTGATCATTTCCCTTTATTTATTCTGTTCACTCAGGCCCTGACATCAGACTCTACTCCTCACATACTTATTGCTACAGTCTGGGGACAGAGTGGCTGAGAGCAGCCAGGCAGAGAGGGACCTGGGGGTACTGGTAGAGAGTAGCAGAACGTGAGCCAACAGTGTGCCCAGGTGGGCAGGAGAGCCAATGGCATCCTGGCCTGGATCAGGAGCAATGTGGCCAGCAGGACAGGGGAGGTTATTCTGCCCCTGTACTCAGCACTGGTCAGGCCACACCTTGAGTACTGTGTCCAGTTCTGGGTTCCCCCATTCAAGAGAGATATTGAGGTGCTGGAAGGTGTCCAGAGAAGGACAAAGAAGCTGGTGAGGGGCCTGGGGCACAGCCCTGTGAGGAGAGGCTGAGGGAGCTGGGGGTGTGCAGCCTGCAGAAGAGGAGGCTCAGGGCAGAGCTCATTGCTGTCTGCAGCTCCCTGAAGGGAGGCTGTAGCCAGGTGGGGTTGGGCTCTGCTGCCAGGCAAGCAGCACCAGAAGAAGGGGACACAGTGTGAAGTTGTGGCAGGGGAGGTCTATGCTGGATGTTAGGAGGAAGTTGTTGCCAGAAAGAGTGATTGGCATTGGAATGGGCTGCCCAGGGAGGTGGTGGAGTCACTGTGCCTGGAGATGTTGAAGCCAAGCCTGGCTGAGGCACTTAGTGCCATGGTCTGGTTGACTGGCCAGGGCTGGGTGCTAGGTTGGCCTGGATGAGCTTGGAGCCTGCTTGATTCAATGATTGGGCTTAATGTTCTAAAATGCAAAATTACATGACCCAGGAACATAAAAAAGGTGGGGGGAAAGCCCTGTTTGAATTGACCCAGTGTAACACCCCCTGCTATGAATGAGTGAGTTTGGTGGCTCTGCACCTAAACACTCAGGTTTCACTAAGCCCCCATCTAAATTATGCTGATTTATGGTTAAAGAACTCAGCTGCACTGCACTCAGAGCAGGTATCAGTGTCACCCTATCTAGGCCAAAATAGCTTTCCTTATGAGATCCTGGAGGAGGAAGCTGCTGTGGTTGTCAGCTTTACCTGCTTTTTGGTGATGTATTTGCTTCTCTTCTAAGTCTGATTTCCATCCTCACAGCAGAAATGGGAGACCCCTTGCAGAAGTTCAAAGAAATAGGGGGAAAACTTTGTACCATTCTTCCACCAACAGGAAAAGGGTGGGGGTGGGGGGGAAAGCTATTAAGTAATAATAATAAGAAAGGAGGAACAGAAAAACAGACAATCAGGGGATTCTTACTGTCCTGGCTAGATTCCTACAAGCTCCTCAAGATGTTCACTGCAGTCTGGATTCTCTCACTGCTAACTACACCACAATCCCTCCCTCCCTAATTAAAATGCCCCTTTCCAATGAGACCTTTCCTATTTCTAGCTCCTGGACATCATGGTCCAAAAAGAATGTTCCTGAAAACTGTAACCTCCCTGGACAACCTGTTCCTGTGTCTCACCACTCTCACTGTAAATGTGAACCTGAGCTGTTCTGGGCCTGCTCACTAAATTATTCTCCCTCTGTCTGTGATGTTCCTGGGCAGACTCAGGTTGCATCGGGTTGGAAGAGGCCCTCAAAGGGCCTCTTGACATTGGTTGCCCAGGGAGGATGGGGGTGCTCCCTTCCTGGAGGTGTTCAAGGCCAGGCTGGATAAGGCCTTGAGCAATCTGGGCTAACAGGAGGTGTCCCTGCAATGGCAGGGTTTGGAACTGAGTCACAGGATCACAGGATGTTAGGTGTTGGAAGGAACCTCCATAGATCATCAAGTCCAATCCCCTGCCAGAGCAGGACCATAGAATCTAGCACAGGTTGCACAGGAATGCATCCAGACAGGACTTGAAAGTCTCCAGAGAAGGAGACTCCACAACCTCTCTGGGCAGCCTGTTCCAGTGCTCTGTGACCCCTACAGGAAAGAAGTTTTCCCTCATGTTGAGGTGGAACTTCCTGTGCTGTAGTTTGCCCCTTGTCCTGTCACAGGGCACAACTGGTTGGTTGTCCCCTCCCTCTTGACCCCAGCTCTCAGATATTTATAAATGCTCATTAGATCCCCTCTAACTCTTCTCTTCTCCAGAACAAAAAGCCCCAGGTCCCTCAGCCTCTCCTCACAGGGCAGTGCTCCAGCCCCTTCATCATCTTCATAGCCCTCCCTTGGACTCTTTCAAGTATATCCCTGCCCCTGGATGATCTTTCAGGTCCCTTTCAACCCAACCCATTGTGTGAGTCTGTGATTTTGGCTTTGGTAGCTCAAATGCTTTTTACAAGCAAATTCAACTGTCCAAATTGCTGTGGCAGAGGAGCTGTAACTAGGTGAGTTTCAAGGCCCCTTCCAACCTAAACCATTCTATAAAGCTATGAAATAAAATCATAGAATTCTCTGCTTGGAAAAAAAAAACTTGAAGATGGTCAAGTTCAACCATAATGACTTTAATATCCTTACTGCAAACAGCTTTTAAAGAAAGCTTAATGTTTAAGAGAAAGCTTCATTTGTAGTCCTTGTGGCAGGAAACTCAAGGCCAAGAGTGTTAGTGAATTGGATTTTTGTCATTCCAAGTGTCACTTGTGCCTTTGCAAGTGAAGTGCTGCTGATAAGCCACCTAGATAGAAACTCTCCCAGGCTGCTAAAAAAAAACCCACCACTTAGAAGGAATGAGAATTGTTTGAGTGGAGGCTGGCTGTGAGGCTGACAAAATTTGGTCCCTCTTCAACCTTTGTTTGAGCCCCACAGCACTTTTGAGGAACTCAGGGATTGGAGTGAAGTCCAGAGAGGTGCTGAGTGCTTGTTGTAGGCTCTTAAGGTAGTTTTAACCTCAACACACTGGCTGAGGGAGCAGTGCAAAGCTTCGTGAGTTCTTTGTAGTTCTAAAAGTGCTGATATGGAGCCATGTTGATAAGCCAAGCAGGCTGGATTGATTGCAGATCAGTTGTTTGCTTCCTGCTCTGGCCTGCCTCCAGCAGTAACCTGACTTCTGTAGACTCAGACCTCACATGCAGTTGTAGAATGGGTTGGGTTGGAAGGGACTCTCTAAGGGGAGGTTGGGCAAAATCATAGAACCAAGCAGGATGGAAGAGACCTCCAAGCTCATCCAGGCCAACCTAGCACCCAGCCCTAGACAATCAACCAGACCATGGCACTAAGTGCCTCAGCCAGGCTTTGCTTCAACACTTCCAGGCACAGAGACTCCCCCACCTCCCTGGGCAGCCCATTCCAATGCCAATCACTCTCTCTGACAACAACTTCCTCCTAACATCCAGCCTAGACCTCTCCTAGAACAACTTGAGACTGTGTCCCCTTCTTCTGTTGCTGGCTGCCTGGCAGAAGAGACCAACCCCACCTGGCTACAGCCTCCCTTCAGGTAGTTGTAGACAGCAATGAGGTCGCCCCTGAGCCTCCTCTTCTGCAGGCTGCACACCCCCAGCTCCCTCAGCCTCTCCTCACAGGGCTGTGCTCCAGGCCCCTCACCAGCTTCATTGCCCTTCTCTGGACACATTTCAGTACCTCAGCATCCCTTTTGAATTGAGGAGCCCATGACCTTAGAGAGTCTCTTCCAACCCAATGCAATCTGTGAATCTGTGAATTTATCCTCAGTACAGAACTGACCTTGGGCAAAGATTCTGACTCCATGTGGATTTAGAGACACTCAGGAGCCTTTGCCATCATTGTCCTTGCTAGCAGAGCAGCTGCAGTTGTTTGGAGAAAGCCAAAGGGGAACCTCCATGAGTTTCCTGCATTATTCCTGTACTATTTCATCTCCCAGAATCAGAACTTCTCAGTGCATAGCAAAGGGCTGGGAAATATTTCTCAGTCTTTCCTAGTGCATTGCTGTTAACTCTTGTTGTGAGTTAGCCAACAGCTCTGCCATCACCACTGAGCACTCTTGGCTGCTAGCACAACCTCCTCAGAAATTTAGAACCTGGACATCAAAGACAGGAGTTGAAATCCTCTGCACCTCTGGACTTTAGTCCTTAATTCAGTAAATCCTCAGATGATTTTGTTTTCTCTTGGCATCTTGATTTGCTCCCCAGAGCTCCAAAATGTCACACAGAGTGGAAACACTAAGGTGGAAACATTAAGTGAAGTTAAATGGTCTTTTGATCCCACCAAAGTTTAGTGTATGGATTGCAGGAATCTGCCATGGGCTCCAAATGTGTGTAGTTCACACATTTCTCTTTTTCTTGATTCCTAGACTCCAGAAAAAGAGAGATAGGGAAAGTTCTTGCTTGGGGATATGAATTCAAGGTCAGCAATGAAGGAAAAGAGATAGGGAAAGTTCTTGCTTGGGGATATGAATTCAAGGTCAGGAATGAAGAAAAAGAGAGATAGGGAAAGTTCTTACTTGGGGATCTGAAATCAAGGTCAGGAATGAAATAAAAAGAGAGATAGGGAAAGTTCTTGCTTGGGGATATGAATTCAAGGTCAGGAATGAAGGAAAAAGAGAGATAGGGAAAGTTCTTGCTTGGGGATGTGAATTCAAGGTCAGGAATCAAGAAAAACAGGGGAAGAAAGTTCTTATTTGGGGATCTGAATTCAAGGTCAGGAATGAAGAAAAACAGAGACAAGGAAAGTTCTTACATGGGGATCTGATTTCAAGGTCAGTGTTTTACCCTGCCCTGTCCAGAGGAGAGTAAGAAGCAGTGTGAGGAGGCCTAGCAGTCTGTTCCAAATGGCAGAAGGAGGTTTTATACAGTTCAGAGGCTGTGGAGAGGAACAGCAGAAGGAAAACCTCTGAAATCCCCACAGGTGTCTCTCAAAGAGGAGAAGAGGAGTACCAAGGCTACAGGATAACAGCGTTTGTACTCATCCAGTTGGCAGCTGCCCCAGTAGTTGCAGGGCAGTTCAACTTACTTGCTTTGCCTTCATCTCTTCCCACAGCTTGCAACAAGCAGTGCCTGAGCTGTGAGTCAGCCACCAGCTGCACATCCTGCAGAGACCCAGCTAAGGTCCTGCTGTTTGGAGAGTGCCAGGCTGAGAGCTGTGCTCAGCAGTACTACCTGGAGCTTTCCAGCAAGACTTGCAAAGGTAACAAACACATCTGTGCCTTAAGAAAACCATCCTTGTGAGTGCCTTGGCTGAAAATCTGTTCCATGGCAGCAGGATCTGTGTTAAATAAATCTGGGGGGGCAAAAAGGGTAGAAATTGTTCAGCTGCAGCTCCCACTTTGTGAGGCTTTTAGTTAGTGAGGCTTTTAGAGTGGTTGTCTCTTTTTTTTTTCCCAGCAGTCTGCTGTCACATACTTGAGGCTCTGAGTGAAACCAGATTACTGCAAATCCTTCTCTTGTAAATGATTTAGTAAGTGAGCCAGCAAACTTTGCAAGGGTCAAGGCCAGCAATTCATTTAGTCGTGGGTCAGCTGAATAATGAGAGAGCTCAATCTTTTTTAGTGTGCTTATGGGGCCTCGTGTGCTTTACCTGCTTCTCTCTGGCTTATTAAGTCCTGCAGCACTGGATGGCTGCAGAAACAACAGTTTGGAGGCATTTTGAAGACACATGACTTGAAAGAGTTCCAGAACTCCCAAGGAGAGTGTTCTGTAATGGAAAGAAGTGAGGATAATGTGGTGAGACACTGGAAGAGGTTGTGGATGCCCCCTCCCTGGAGGTGTTGAAGGCCAGGATGGATCAGGACTTGAGCAACCTGAGCTAGTGGGAGGTGTCCCTGCCTATGGGATCAGGGGATCTTCAAGGTCCCTTCCAACCCAAACCATCCTATGCATCCATAATGTGGCTTTATTGCAGCTAATACCAGGATGTAAGACCAAGACCTGTTGCTCAGTGTTCACATCTAGCTGCCTCTCTCAGTACTTAGCTCTCCTTAACATTGCACTTCCTCACAGAGGTGACACTGGAACAGGTTGTGGATGCCCCCTCCCTGGAGGTGTTGAAGGCTAGGATGGATCAGGACTTGAGCAACCTGAACTAGTGGGAGGTATCCCTGCCTATGGGATGAGGGTATCTTTAAGGTCCCTTCCAACCCAAACCATCCTATGCATCCATAATGTGGCTTTATTGCAGCTAAGACCAGGATGTAAGACCAAGACCTGTTGCTCAATGTTCACTTCTAGCTGCCTCTCTCAGTACTTAGCTCTCCTTAACACTGCACTTGCTCACAGAGGTGACACTGACTGGTGCTGAAGGTGTTGGAATGAGGCAAGATTCATGTCCTGCCTTTGTCTTGGACCTGCTGCATGGACTGAAGTAGTTCAGCTCACCTCAGTGAGTCTTTGTTTCCCCCTATCTGGCTCTTGCCCACTTGTCTGCCTCGTCAGCCAAGTCAACCAGCAACAGAACAAGGGGACACAGTCTAAAGCTGTGCCAGGGGAGGTCTAGGCTGGATGTTGGGAGGAAGTTGTTGTCAGAGAGAGTGATTGGCATTGGAATGGGCTGCCCAGGGAGGTGGTGGAGTTGCTGTCCCTGGAGGTGTTGAAGAAAGGCCTGAATGAGGCACTTAGTGCCATGGTGCAGTTGATTGCCCAGGGCTGGGTGCTAGGTTGGACTGGATGATCTTGGAGGTCTCTTTCACCCTGGTTGATTCAATGATTCTATGATTCTATGTCTGTCACTAATTGCTGATATGGACACCACCCCCACCTAAGAAACAAACAGGAGTGTTGGCATCCTGAGGAGTCCTTGGGCATTGTTGGGACCTTGTTCACAGGTTGTTAGGGGCTGGAAGGGACCTCTGGGGATCATCAAGTCAATGTTGAAGGCTGGAGAGGAGATAGTACAAGGGCATGTGAAGGCAGATTTGATGCCACCCACATCTGGTGTGTTTCTGGGCAGTGGGCATTCCAGAGGGACATTTGGACTCTGAATAACAATACTTTCATGGCATCATAGAATGGCTTGAGTGGGAAGGGACCTTAAAGACCATCCAGTTGCAACCCCTTGACATGGGCAAGGACACCTCCCACTAGCCCAGGCTGCTCAAGGCTTCATCCAACCTGACTTTGAACTCTTCTGGAGATGAGGTATCCACAGCTTCTCTGGGCAACTCATTCCAGTGTCTCAGCACCCTTATAGTAAAGAACTTAAACCTTCCATTTCCTCTTCTTTTGGCCAGAGTCCTTTGAAAGCAGGAGGATGACAAGGTGAGGTGGTCGACTGCTAATGAGCAAGGAGCTCCATGCTGGCAGAAAAGAAGCAGAGCTCTTTATGGGGTCAAGCCAGGCTTTAGAGGCAACAAAACTCTGCCAGTGGTAGCAGGTCTGAACACTGAACAAGAGCCAAGCCTGCTCACACATGTTTAGAACATGTTAAATCCAAGAGGGGGGGAACAAAAACCCAACCCATGTCTTGAGTGAGTCGCCCAGCACAAACTGTACTTCATCTTACAGTGTTCTTAACAGTATTTACTCTGCTCTTTGCTTCCCAGAGCCTGTAGAGCCCTACCTGTCTGGGGTGAGCACCCCAGAAAGAGCTGCTCTGCACTGACATGTTTTTTTCTCTTCTAGAGTGTGACAGGAGCTGTAATGCTTGTAAAGGTCCCCAGAGCACTGACTGCCTGCAGTGCACGGAGGGCTACGTTCTCCATGGAGGAGCTTGTGTGGAGCAGTGCCCTGCAGCTTTCTACAAGGAAGCAGACACTTGCCAGAGTGAGTTCTGTCTTCAGCTTTACTCCTAATCACTGCTGCCAACAGGTTTCCCTACTGCTGGCCATTTTGTGCACACCTCTTTTTGGAAGGCACCTTAAAGATTACCCAGTCCCAACCCCCTGCCGTGGGCAAGGACACCTCCCACTAGTCCAGGTTGCTCAAGGCCTCAGCCACCCTGGCCTTGAACACCTCTAGGGAGGGGACATCCACAGCCTCTCTGGGCAACCTGTGCCAGTGTCTCCCCATCCTTTCTGTTAAGAATTTTTTCCTTATCTCCAGTTTCAATCTCCCCTTGTCCAGCTCAAAGCCATTGCCTCTCATCCTGTCACTCTTAAGCCCTTGTCAAAAGTCCCTCTCCAGCTCTCCTGCAGCCTGGCTGCAGAGAAGGCTGCTCTGAAGTCTCCCTGGAGCCTTTTCTTCTCCAGGCTGGACAGCCCCAACTGTCTTAGCCTGTCCTTGTGGGAGAGGTGTCCCAGCCCTCTAATGGTCTTTGTGACCTTCTCTGGACCCTCTCCAACGAATCCCTCTCCTTCCTG
This sequence comes from Pogoniulus pusillus, assembly GCF_015220805.1. Classification (NCBI taxonomy): domain Eukaryota; kingdom Metazoa; phylum Chordata; class Aves; order Piciformes; family Lybiidae; genus Pogoniulus; species Pogoniulus pusillus. Next base: position 8,253,170 of record NC_087273.1, read on the forward strand.
TGCAGGAGACTCCAGAGCTGGATGCAGTGCTCCAAGTGGGGTCTCACAAGAGCAGAGGGGCAGAATCCCCTCCCTTGACCTGCTGCCCACACATCTGCAATCCCACCACTACAACATCTTCAACTACAACCTCACCTTGAAAACAGTGTGGCGCTGAACTCTTTACTTATGGCTTTTAGGGTGTGATCAGCACTGCCTGAGGTGCCAGCAAGCAGCAGAGTGCAGCCTTTGTGAGGCCCCATTTTTCCTCTTGGACACTCACTGTGTGCAGAAGTGTGGGAAGAGATTTTATGCAGACCAGGCTCAGAGGAAGTGCAGAGGTAAGCAAAGCAAGCATGGGGTGGTGGGGAGGGCCCAGGGTTGTTGTCCAGGTTCTGTAGCCTGCTTTGTCCTTCCAAAGCTGGGCTGAAGAAGGACTCACTGGATTAAACTTGCTGTTGAAGTCATGCAGCCAACTGAGAATTAGCTGCCAGGCTCTATCTGCATTTACACCTGCCCAGTTCATAGCTTCATGGAGTAGTTTGGGTTGGAGGTACATTAAAGATCATCCTGGTTCCAACCCCACTGCCATGGGCAGGGACACTTTCCACAAGACCTGGCCTTGAACATCTCCAGTTTGTTCCAGGGGGTAGTTCAGGAGAAATGAGAGTCAGAGTAGATGGCTGCTGGTGTGACTCTATACCAAATAAAACAAATATGAACCCCAGATCTTCAGAAAGATTGCAGTTGTATTTCTGGGTTAGCAGGCTGTGCAGGACAAGTCCTCTGAAGGACTTGAGGCCTTGAGCAACCTGCTCAGCAATGTGCCCAGGTGGCCAAGAGAGCCAGTGGCATTCTGGCCTGGATCAGGAACAGCAGGACAAGGGAGGTTATTCTTCTCTTGTACTCAGCACTGCTCAGGCCACACCTTGAGTCCTGTGTCTAGTTCTGGGCTCCTCAATTCAAGAGAGATGTTGAGGTACTGGAATGTGGCCAGAGAAGGGCAACAAGGCTGGTGAAAGGCCTGGAACCCAAACCCTATGTGGAGAGGCTGAGGGAGCTGGGGATGTGCAGCCTGCAGAAGAGGAAGCTCAGGGATGACCTCATTGCTGTCTACAGCTACCTGAAGGGAGGCTGTAGCCAGGTGGGGTTGGTCTCATCTGCCAGGCAAGCAGCAATAGAACAAGGGGACACAGTCTCGAGGAGCAGGCTGCCCAGAGAGATTGTGGCGTCTCCTGCTCTGGAGGCTATCAAGACCCACCTGGATGTGTTCCTGTGTGACCTGTCCTGGGTGATGCTGCTCTGGCAGGGGGATTGGCCTAGATGACCTCCAGAGGTCCCTCCCAACCCCTGCCATTCTGTGCTTTCAATCCAATTCAGCTTGTCCTCCTGGATGCTTGGAGTGTGACAGTGACAGCCAGTGCCACCTTTGTGACAGCACCACCTTTCTGAAGAGGAAGATTTGTGTTTCTGCTTGTGGCCAGGGTTTCTATGGCAATGCTTGGACCAGAAAGTGTGAAGAAGGTAAGTGTCTCATGAAAAAGCAGCCAAGCTGGCAAGCTTGCAGCAGATTGTCAGGCCAGGAAGAGCACCCATTCAGCAGCACGTTTGCAATGCAGGTTTGTGCTGGCTGTTGAAAGGTGGCAGCTTTTGGTGCTTATCCATGGTTTTCCAGGTGATGTTACCTAGGGAGGCATGGAAGCACATCTTCCCAGGCACAGGATGGTTTATCACCTGTAAAAACTCATCTCAGGGGAAAGATTTCTTGAGCTTCACCATGATTACAAGATCTTGGTGCTCTCAGGTGCACTACCTGAAGGGAGGCTGTAGCCAGGTGGGGTTGGGCTCTTCTGCCAGGCGAGCAGCACCAGAAGAAGGGGACACAGTCTCAAGTTGTGCCAGGGGAGGTCTAGGCTGGATGTTAGGAGGAAGTTGTTGTCAGAGAGAGTGATTGGCATTGGAATGGGCTGCCCAGGGAGGTGGTGGAGTCACTGTCCCTGGAGGCGTTGAAGCCAAGCCTGGCTGAGGCACTTAGTGCCATGGTCTGGTTGACTGGATAGGGCTGGGTGCTAGGTTGGGCTGGCTGAGCTTGGAGGTCTCTTCCAACCTGGTTGATTCTATGATTGATTCCCTTCTTCTACATGGAGATTTGGCAGGCCATCTGCAGGGCAGGGCAGTGTGTGTTGGCTTTCAGCTTTGTGATGGGGAACTCAGCATGGGAAGTGTCTTTCCCAAACCCCTCAAGATCAGAGTGGGCATTGGGATGGGTTGAAAATCTTCTCGAGGTGGTGGTTGTCCACCCTAGGTCAGTATTGAACAGGGCATTGTGAGGATCTGCTCTGTTACCCAAAGGATGACAGTGCCAGACAAGATGCTGATGCAGCCTGTGGCTCTCCCCCATGCAGTGATACTTTTCCCTTCTTCAGCCAGCAAACGTCCCTTGAGCTTGCACACCAACAGGACCCTCACAGTAGGAATTGGTGGAGTGAAGCCCCTGGAGCCCTCCTTGCTGAGCCTGTGCGATCTGGATGGTGCCAGGGACCAGCTCCGGTTGCACCTCCACAGCGCTCCCTCCAACGGCAGGCTGGTGATGGTGCTGGGTGGCAAGGAGCTGCAGCTGCTCAAAGGGGACCACTTCAGCTGCCAGGATGTGAAGGAGAAGAGGATTCGGTTTGTGCACAGCAGAGACAAGTCCAGGTGACTGGGGGAAACTTTTCATCTGAGCTCTTCCAACCTGCTTGATTCCTTGATTCTGTCAGTAGGAAACCAAACTGGTGAGAAGTGGCAGCTCCTGTTCCCCAGTTAGAAAAGTGACATTTTCCTTTGGGCAGAGCACAGCTGACATTTAGAGCTGGCTCTTTGCCTTGGAGGTGCCATCCTGCGTGGGCAGCATTAATTAAGGGGGAAAAGGAGGGGGGCATTATTCCATAGTTAAAGGGGGTTTATTACATGAGTGACTGTTGGAAAACTTCAGAAAGCAAAATGCTATAAAAATATAAATGAGAAACCCTTGAGCTCAAGCTTCTGGCCCTGAGTTGCTCACTTTTGGCTGAGTCTACCAGATTTTTATCATTATCAAGTCCTGCAGGAGCACTTCATCAGTTTCTTTTCTCCTGTGTTTTGGCTTGGTGGGGACTTGTTTAGGAAAGGCCAATTTTCCCTGAAGGTCAGCGATCAACACTTCTTCTCCCATCCTGAGGTGATCAACACTGAAGCATTTTCCACACAGGTAACATTACCAAAGCTTGGAAGCAACCACAAGTTGTGTGCCATGGGGAGCTCTGGTTTCTTGCAGTTGTAACAAAGGAGCTGGGCAGGGATTGAGATGGAGTTCAGGTCAGGCAAATTAGGCTCAACTCTCAGGTGAGAGGCAGCCAAGAGCCTTGTGGAGGCATTGAACTTGGGGTAACTGGAACAGGTTGCCAGGGAGGTTGTGGATGCCCCCTCCCTAGAGGTGTCCAAGGCTGCCTTGGATGAAGCCTTGAGCACCCTGGGCTGGTGAGAGGTGTCCCTGCCCATTGGTGGGGGTTGGAACTGGATGATTTTCAAGGTCCCTTCCAAGCTAAAGCATTCTGTGCTGGTGAGGTGCCTGTGTTCCAGCTGGACCTGCCTACACACCTGCAGCATGTAGACCTTCCACGATAGTTGAGGGTCCATGTTTCCAGTTGAGTCTCCCTGTGTGATTGCTACAGATTCTTAGATCTGCCCCCTGGGGAGGGAAGTGTGAAGAGGGAGTCTCTGCTGCTCACAAACAGGAGGTTTCCAGGCATGAAATGAGCCTGATTTCCTTCACCTCACATTTTTAATCCCAGACTTTGATCAGGAGCAAATTGCCAAGGTTTGGAAGTGCCTAAGAGCTGCTCTTGTGTTTCAGGCTCCATATGTGTTCAGAAATGAGCCTCTCCTTGTCCACAGAGGGCAAAGTGGAACTATAACAGAGCTGCTGCTTGGTGTGAGAGACAGTGACAATCCTCAGGACGTTGTGCTGGTGGTGTTAGAGCCTCCACAGCATGGGCAGCTGAGCAAACCTCCTGGGGACTCAACTTCTGGAACCCAAATATTCCGCCTGGGTGACCTTGCCAGTGGACTGCTGCGTTACACCCACGATGGCTCTGACAGCCAGGATGATGCAGTTCTTTTGCAAGTGACTGATGGTTACCACTTCCAGAACATCCTGCTTCACGTTAAGATTGCTCCCAAGGTAGGTGCTGGGACATAAACCCTTACAGGCAGATTAGAAGGCTGGAGAGATACCATCGTGTCCCTGAGGTGTCACTGCTCCTGAGTTACCGACAGGCTGCAGTCAGAGAGAGGAGAAAGCAGTGGATTGATGGAGTTTTGGAGGGCACCTGAACTTTTTGGGCTGTGACAGAAATGGTTCAGCTCAAATTGTGCAGCTTTGACAATTCAAAATCCACAGTTGTTTGATGAAAAGATATGTCCAGAGCTGCAGGTGAAAGGTTTGCAGGGAAGTGGATTAGATGTTAGGAATAGGTTCTGCACCGTGAGGGTGCTGGAACACTCTGACAGGTTGCTGTGGGAGGGGGCTGAGGCCCCAGCCCTGAGCATCTTCAAGGTCAGCCTTGAGAAGACTCTGAGCAACCTGCCCTAGTGGAGAATGTTCCTGCTGACTGCAGGGAGGTTGGTCTGGATGACCAGGTTGGAGGTGGGAGTTGGTCTCTTCTCCCAGGCACCCAGTGACAGAACAAGAGGATGCAGTTTCAAGCTGTGCCAGGGCAGGTTTAAACTGGATGTTAGGAAGAAGTTCTTCACACAAAGAGTGATTGGCATTGGAATAGGCTGCCCAGGGAGGTGGTGGAGTCCCCATCTCTGGAGGTGTTTAAACAGAGGCTGGATGAGGCACTTGGTGCCATGGTTTAGTTAATTAGAAAGTGTTAGGTGATAGGTTGGACTCAGTGATCTCAAAAGTCTTTCCCAGCCTGGTTAATTCTGTGATAAAGCCTTAAGCAACCAGATCTAGTGGGACCCATGTCAGGGAGGTTGGAACTAGATGACCTTGAAGGTTCCTTCCAACCCAAAACCATTCTATGACTCCATGAGAACATCAGAATCACAACATTTCTTAGGTTGGAAAAGGCCTTCAAGATCATCAAGTCTAATTATTAGTTTCACACTGACAAGTCCTTGACTAAACCAAATCCCTCAGCACCACATCTATGAATTGCTGTGGTTGGACAGGACCACCAGGCTCTTCCCGTCCAACCTTCATCCCAGTATCCTTCATCACTAGCCCATAGCCTCGAGTGCCACATCCACTCTCCTCTTAAACACCTCCAGGGATGGCGACTCCACCACCTCCCTGGGCAGCCTGTTCCAGTGCCTGACCACCTGCTCAGTAAAGAACTTCCTCCCAACATCCAACCTAAACCTCCCCTGATGCAACTTGAGGCCATTTCCTCTTGTCCTGTCAGTAGAAACTGGGGAGAAGAGACCAGCTCCAGCCTCACTACAACCTCCTTTTAGGTAGTTATAGAGGGCAAAAAGGTCCCCTCTCAACCTTCTCTTCTCCAGACTAAACAAACCCAGTTCCCTCAATTCTACAGGGCAAGAATTGGGTCCCAGGGATATGGGTGGAGGAGGCAGAACCATTTCTGGAAGCAGACAACCAGGGCTGGATTCATAAAGGATTTCAGAATACTCTGCTTGACCCTTGCCACTGCAAAGTGTTTCCAGCACTGCAGCGTTGCTTCAGTTAAGCCTTTTTCTGCTGTTCCCCTGCATGCAGAGCAACAGAAGCCCTCAGCTGGTGACAAACTCCCTGGTCTGGGTGCCCCAGGGAGGCATGCTGCAGATCTCCAAGACAATTCTGCAGGCCAAGCTGCCCGGTGCCCGTGACTCCGAGATAACCTTCAGCATCACCAAGGACCAGCCAAGACATGGTAAAGTTCTTTAAGGGTTTTGTGGCCAAAGCCCAGCTGAGGGCCATTGCTTTGCATCCCACGTGTGCCAAGGTGTCTGTCTACTAAAGAATCATATCAGCCAGCTTGGAAGAGACCTCGAAGATCAGCCAGTCCAACCTAGCACCCAGCCCTGGCCAATCAACCAGACCATGGTATTAAGTGCCTCATCCAGGCTTGGCTTCAACACCTCCAGGCACAGCAACTCCACCACCTCTCTGGGCAGCCCATTCCAATGCCAATCACTCTCTCTGACAACAACTTCCTCCTAACATCCAGCGTAGACCTTCCCTGGCACAATTGGGGACCGTGTCCCCGTGTTCTGTTGCTGGTTGTCTGGGAGAAGAGACCAACCCCACCTGGCTACAGCCTCCCTTCAGGTAGTTGTAGACAGCAATGAGGCCTGCCCTGAGCCTCCTCTTCTGCAGGCTGGAGAAAAGTGCAAGGTTGTGCATGCTACAGAGGGGAAAAGATGTTCTTCACAGCCCTAAGGGTTTCTTCTGTGGTCTGCTACCCACAACAAGTAGGTCGTGAGGGAATCACCTGAGGAAATGAGGGAAGCACTTGAGAGAATGAGGATGGTGGCAAAAAACAAAATGATGGAGAAAGACTGAGGTCAAGAAGGTTTAAGGTCAGTGACAGGAATTTAGAACATTGAGACCTTCTAGTGGCCTCCCAGGACCCAAAAGGGGCCTACAAGCATGGCCAGGAAAGGACATTTTACAAGGGCTTGTAGTGATAGGACAAGGGGCAATGTACTGGAGCTTGAGGAGGGCAGATTGAGACTGGAGATTAGGAAGAAATTCTTGAGAGTGAGGGTGGGCAGACACTGGAACAGGTTGTCCGTGGAGGTTGTGGATGTCCCCTCCCTGGAAGTGTTAAAGGCCAGGTTGGATGAGGCAGCCTGGGCTAGTGGGAGGTGTCCCTGCCCATGGCAGGGCATTGGAACTAGATGATCTTGAAGGTCCCTTCCAACCCAAACCATTCTGGGATTCTCTGAGTGTGCTGAGCCAGATCAAATCAGAGGAACCCTTTTAGCAACACTTATGCTAGGGTTTTTTTTTTCCCTTTTTGCTGTGAGGGCAGACTGATTACCACAGGAGCTTCCAGATCCTGATGGATCCACAGCCACTGTTACTTCTGCAGTTTAGAAGAGAACTAATTAATTAGTTTCCCTCCTTTTAGTTTCTTGCAGGTGAATTCTGCCTCCTCATTTTTACAAAGCATTTACATGAAAACAAGAGGCTTTTTTTTCCCCCTGAGGAGCTTCTCTCTTACTGTTTAACCCAGAGCAAAATGTATCATCCTCTGTTTGTATCTCTGTAATTATCTCTGCTGTAATTAATTGCACTAAGACAAGTGGGTTTGTAGCTGCAAGTCAGGAAGCAGCAGCAAAAGTAGCTGCAAAACTTCATCTGAGATGCAATTTCACTTAAAGGGAGAGGGGGAAAGAGAAGATGTCAAAAATAAATGGAGTAGATGAAGCTTGAGTCAAGATGGGGCTTAATTACCTATCTTGGTGTTTGAGTCATGAAGATGTTTAGTCCTGCAGAAAAAAGGGAGCATTGGATTTTTAGCTAGGAGACAAAAACCACCTTAGAATCGGCTGCTACATTTCTGCAGCACCAGGGCATGGGCACAGAAAGCTTCTTGTCCTTCATTTCAAGACTCTGAAAGCAACCAAAAGGGTTAGAAATATGTCCAGAGCACCTCCTTCTGCAGGGCTCAGTTCCACAGAATCCATAGAATCACTAAGGTTGGAAAGGCCCTCAAAGATCTGCCCTCCCCTGTGAGCACAGACTGAAAGAGTTGGGGCTGTGCAGTCTGCAGAAGAGGAGGCTCCCAGGTGACCTTCTTGTGGCCTTTCAGTATCTGAAGGGGGCTACAAAACAGCTGGGGAGGGACTTTTTAGGCTATGAGGGAGTGCCAGGACTGGAGGGAATGGAGCAAAGCTGGAGGTGGGGAGATTCAGAGTGGATGTGAGGAGGAAGTTGTTGAGCATGAGAGTGGTGAGAGGCTGGAATGGGTTGCCCAGGGAGGTGGTTGACGCCCCATGGCTGGAGGTTTTTAAGGCCAGGCTGGCTGAGGCTGTGGGCAGCCTGCTCTAGGGTAGGATGTCCCTGGGCATGGCAGGGGGGTTGGAAGTGGCTGATCCTTGTGGTCCCTTCCAACCCTGACTGATTCTGTGATCATGGAGTCCAACCATCAACCCAACACCACCATGGCCATCAAACTATGTCCCCAGCTGCCATGGCCACACACTTCTTGAGCACCTCCAGAGACAGTGACTCCACCACATCCCTGGGCAGCCTGTTCCAGTGCCTGTCTACTCTTGCACAGAAGACATTTTTCCTGCTATCCAACCTAACTTTCCCCTGCTGCAGCTTGAGACCATTTCCTCTTGTCCTACCATTTCTGCTTGGGAGAAGAGACCAACACTGGTCTCATTCCAACTTCCTGTCAGGGAGGTTGTCTCTCCTCAGCCTTCTCTTCTCAAGACCAAATTTTCTTCTGTTTAAGAACCCCAGCTCTTCCTTGGCATGACCTCAGGGCAGGACAAGACATCTCTGCCCTACAGAGAGCACAGTGCACTGTCACCCCCTTCTTTATGTCACCACCTCTGACAGATGCAGCCCAGCAGTGATTCAGCTTTTAATAGCAAAATGAGGAATAAGCTGAAGTTAGAGGTAGAAAAGCTCCCTACTCTTTAGAGTAAGAGCTACAAAGCAGAAGATACAGGACTTCTTCCTAAACTCCAGTCTAACCCTGCTCTGCCTCAGCTTCAAACCATTCCCCTTTGTCCTGCCTCCTGACACCCTCAGGAAAAGTCCCTCTGCAGCCTTCCTATAGGATCCCTTCAGGTTGGACTTGATGATCTCAGAGGTCTTTTCCAACCTGGTTAACTCCATGACTTTCTACACAGCCCTAAAAGACAAGAGTCCTTTACTCCATCTCTTCCAGAGCATTTTTTCCCTTCAAGATTTCTCTTCAGAGAATTTGGTTGAGGATGCTTTATGCTATAACAAGTTCCCAGAAGAGCTGACCTTGGAAGGAAGTGAGCATGCTGCATGATCCTTCAGCAGCACCCTCGAGGGGGAGATGGATAGTCTGCTGCCAACCTTTTTAGCCCTGACTGGGTCTCACTGCTTTCCTCTCTCCTCACAGGCACTGCAGAAAGTGGGGCACAGCCTTTGTGTCTCTTCTTTTTCTGCTCAGTTTATCAGACAGGCCCATTTGAAGTTTGAGGTGGGCTGGGCAGTGGGCAGAGGGGAGTGGCAGATCTTCTTCTTTGCTTCCTTGTGTGCTTTGCTGCCAGGCCCTTGCACCACTTACCTGAGCTGCCCTTTGCCAAAGCAGGAGGCAGAATTTTCCCTCTGACACTGGAGTGCTGCAAGGTCCCTTAGTGGTTGTTAGGAGCTCTGCTGCTATTTGTGTTGGTCACACTGGATGGGGAAAAAAACCTAAGAGTGGGTGGCCATTTGCCATGGATGCTCCTTGGAGGGCAAAAAGGCAGCTGTTCCTCCTTGTCTTCTCACCAGCTGTGCCTTGGCTGTTTATCTTTGCTTTGCCCAGGTGAAGTGGTGCTTCTGGTCCCAATGCCTGCAGATGGCCCAGCAGACTCGTGGCAGCTTTTGCCTGATGGAAGAGCAGCCTCACCTACAACCTCTTTTACCCAGCAGGACATCAATGATGGCATCGTGTGGTACAGACACTCCGGAGCTGAAGTGGAGAGTGACTCCTTCCAATTCCAGGTACTCCTCAGCATGTGCATGAGGAGGGTCCCACAGCAGCTCTGGGCTTACCCACAGAACATCTCCTCCCAGACCAGGTTGCTCAAGGGCCCTTCCAACCTGCCTTTGAACCTTTCCACAGCTTCTCTGGGTAACTTGTTCCTGTGCCTCGCCAGCCTCACGGAGAAGAATTTCTTCCCAAGGTCTGGTCTCAGTCAAGCTTCTTCCACTTTGAAGCTGCCAGCCCTCATCCTGTCACTTTGCCTCATCCTTTGTCCAAAGTCCCTCTCCAGCTCTCCTGTAGCCCTCTTCAAATCCTGAAAGGCTGCTTGAGTGTCTCCCTGGAGCCTTCCTTTCTCCAGGCTGAACAACCTCAGCTATCTGAGAGCAGAACAATTATTTCCTGGGGAGAAAAGGGTTTGGTAGAGAGCAATGATATTGTCCTAGTGCCTGCTGGCTTATCTCAGCAGGAAAGCTTATGTCAGGAGTCCCCAGAGTGAAGAGATGTGCACCTGCAGCTTCCACAGGATGCAAGTATCAGGCTGGTAACATCCCAGTGGCATGACACAGGGTATCCAGAGACTGTTCTTGCTGTGACAGCGATCCCTTCTCCACTGGCCTCTTCCATGTGAGATAAGATTGTCCCCTGACAACCCTACTGATGTTCTTGGCCTTGCTTTTGGGGAAGAAAGAAGAGCAGGAAATAGGTTTTGCTTGGCAGTCCTTGGAAGAGGTAACAGGGAGGGTAACTCCCACCCATCTTGTAACCTGCTGCCTCCTTTCATGGGTTCATAGAACAGTATGGCTTGGAATCATAGAATCAAGCAGGCTGGAAGAGACCTCCAAGCTCGTCCAGGCCAACCTAGCACCCAGCCCTATCCAGTCAACCAGACCATGGCACTAAGTGCCCCAGCCAGGCTTTGCTTCCACACCTCCAGGGACAGCGACTCCACCACCTCCCAGGGCAGCCCATTCCAATGCCAATCACTCTCTCTATGAAGAACTTCCTCCTAACATCCAGCCTAGATTTCCCCTGGCACAGCTTGAGACTGTGTCCCCTTGTTCTGCTGCTGGTTGCCTGGCAGAAGAGCCCAACCCCACCTGGCTACAGCCTCCCTTCAGGTAGTGACCACCTGTGACAGCTGCCAACTGGATGTGGCACCATTCATCACCACTCTCTTGACCCATATCAGAGTGGATCTGTCCAAGCCATGAGCTGCCAGCTTTGCCAGGAGCTTGTTGTGGCAGACATGTCAAAGGCTTTGCTGAAGTCCAGGTAGACTACATCCACAACCTGCCCCACGTTCACCAGGCTAGTTCCAACCTCCCTGCCGTTTAGCCTTTGATGCTGCCCATGGCAAATCCACCCCACTCAGAATACCTGCAGATATCTGGCCCAAAGTGTCCTGAGTGCCTGGGCTTTTACCTTGTTTGTTTTTCAGGCCTTCAAACCCAGCAACCCTCCTCTTCTCCCCAGCCTCTTAAGCTAAGAATTTCATCTGGGCTGTAAAGTCCTTCTTGCAGACAGACAAAAACCACAGAGCTATCCCCAGCAGATGCAAGACTCCACCAAATCTCACCTCCCCCAGGCTTCAGCAGCCAGCAAATCCCTCAGCCAGGTCCTTGCTGTTTGCTTGGAAGGTTTAACAGCCTTCCTCAGAATGCAAAGCCCCAGGTGAAGACTCGCAGGCAGGATTTGTTACAGCTGCTTTACAAGTCAGGAGCTGGTACTGAAGTGCCAGAGAAGCAATTAAGGCAATTTCTAAAGTAATTAACAGAAGTGCTAATGAGGAATTTGTGAGCATCAGTGTTGAACAAGCTGATCTTTAGCTTAATTGCTACATTCCTCTTACACAGCAAGCATTTTGGATGAGTTAAATGTTTGGGTTTAGTATCTTGGAGTGGTAGCAGTGATTGTGTGGAGAACCCTACTGAGAAAGGAAGCCATGACTGCCTGGGTCACATCAGGAGGCCACAACACATCTGTCTGAGGCCTGAACCCTGAACTGGTGCATCTCAAAAATGGCCAGCAAATGCCTGAATTCATTTCATTTGTTTCAGCAGAACAAGCATCAAATCTGATGGAGGGTCTGGAGAACAGGGCTGGTAAGGAGCAGCTGAGGGAACTGGAGGTGTTTAGGCTGGAGAAGAGGAGGCTGAGGGGAGAGCTCATTGCTCTCTACAGCTCCCTGTGAAAGGAGATTGGAGTGAGGTGAGGCTGGAGATATTCAGAGTCAGGCTGTACCAGGCTCTGAGCAACCTGCTCGAGTGGAGGGTGTTCCTGCTGACTGCAAGGGGCCTGAACTAGCTGACCTTTGGAGGTGCCTTCCAAAAGAAGCCATTCTAGGATTCTGTGATTTAAAGGCCTGATTCCCATCAGCTACCAACCTTCTGTGCTTTGAGTTGGTACCTGCTGGCAAGTTGTGTCTCTGCCTTCCCAGGCCAGGAGGAGAGAAGAGGCAAAGTATGAAGCTGGTCTAGAAATGCAGCGGTGTCCTCTGTCAGGTGTTCATCCATGTGCTCTTTCCTTCCCAGGTGTCCAGCTCTTCCAGACCACAAACCAGCTTGGAGAGCCACGTGTTCAACGTTGCTGTTCTCCCCCAGACACCCAGAGCACCTCAGCTTTCCCTTGGCTCCTCTCTGCACATGGCTGTAAGTGTGAACCAACTCCTCTGACTGATGGCTTCTGTATTTCCACAGCAACCAGACTCTCACACAGACCAGGAACCACTGACTGTTGATTCTTCTGCTTACTGGTGTCCAGGCTGCTCTGCTTGATTCAGAGACATCTATGGATTGGGGTTTATGCACCTGATAGCTGGGGCAGAAAGAGAGATTGGAAGAGTCAGTGGTCTCTCTAACGTAGCTCTTTCCCTGCTGGTGCTAATTAACAAGTTTAAAGTTGATTTTGTGAACTCTCAGGCTCTGGTGCTTGTCTTATCCATGTGTTCCCCTCATATAAGTGGGTGAATTCCAGCTTTACTTGTTCTGCTGTCTCCTTTTCTTTGATTCTATATGTGGGTATCCCAAGTTCATGAGCTAGAGGAGAACTTCAGAGCTCTGCAACCAAGTCACCCACTGGGGCACAGAGAGCCAGGCCCTTAGAGCAGGGAGTTTGATTTCAACATCACCCTGACCTTCAGAGCATTCAGAGGGGAACCAGGATCATAATCCACTGAGCAGCAGCCCAGGGTAGGCTGTGATGAGAAGGCAGAGAGGAAGACTTGCAAGATACATGAATGGAGCTGAAGCCAACCCTTCAGGCAGGAGCTCCCTGCATCTGCAGAGGGAGAGCTGGGGCTCCAAGCCTCAAGGTAGCACGCAGTCATCTTTGGGGTGCCTCATTCCTGAGGATTTATCTGGGGCATGTGAGGTGCCAGCAGTCTGCTCAGCATCATCAAACACAAGTCCTGTGCCCTTGGGCACTCCCTGGCAGACAAAAGCATGCTGAGAGGCCCATGCAGCGCAGGAGAGCAGGTGTGGCAGACCTCCCAGCGGTAATGGGTCCTCAGGAGAAGCCTCCTAAGGTGAGGTGAAGAACTTCTGAGCCAGCACAGCCTATCAGGCATGGGAGCAGGAAAATCCAAAGGAAGCAGTGGGGGAGAGGTTAGTGCAAAGTGCCTGACGCAGCAGCTTTGGCAGGGTCGGGAGCAGTGGTGACTCTCCTCAGGCCATAATCAAACACGCTCAGGTTGCTACTTGGAGCAACAGCCAGCAATGAATCTTCCTGCTCTTGACTTTTTGTTATTGTCACTCCTGACAAGATTGATGGCAGAGATGCCTGGCTGAGCTGTGCAGGGCTGGCTTTTATAGCTAATTACACACCACAAAATGCAATAGTGCCATAAAACACCTTTTACTGAGGGGTGCCTCACACCCTGCGAGTCCTACCTCTGGGAGAGACAAATAAGCCTTGGAGGCAACTCTGAGGCAACCATAACCTTAAATCTTTTCATCATAAAATTGCACTTCCTTGCATCAAGGTGATTGAGTTCTGTTCAGCTGTCTTCCAGATCCTTCAGAATTAGGCTGGCTTCTCAGCTGAAAAGCAAGCACAGAGTGTGAAGGCTTCCCACACCTCTGCCCTTGTCTTTGTGCATCCTGCTGAGAAAGGTCAAAGTTTGGTAGTTAAACTGGACCAAGCAAGTCAAAATGCAAGCTCCTGCATCTGGGTCAGGCCAATCCTAGGTACAAATTCAGCCTGGGTGCTGAGTGGGTGGAGAGCAGCTATGAAGAAGGAGACTTGGGGGTGTTGGTTGATGAGAAGCTCAGAAGGCAGCTGTGTGCTGGGATGCAGCCAGAGGAGTGTGGACAGCAGGGCAAGAGAGGGGATTTTACCCCTTGGCTCTGCTCTGCTGAGACCTCACCTCCAATCCTGCATCCTGTTCTGGTGTCCCCAGCAGGAGAAGGACACAGAGCTGTTGGAATGAGTCCAGAGGAGGCCACCAAGATGATCATGGGGCTGGAATACCTCTGTTATGAGGACAGGCTGAGGCAGCTGGGGCTGTTCAGCCTGGAGAAGAGAAGAATCCAGAGGGATCTTAGAGCTGCCTTCCAGTACCTGAAGGGATCCTACAGGAAGGCTGCAGAACTTTTCCCAGGAGTGTCTAGAGACAGGACAGGGAGGAATGGTTTGAAACTGAGGGAGAGCAGGGTTAGACTGGATCTGAGGGAGAAGTTCTTCAGCCTGAGGGTGGTGAGACTCTGGAATAGACCACCCAAGGAGGTTGTGGCTGCCTCCTGCCTGAAGGTGTTCAAGGCCAGGTTGAATGAGGCCTTGGGCAATCAAGCATGCTTGAGAGGTGTCCCTGTCCATGGCAGGGTGGTTGGAGTAGATGATCCTGAAGGCCCTCCCAACCTGAGCCACTCTCTGATCTCAGCTGGTGGGCTTTTTTCAGTCTGGTTCCCCAGTGAAAGGAAGCCTGCGCCTCGCTCTAGCTGAGTGCAAACTCTGTTTAACTACAAAAGCCAATCCTCTTTCACTGCATCTTTGGGTGAGTCTTGCCACGTTTCTGACCTTGATGCTCATGGTCTGCTGTGTTTATTGAGGTGCTGGAGGACCGTGTGACTGTGATTGAGCCCCATCACCTCTCCTTTGTAGACCCGGAGATCCCCAGTGAGAAAATCCTCTTCAACGTGACTGTCCCTCTGCTTCCTGGCCAAGGCAAGTGTCCCTTTCCAGAACCTGCTGCTGAATCCACTGCCATGCTTTCTGAGCACATCTAATTCTCCCCTCAGAGTATCATTCTGCTAATCTCTTCAACCTCCTTCATTAGCTTTTCCATGCATTGTTTCTTAACCCAGTTTTTGAGCTTGTTTAGCAGTGAGCTGCAGAGCTCAGGCAGTTTTCTTTCTAGGATGTGTGGAATGTTCTACCCCATGGCTCACTGCTTTCCAGCTCTCTACTGAAAGCTGTTTGAAGAAATGACTTAGTAAGGGATCTCTGCTGAATTGCTCATGCCCCAAGAACCCATCCTTGATGCAGCTACAGCTGAATGGCATCAAGGAGCCACTAAAGATGTGGTTCCATCTTGCAAGCAAAGTTGCATGGAGCCACACAAAGTTGCATGGAACCACACAAAGATGCATGGAACCACACAAAGGAGTATCTGGGAAAGAGAAGAAGCTGTGACCATTGAGATTCCTCCTATTAATGCTGAGTTCTTTGCCCCTGTAGGTATTGTGGAGCACAGAGACCGACCTCTCTCCCCAGTCAGGTACTTCACCCAAGCAGATATAAACCATGGCAAGATTGCTTATCGACCACCAACTGCAGCTCCTCACTTGAGAGAGATCATTGCCTTCTCCTTTGCAGGTAAGGAACTGAGTGCTCTTCACAGGGCTGTGCTGGAGAGGTAGAGCTACAACTGTATAGTCTATAGACTGGTAGAGGTACCTGGACTGCTGCTCTCCTCCAGTCCTGGAATGACTTCATGGTTCTGTCTATACTCATGAGGATGTTGCTCTCCTGAGAGTTTAGTTCTGGAGACTGAGACTAGAATTGGTCAACTGAATCTGTTTAGGGAGGGTTTTAGAAGCATCCTGCCATCAGAGGAGAACAATCTGGAGGAGGAGGTAGAAAGTGAAAACAGGGCAAAATTAAAGTATGCTTGACCTGTTGGTGCACAGAATGATACAGGGTACTGCAGGAGAGCTGGAGAGGGGCTTTGGACAAAGGCATGGAGTGACAGAGTGAGAGGAAAAGGCTTCAGGCTGGAAGAAGCTTGACTGAGATTAGGCATTAGAAAGAAATTCTTCCTCACGAGGGTGGTGAGGCACTGAAACAGGTTGCCTAGAGAAGCTGTGGAGGTTCCCAAGTCTGGAGGTGTTCCAAGTCTGGATGAGGCCTTGAGCAACCAGGTCTAGTGGAAGGTGTCCCTGTCCATGACAGGGAGGGGTGGAACTGGATGATTTTTAGGGTCCTTTCCAACCCAAAGCATTCTGTGGTTCTCTGAGCACTGTGTGCTGAGGTGGTAGTCTGTGCCACCATGCCCTCCAGTTTGGAGGAGGAGTGGCCTGGCCATGGAATCATAGAATCCTAGAATGGATTGGGTTGGAAGGGACCTCCAAAGCTTATCCAGTCCAACCCCCACTGCATTCAGCAGGAACATCCTCCACTAGAGCAGGTTACTCAGAGCCATGTCCAGCCTCACCTTGAAGATCTCCAGGGATAGGGCCTCAACCACCTCCCTGGGCAGCCTGCTCCTCTCTCATTCCCTGGAGCAAAGGCAGGCAAGAGTGGCTTCCTTGGGGAGGGAAGGCTTCAGCCTGGCTCATTGTCAGCTCTTGCTTCCTCCAGACGTTGTTCAAAGCTACATCAGTGAGTGCTGCCCTGTCCTAACCACAGCTCCTCTGTGCTTGTGTTTGTCCCTGCAGGTCTCCCAGAGTCAGTGAGCTTCCGATTCACAGGTATGAGAAGCCTCTGCTCTTTCCTGGCCAAGTTTCTATCCTGGTGCCCCACATATTGTCCTGGTTCTCCTCCCTCTGTCCTCTGCTGCAGGCACTCCTAGGGGTGCTCAGCAGGAATTCCTGGCTGTGCATGTGCTTGGGGAATATGAATTCATGTTTGTCCTAACAAAGATTTATGTGAGCTAAGCTGCAGCTCAGCAGAGACATCTTTTTCCAGTAGCTGCCTGGAATCTGTCCTGAGAGTCTGATTCATTCCTGGCTTCCCCTAATGTGACATCAGAATTGTAGGCTGGTTGGGTTGGGGTTTTTTTTTGTACAACATAGGAACATTTCCACAATCAAACTACTGCTGCTGCTGGACTGAGCAGCCCTTTGCTTTCATCCTTCCATTGGCTCTTTCCCAACCCCTTCAGTAGGAAACAACATTCCTTTAGATGAGAGAAGAGAGGTTTGGGGAGAAATGATGACCCAAGAAGGGTTGGATCAGATAATACTTGAGGTCTCTTCTGGCCTGTGATCAAGGATTCTATGATTTTAGCACACCTTTCCCTTTCCATGTGCTTTGTAGCATGCAAATAGATCTACCACCAAGGAGAAGTCCATGCTCTGACTTAAGAGCACACCTGAGAGGTGTATAGAAGATAGTATGCACATGTGCACACAGAGACCTTCAGCAGTTAGAGTTCTCTTGCCAGGAGCTGAGTTAGACTCTGAGCAACCTCATCTAGTTGAAGATGTCTTTGCTTACTGCAGAGGTCATCACTAGATGATCTTGATGAAGACTTTGGTATCTTGATATCTTGATGATAACCTTGATATCATCTGAAGGGGGGACTACAGGAGGGCTAGGGAGGGACTGTTTAGAAGGGCCTGTGGTGATAAGATGAGAGGAAATGGTTTGAAACTGGAGCAGGGGAGATTTAGGTTGGACATCAGGAGGAAGTTCTGCACAATAAGGGTGGTAAGATGCTGGAACAGGTTGCCCAAAGAGGTGGTTAAGGCCATATCCCTGGAGACATTCAAGGTCAAACTCAGTGAGTCCCTGAGCATCCTTATCTAGTTGAAGATGTCCTTGCTGACTGCATTGAGGCTGGACAAGATGACCTTGAAAGTCCCTTCCCAACCAAACTGCTTTGTGATTCAAAGGTAAATGCCCTTGGCAGTATGTCCACAGACAAAGGCGTTGGACAAGTTGGGAGAGGAGTCAATGATGTGGGGTGGGGATTTGGTACAGAAAGGTGAGCTTCCCAGGTGAGGCCCTGAAAACACAGCCCTGCACTCAGGTGTGGTTCTTGTCTGTGTCTAGTGTCTGGTGGAGAGCACACGACCCCGGAGATGGTGTTCGTCATTCACCTGCTCTCTGCAGAGCAGCAGCCTCCAGTCTTCCAGATCACAGCTCCCTTCCTGGAGGTCAGCCAGGGGGGAAAAGCCACCATTGGTGAGTTGGGTGCAGAGCTCAGCCTGAGACCACCTGGATGGAATAGAGGAGAGTTTTGGTCTCCCTTTGTGCTGTCCACTTAGCTAAGGAGCTCTGGTTGTGCAGGTGTGGCAGCAACCACTGAGAATGCTGTGTGGTGCTGCCTCACAGGAGTACCTGGAGATACCCAGTACTCCTCCACCCTCTGGCAGGTCTGTTCAGTGGCTGAGGCAGGGGTGAGCAGCATCAGGGACCTGCTCCTCCTCTACCTTTTCCCTCGGAGGCTGCTCTGCAGTTGCTGAGCCATTGGTTAGTGATGTAATCTGATAGTCTGGGTTGGGTAGGGTAAGCCACTTCCTGCTTGTGATGAGAGGTTCTCTGGGGTTGCTGGGGTCCCTGGTGCAGGAACATGTGCACATCCCTGAGGGTTTGCACAGCTGTCATCTGTGAGCCACAGTGGCTCTCCTTCTCTGGATTCTTTCAAGAACACCTGGATGTGTCCCTGCATGACCTGCCCTAGGTGCTTTGGCAGGGAGATTGGATCCCTGGATCTCTGGACATCCCTTCCAGCCCCTAACATGATTCTGTGAATAAGTTCTCTGCTAACCTCTGATCTCAGCATTATCAGGGGACTAATTGCTGCCACGAATCCAGCAAGCTCTGGGGCTAGGGCAGCTCCAGAATTATTTTACCTGTCACATACTTGGCCAAATTTCAGTCTTTAGACTCCTTTGCTGAAACCTCAGGGATATTCCCAGTGTGGTATCTGAGGGTGCTAAAGCCATGCTCTCTTTCCCTGCCACAGGAGTCCAGCTGGCTGTGAGTGACACGGATACAGCTCCTGAGGGCCTCTTCTTTGAGCTGGTGAAACCTCCCCATCATGGCCTTGTGCTGAAGTACAGCACAGGCGTGCAGGAGCTCATGACAGCAGGTGAGTCCTGCACAAGTCTGCCACAGAGAGCAGAGGGGTTGGAACTTGCCTGTCCAAACAGCTGGCTTTGTTGACTAGGAGGAGATAGAATCATAGACTATAGAACCATTAAGGTTGGAAAAGACCTCTAAGATCAGGTCCAACTTTCTACTCAACACCTCCACAGCCACTAAATCATGTCCCTAAGTGCCATGTCCACATGCTTCTTGAACCCCTCCAGAAGGGGTGACTCCACCACCTGCCTGGGCAGACTGTTGCAATGCCTGACCACACCTGCAGCAAAGAAATTGTTCCTAATATCCAACCTAATTGTTCCAAATATCTTAATATAGATGTCTCTGGTAGATTGGGTCAGGCCAAGTATGTATGGGCTGGTGGACAATCGCTTTCTTGTGATAACCACAACCAGCTGCTAACCAAAAGGGATGGTTTGGTTTACATGGTGAGTTGTATCCCTAGGATCAGTTGTTGGAACAAGAAGAAGTGGCCTAAAATTGTGCCAGGGGAGGTTTAAGTTGGAGATGAGGAAAAAATTTCTTTGCTGCAAGAGTGGTCAGGGGTTGGAAGAGGCTGCCCAGGGAGGTGGTGGAGTCCCCATCCCTAGAGGTGTTCAGGAAATGTGTGGCTATGGCACCTGGGGACATGGGTTAATGGCCATGGTGGAGTTGGGTTGGTGGTTGGACTTGATGGTCTTAGAGGGCTTTTTCAACCTTTATGATTCTACAGTTCAGTGCAGAAACATTGAGAACATTTCTACTCAAGTCCACATAACCCTTGTGACCCAACACTCCAAAGCCCCTGTGGAGCTTTATTGCTGATTCTGGTGGCAGCAGTTTCCAGTGCATGGTCAGAGGGACAAATGCCTGCAGGGAAGTAGTGCAAGCAGAAGATATGGAGAGAGAAGCTTATCTGGCTATGACAGGCAGAAGCTTCCAAAGCACCTGGGAAGAAAGGAGGACCTGGAACACAGGGGACCTGTGGAGTCTCCCCTGGAGATACTCAAAACCTGCCCAGATGCACTCCTGCTATAGGTGATCCTGCTCTGGCAGGGGGGTTGGACTCAGTAATCTTTCAAGGTCTCTTCTAGCCTCTGACATTCTGTGACTCTGATTCTGAGCCCTCTCTGAGGGTCGTGAAGAGCTGCTGCCTCTGTGAAGCTGTGAGGGCTGCAGCTTCTCCTCTGGCCTGCATAGATGCTACCTCCTTAATTCATGGCTTCAGCATTCACAAACCTGAGGGAGTGATACTGAACACCAGCTTAGGACAGAGTTGAGTCTTCTGCCAAACTGGGGCCCTAGGTCATTTGGATTGAATTGGATTGGATTGCTTGGCTTGGATTGCTGCTCTGAGCTGAGTCCTGACTCTCTGGGCAGGTGACACCTTCACCTACGAGGACGTCACTCGAAACGCTCTGCAGTACCTGCACGATGGCTCAACAGCAGCAGAGGACAGCATGGAAATCTCTGTCACCGACGGTGTCACCACTGTGACCACAGTGCTGAGGGTGGAAGTGTCCTTGCTGGATGACAATGGGCCCCAGCTGGCCCCAGGCTGCTTGCTGGCAGTCACTGTGGCCAGTAAAAGCTCTGTGACTCTCTCTCGGCTGCACCTCGCTTATGTTGTAAGCTTCCATCTCCTTCTAAACCCAGGGAATGCTGCCAGCAATCCCCTTCTTCATCCCCTCAGAGACCCTTCACCACACCAGCAGTGTGGATTCTTGCTTGGCTGCTCAAGGTTTGCCTCTGTCCTGGCTAGAGCTGCCAAAAAGGAGACTAGAGAGTCTTTAATCCAAGGAGGGGGTTAACGCTGTCCCTGTGTGACTGCAGCAGAGGTGAGCTGCCATGCTGAGCGCCAGGACTGAGTTAATCCCAGGTTGCTCTATCAGGCAGACCTGAAGTAAAGCTCAAGGATTTGCTGAGTGATAATCCTTTGAAAATGTAAAACCTCCCTCGCCCCCCCTGCCCTTCCAAAACTGCCTGCTTGTTTTGGGGGACATATTTGAAGAGGGAGGAGGTTTAAGCAATCCCTGGAGGTGTTGAAGCAAAGCCTGGATGAGGCACTTTGTGCCATGGTCTAGTTGGCTGGACAGGGCTGGGTGATAGGTTGGGCTGGATGAGCTTGGAGCTCTCTTCCAACCTGCTTGATTCTGTGACCACTGAGCAACTTGGTCTAGTAGGAGGTATCCCTACCCATGTCAGGGGGGTTGGAACTAGATGCTGTTTAAGTTCCTTTCCCTGTGCTGCTCTGATGCTCTGCTTTGGTTTGTTTAGGACAACAATTCTCCTGACTCAGAGATAAGAATCCAGTTAATATCCCTGCCTGCCTATGGCACACTCCTACGGATGTCAGGCTCTCATGACGAGGAGCTTTCCAAGGTTTATAATTTCACCATGGAGGACATCAACAGCCAGAGGATCAGGTATCAAAGAGCTGTTCTTCTTCAAGCCACACCTGTTAAAATCTCAGTGGACTTCCCACAGGGATCTCTGGGCTGTGCTTCAAAGATATATTTCCCTTTCTTGTGCTCTTGCGTCCTGTGAGATGGCTTCATGGCCATGGTGGTGCTGGGTTGATGGTTGGACTTGATCTTAGAGGTCTTTTCCAACCTAAACAATCCTGTGATGAGGACTCTGTGATTCTGTGATGAGTGAGAGTGTTTCCTGTGTGCAGAGTTAGGTGCTTATGTGTGTCTGAAATGCCAGCTGAGGTAGCTTCACATCGTGCTCACTCCTTGTGGCTACAATGGCATGGTGATGCTTTAGGTAGGTATTACCTAAACCATTCATTGAAAAGAACTCTGAGAGTGAATGTGAAGGAGAGCTGGGAACTGGGCTCCCCAGTTCAAGAGAGATAAGGATGTCACAGTATCTCACAGTATCACCAAGGCTGGAAGAGACCTCATAGATCATCAAGTCCAACCCTTTACCACAGAGCTCAAGGCTAGACCATGGCACCAAGTGCCACGTCCAATCCTGCCTTGAACAGCTCCAGGGACGGCGACTCCACCACCTCCCCGGGCAGCCCATTCCAGTGTCCAATGACTCTCTCAGTGAAGAACTTTCTCCTCACCTCGAGCCTAAATCTCCCCTGGCATAGCCTGAGGCTGTGTCCTCTCGTTCTGGTGCTGGCCACTGGAGAGAGTCTAGTGGAGGCTGCAAGGATGATGAAGGGACTGAAACATCTGCAATGTGTGAGAAGAGGCTGAGGGACCTGGGGCTGGTTAGCCTGGAGAAGAGAACACTGAGAGGAGCTGAGCCTAGTTGAGAGGTGTCCCTGCCCATGATGGGGAGGTTGGAATAGATGAGCTCTAAGGTCCCTGCCAACCTGAGCCATTCTAGGATTCCATGATGATTTAATATCTGCAGGGTGGGGGTCAAGAAGAAGGGATCAGGCTGTCTTCAGTGCTGCCCAGTCACAGGACAAGGGGGAGTGGACACAAACGGCAACCCAGGAAGCTCCACCTCAACATGAGGAAAATATTCTTCACTGTGAGGGTGCTGAAACCCTGGAGCAGGCTGCCCAGAGAGGTTGTGGAGCCTCCTTCTCTGGAGGCTTCCAAGACCCATCTGCATGAGTTTCTATGTGACTGCCCTGAGTGATCCTGCTTTGGTGGGGGTGTTGGACTTGATCTCTGGAGGTCCCTTCCAGCCCCTACCATTCTGTGTTTCTATGAAACACCTCTGCTCTTTCAAGAGGAGTGCACCAACCTCTAAATGCAGGGCCAAGATGTATTTCCCTGCCTGTGTTTGACTTCCACAGCTACTCCACCACGTTTGAGACCAGCAATCAGCCAGTCACAGACCTCTTCCACTTTGTTGTTTTCGATGCTGATACCAACCGGCTTGACAGGCAGATGTTCACCATTACCATCATGCCTGCCCAGACCATGCCACTGCTCCTTGCCTTTGCTGACCACATCACTGTAAGTAGCTGCTCAGGATGCTGGGAATAGGGAGAAGAATGTCTTAGATGTGAGGGATTGACCAAGTTTCCTGGGGTCACTGAAGAAGTGTGGTGTTGCACGTGCAATCCTGGGAATGCAAAGGGTTATCAAATGACTTGAAGCTCAGAGCAGGCTGATCTGCATCACTGAACCTCTCCTGTTTACAACTGGTCTAGTCAGGAGCTAGGTTCTTCCAGAGTGTCCTATTGATCCCAGTGGAAAAGGTCTGACTTACCCCTGTTTAGTATTCCATCCCTCATTTCACCAGCTTGTGGGCAGGAGGTGAGCAGAAGACAATTCTGCAAACATCTGGTGCCCTGGACTGATACACAGCAGTTCAGACTGCTCATCAGAGCCTTCTGAACTCATCTCCCTCCTTCCTAGCTTTACATTCCACCTCCATAGCTTCACAACCTCCAGTGCAGTTCTCACTTTGCAAAAGGTCATCATGACCTTGGCAGTTCTCTTCTCATAGGCTCCTCTGGGGGACCAGGCAGGCTTTGTTCTTCCCATCCCAGCTCACCTCCCAGCTGCTTTCATGCTTAACAGATCTAGGGCAGGATGAGACATGACTCTAGAGGCTGGACATGCCTCTTCTTTAGCAGCAGAAGAGCAGTGTGAGCGTTGCTGGCAGTTTTCTCATGTGCTTTTGCTTTCCAGGTGGATGAAGGGGGCAAGGTCCCACTGCTGGCTCATCACTACTTAGCTGCTGATTATGATGCTGCTGCCAAGGAGGAGCTGAGGGTCACAATTATCACTCTACCCATGTATGGCTACCTTGAAAACACTAAGACAGGTAATGTGTTTGGCTGTCTTCTTCCTGCTGGCTGATGAATGGAACATGGGAATTGCCCTGCTGGAGCATACTCTGCTGTGCTGCAGTCACTCAGTGCAGTGCTGGTTGACCATCATGGTGCTTGTAGGGGCACCTCGAGGAGACAAATTGTCTCTGGGGAGTGTTTCCTCCTGATTCTTATCTGCTGGAGACTGGCCTGTGCTGTGAGTCTTTTTAAGCCCAGTGTTGTATTTTCATCAGGCTTTATTGTGGCTGTTGCACACAACACACTCAGCTAAGTTCCTGCAGCTGTGCCAGCTGTGGCAGAGCATGGCTGCTGTCTCTCTTCTCTCATTGTGTTGTCAACAAAACGGAGGATTCAGACCATAGTGTCCAAAAATGGTCATCCAGGAGACTTCCTTCTGGACAACACAGGTTGCTAACCACTACACATCATCCTCTCTAACTGTGTCCTGTGAGTGAGCTCCAGGCATTGGCACAGGCTGCCCAGGGAGCTGGTGGAGTCCCCCAAGAAATGTGTGGACATGACACGGTGGGACATGGTTTAATGGCCGTGGTGGTGGTGGGTTGGTGGTTGAACTCAGGTCTTAGGGCTCTTAGGGCTGTTCCAACTGGAATGATTCTGTGATTTCATGACTCTGTGCTTGCAGTCCGTGTCACTTTGGCAATGGTGAGCCTCTCCTTCACCAATGTCTGTGTGATTTTCTTGGGTGTGAGACTTGGTTTTGCAAGGTGAAGCTTGACGCAGAGGTTGTATTGAGGGCGGAAGACACTTGAGCCATTGTCTCATCTCTGAAGAAAGCTTAAGGAACCCTGGGCTGAGGGACTGCAGCTTGTCCTGCAGCTTCCCCTGCTGCTCTAATGCAGCAGGTGCTGCTTTCCACACATGTCACAAGATGTGTGAAAGCTGTGGTGCAGGACAGAGCATCCTCCCGCACTCTTTGCCACATCCCACTCTTCTAACCCTGCTGCTTTTGGGGTTTGTGAACTAAACATCCTTTCCCTGCTGCTGTTCTGATCTGCAGGTGAGACTTTTGGTCCACAGGGTGAGTCTGCTGTGCCCACAGACACATCCTTTTCCCTTCAAGACCTCCTAGAGAGCAGCATTTACTACTTCCAGAGCGTCCATGAAAGCATTGAGCCAACAAGTGATGTCTTCAGCTGCTACGTGAGCGATGGCTTCAGCCGCTCTGAGGTGCAGAGCATCAACATCACAATCCAGGTACCTTCTGCTCTGGCTGCTGGAGCCCTCTCCTGTCACACAGACACAGGGCTTTGAAAGTGCAAGCTTTGCACACTGCTTTGTGATACCTGGGAAGGGGATTCAAAGCAGTTTCCTTCCTCCTGTCTGTTTCTGTCCCCTAGCACAGAGACATGTTCACCTGTGACAGGAGAGAACAGGTCTGCATCACAGCCTCAGGAAAGGGAGAGGCTGGGTGAGGTCACTCATGGCTCTGATGAAGGGAAATGAATGAGATCCCAGGTTGGGAACACTGAAAAGCAATGATGGGACTAGGAGGCACCAAATGAAAAAGCTTTGTGCTGTCTTTCCCAGCATGTACCCACCTACATCCAAAGGCACCAGCCCTAACTCCTGACACCTCCATGTGGGGCCAGCAGGTCAGGAGAGGTGATTCTGCCCCTCTGCTGTGTCCAGATCTGGGGCCCTCAACACAAAAAGGACATGGACCTTATGGAGAGGGTGCAGAGGAGGACAGCAAAATTAGCAGAGAGCTGGATCACTTCTCCTGCAAGGGCAGGCTGAGGGAGCTGGGGTCATTCAGCCTGGAGAAGAGAGGATTCTGGGGAGACCTTAGAGATACATTTCAGTATCTGAAGGAGACCTACAAGAAAGCTGGGAAGGGACTGTTTAGAAGGGCCTGTGGTGACAGTATGAGGAGCAGTGGTTTGAAACTGGAGCAGAGGAGATCAAGGTTGGACACCAGGAGGAAGTTCTGCACAGTGAGGGTGGGGAAAAGCTGGAACAGGTTGCCCTGGGGTGTGGTTGAGGCCCCATCCCTGGTGACGTTCAAGGTCACACTTGCTGTGGTCCTAGGAAGCCTGAGCTAGTTGAGGATGTCCCTTCTGACTGCTGGGGGGTTGGACTAGATGTCCTGTGGAGATCTCTTCCAACCCACCTGATTCCATGATCTGGGAGCTTGTATTTCACTCTGTGGTATCTTCTCCCTCAGCAATTTCTCCTTTCTGACTGTGTGCTTTGGGACCTGTGCAGAGACAGAACGATGAGCCCCCAAAGATGGTGCTGGAGCCTCTCAGAGTGCGTGAGGGCGTAGCTGTGGTCATCACCAACACCTCCCTCAACCTGCAGGACTTGGACACCCAGAACAGTGAGCTTGTCATCATGGTTACAAGAAGTCCTGAGCATGGTAAGTCCTGGCAAGACGGGGGGTGGTGACAGAAGATGTCTTTGTGCTTGTGTTCTCCTTTGTGTTACTTCATTTCCTCTTGTGGGCTTCAGTTCCAAATTGCTGAGCAATTAGCCCCTACCTGCAGCCACGAAGTGAGGCTGGGTTTCAGGTGATGGTCAGTTGGACTTATGAGGGACATGTACCCTTTGTCAGAGCTCAGGGATGTAGTCACTTTCTTCATGGGCTTGGCAAGGAGCAGAGAAGTTCCTTCAGTTTATCCAGGGAGGTTCTGTCCACCTCTGAACATCCCACTGGGAGCCGCCACACCAGGAGTCCCCAGCAGGCTGTCTCCTCACTTTGGGACATGGTTTAGTGGCCGTGGGTGTCTTAGGCTGGTGGCTGGACTTGTTCCCACCTGAAGCAGTTGTATGATTCTGTGTTCATCCATCTTCTGTTCATCAGGTCAGCTCTGCAGGAGGCAGACTGCAGCAGAGCCCCCAGAGCGTGGCCTGGTGCTGGCCACAG